>NW_017306330.1:1054676-1104265 GCF_000935625.1 Nanorana parkeri | reverse complement strand
AATTGTTTAATTGTTTACTTGTTACTTCTTAAATTGTTTAAGTCTTAAAATAATGGTTTAGACATGCGTATGTATACGTTTCACCCTAGGGATACATATGCCCATGACTAAACCCCGTGTGAGCTTTCTATCGATACATACAGTTTAGTCACTAAAATAAGTGTGCAGAAAACGGGGTGAAAAATTAGATGGACAGGCAATTCTCTTTACTGAAGGTTTGTGTACTGCCCACCTTGAGGAATCTACCAGTAGTAAAATGGAGTCCTGGAGGGACTGCGAATGCTCTTAACAAACCTTTGTCCTGATGATCCGAGGTTGTGGTACTTTAACCCCCTAACAATAGAAGCTAACATGGGAAAATGTTTTGATTATTGACCTGTTTCCTTCTCTGTATATTTCACTCTTGATGTCCATTTGATATATATGATTCAATATGTTGTAAATCCTATACTACTTGTATGAAAAATAAAAAAGTTTATTCAAAAAAAAAAAGAAGAAGAAAGGAGGAAAGGGAAAGGAAAAGGAGGAAAGGGAAAGAAGAAAGGAGCGAAGGGAAAGGGAAAGGAGGAAAGGGAAAGAAGAAAGGAGCGAAGGGAAAGGAAAAGGAAAAAAGGGAAAATAAAAGGACAAAAGGAGGAAAGGGAAAGGAAAAGGAGGAAAGGGAAAGGAAAAGGAGGAAAGGGAAAGGAAAAGGAGGAAAGGGAAAGAAGAAAGGAGGACACACCCTGGAAGTGGAGTGAGATACTTGTTTACTTGTTTAATTGTTTAATTGTTTACTTGTTACTTCTTAAATTGTTTAAGTCTTAAAATAATGGTTTAGACATGCGTATGTATACGTTTCACCCTAGGGATACATATGCCCATGACTAAACCCCGTGTGAGCTTTCTATCGATACATACAGTTTAGTCACTAAAATAAGTGTGCAGAAAACGGGGTGAAAAATTAGATGGACAGGCAATTCTCTTTACTGAAGGTTTGTGTACTGCCCACCTTGAGGAATCTACCAGTAGTAAAATGGAGTCCTGGAGGGACTGCGAATGCTCTTAACAAACCTTTGTCCTGATGATCCGAGGTTGTGGTACTTTAACCCCCTAACAATAGAAGCTAACATGGGAAAATGTTTTGATTATTGACCTGTTTCCTTCTCTGTATATTTCACTCTTGATGTCCATTTGATATATATGATTCAATATGTTGTAAATCCTATACTACTTGTATGAAAAATAAAAAAGTTTATTCAAAAAAAAAAAGAAGAAGAAAGGAGGAAAGGGAAAGGAAAAGGAGGAAAGGGAAAGAAGAAAGGAGCGAAGGGAAAGGGAAAGGAGGAAAGGGAAAGAAGAAAGGAGCGAAGGGAAAGGAAAAGGAAAAAAGGGAAAATAAAAGGAGAAAAGGAGGAAAGAAAAGAATGTAGGCTCGCTCAGATAGTAAGTTTCACCTGCTATTAGTATAATTGAAAGTGGAACTCCAGCCATATACAATCTTTATATATTAAATATTCATTGCATTAATAAACTATTTGTAAAATTTAGCTTCATATTAAACTCCCCTTTCAATTTTTAAGAGGAAATCTCTACCAATTAGCTTCTAGCGCCCCACATATAGTTTTAATAGTAACATGTTGCAAGCACTGGGAGTTGGAAAAGGAGGTGCTATGTCACATTTAAAGAGAGCATACCCTTAAGCTTTGTACTGTGGCAGGAGGTATTGGAGGGAATAAAAAGATGTCACATTCTGGCTGGTTAAACTGCTTACATATACACATTGTAGCCGTATTTTGGCAGTTTGGGGTTCCCCTTTATAGTGTTCTGCCACAATAAAAGCACAATAAAGATTCCTGATAACAGAACGCACTTCATTACGCCTTTTGCAGCGATGAAGGATTTGACTCGCCATCCGTTCTGTAAATGTCTTGTTATAAAATGATACAAAAGATTTAACATCCAAGTTGCTCCTTCACTTCTTCACAAACAATAAAGTGGAACAATGATTCGGTTTCTCCGGCTGCCTTCTGCAGCTTTTTTTTTTCTCCTTGTAATGCGATAATTAAATAGTTGGAGAATTCGGTTTGTTTGCATATTTTGTGCTTGCGCTGCCAGTCAAACTTCCATCGCGGCGAGGGACGACGTAACCCGCGTTACTGACGCTCCTCGCCGGCTCTGAAATGTGATTTTATTATTCATGGCTTAATAAATGGATGTTACGCCGTGCACAAACATTTCTGCTGCGCCGCAAAATTATACAACTGATTTTATGCCGCCGTCGCCAGCGTACAAAATGGGAGAGGGTTAAAAGGGCGCGCCGCGCAAAATGAAATATCAGGCATTCAAGGGAATGTAAACCCCAACAATGAGCTTCTCCTATATACCTCCTTTTGGGTTTGTTAAATATACCATTGAAAGCGTTTTGTTCGATCTGTTCCATGGGCGTTGATCCTGCCCGAAATATTGTCAACTGATAACTTCCTGTGCTGACTGTGATCAGGTAGCATTGTTCTCCACTGATGAGGACTACCGAACCCCACCCTCATGTTATGGAGAAGAAGAAAGCAGAGGTATTTTGTAGTCCTAACGCACTTCCTGTAGCAGAGTGACAATACTGATCCTCAATCAGTGACCGTTGTCACCCTAGGACAGGAAGTGTGTTACTGGCAGGATCACTAGGTGTACATAAATGGGGGGGAAAAAAGATGAAAAAAGAAAACTAATGCAGCCATTACATCTAAGAACCGGTAAGCTGTTGTCATAACTTTGTTCTTGTGTTTAGATACACTTCAATATTCCACTAAAAATGCCTCATCTATTGTTTATTTAATAGCACTGCCAAGGTACTCTGAGGGCATAACAACTTGACTAAGAGTGCCACATTAATGGTCAAAGAGTCCAAAATGATGTTGTCTTAGGTAATCAGTAGAAAGAAAGCTAACGCGGTTCGGGAAATACAGACCTTCTTCCTTCCTCAAGGATCTGCGCTGCATAAACTGCTAGTGGCACAATTTCATTTTACGCATAACTATTATCACATGGCTATCAAGTAGAAAAAATGTCAATATGCTTCGGGGACCTTTAGACCCTCCCCCATTCATCAGAATTTTACACATGAAAAACTATTATTAATCAAAGAAGAAAGGGAATCAAGTAAAATTCCATCTTCTTGACCGTAGGGTAGCCTGGCTTCGGGAACCCCTGGAAAAGCAATAGGTTTTAGAGATTTAGATGCGTTCTATCAGCCAATCGGCTCTCTCTGTGGCAAGAAATTTATTGTGAGTTCACAAAACTATTTTTGTTGACAAAATGATATTTCTCCCAAAATGTATTTTTCTACCGCACCTTGAGACAGATGCATTACAAAATGTTGTGCCACAGAATAGACATGAAAGCTGCGAAAAAAATCCGATTCGGTTATTTTCGGAATTTGGATCCGAAATGCAATTCGGTTCGGGGTTTCGGATTCGGACGAAATCCGAATTTTCATTCGATTCGGATAAGTTTACGAATATTCGTTGCCAATACCACAGAAAACCATATAGAGATATTAATACTAAAGCTGAATCTCCTAGACCTGGAATCCGAATTTCACAATTGCATTCGGGAGCTCCCGAATGCCATTCGGGTCTGGGAGTCATATACATATATTACTAAAGCTGAGGTTCCTAGACCCGAATGGCATTCGGGAGCTCCTGAATGCAATTGGGAAATTTGGATTCCAGGTCTAGTAGATTCAGCTTTAGTATTAATATCTGTATATGGTTTTCTGTGGTATTGGCAACGAATATTCGTAAACTCATCCGAATTGAATGAAAATTCAGATTTCGTCCGAATCCGAAACAAATTGAATTTCAGATCCGAATCCCGAAATAACCGAACAGGAGCTCCCCAATGCAATTCGGATTCCGAATGCTATTCGGGTCTGGGAGCCATATACATATATTACTAAAGCTGAGGCTCCCAGACCCGAATGGCATTAGGAGCTCCCCAATGCAATTCGGAATTTCCGATCCCGAATGCCATTCGGGTCTGGGAGCCTCAGCTTTAGTATTATATGTATATTCTGTATATGGCTCCCATGTTGCCGTAATGAAAATTTGTGTTCAGACCCATTCGGATGAATTAAACTGAAAAACACATCTGATGGCCCAGAAAAGTCACATGTCCGATTCTGTTTCGTTTTTGAACAAAATTCGGACGGGATCCAAAAGTCAGAAACGGAAATTCGGATGTGTCCGAATGTCCAAATTTCGGAAAATCTGAACTAAACGAATCGCACATGCCTACCACAGAAGGTCCTGTTGACAAACACCCCCTACCTTCCCCAAAAATATAACAGGACTTAATGTAATTCTACTTCCATTGTGTAGAAGAGAAAGAGAAATCATTGACGGTAATTCGACTTCTATAAAAAGATAGAAATAGTCATTTTACAGCCCGGAACGCAGTGGGCCACCTGAGTGTTTAAAGAAAGCGACACCAGGCATTCTACATGAGCGAGACTGTATGTGACACAGAACACATTTAACGTAAATATATCCCCGAGTTATTCAATTAAGGAAACAGACCATTTTATGGTCAACTCAATTTAAATTGTCTCCTCGGCACACACTGCTGGAAACAATAACGTTAAAGAGAATGTGCGGTGAACTTGGAGAGGGGCGCAGAGACCGTCGCAGCTGGGATCTGACCCCAAGGCTGTCAAATGTCTTTGCCATGCATCCGCTCGAACAAGCTTTAATTCTTCCCCTGAGCATTGGTCCACCAAAAAAAAAAAAGGGAGAGGGCTCTTTTTAATACTTCTTAAAAGCTGCATTTGTTTACTGCAAGGTGACAAGATAGAGGATGACATAATTCGATGTATGGGAGATAGTGAAGGCTGCACGGTTTATTACACGCTGCATTGTAGGGTATGGCAGCTCCGGAGGTCTAGGCTAATACACTAAGGGTCAAGGGTCCATTACTGTACTAGGTACATAGATATACTAGATATAATTTAAATATCAAATTATCATACACTGCCTGGCCCCCAAAAAAGTCACCACCTGGATCTTGGCAGTGTTATGATCTGGGGTTGCTTCACTTGGTCAGGTCTAATGTTCAGCAAAGTTATGTCCCCAAAAAATGAGGTCAGCTGCCTCCCTGAATATACTGAACGACCAGGTTTTTCCAGCAATGGATGTTTTCTTCCCTGATGGCACATTGGGCATATTCCAGGATGACAATGCCAGGATTCATCGGGCTCAGATTGTGAAAGAGTGGTTCAGGGAGCATGAGACATCATTGTCACACAAGGATTGGACACCACAGAGTCCAGACCTTAACCCCATTGAGAATCTTTGGGATGTGCTGAAGAAGACTTTACGCAAAGCTCGGACTCTCCCATCATCACTACAAGATCTTGGTGACAAAATGAATGCAACTCTGGATGGAAATAGATGTTGTAACATTGTATAAGCTTATTGAAATGATGACACGGCGAATGCGTGCCGAAATCAAAGCTGAAGGCAGTCCAATGAGATATTAGAGTGTGTGACTTTTTTTGGGACCAGGCAGTGTATTTTAATTGGTGTGGGCCTTTAATTCCTATACCTACTGTGATCATTTTATATCCATCTCTTACATTATTAAAGAATAAAGTGCATCTCTAGCCAAAAGATTTTTCTACTATTTTTTTTTATAGAAATGTATCTAAATCCAAAAAGGAAAATGTAAAACATTGTAGCTTAGCATTCCATAGTGGCGGCTGCATTAGTTTTCTTTTTTTTGAAAGCCCTTTTCCCCCTTCATTTAACTCTTGTTCCAGGGTGACAACGCTCACTCACGCTCCTGTTTCAGGACAATAGAAACATAAGACCTGCAGAACCCCACCCCTACTATTGTCCATAACATAAAAAGGATGTGGTTCTGCAGTCCTCCAAGGGCAATGTAATTGATAAATTCAGCTCTGGCAGAGAACACAGAACATTCAAAGCTCACAAAATTTTTAGCAGGATCAGCAGTTATTTTTCTGAACTTATGTCGATAGATGTCACAAAACACTTTCAATTGTATATTTAATAGACCTAAAGAAAGCAGCAAATAGAAGTTCATTGTTATGGTTTACATACACTATAGGAGGGAATGGTTAAGACCCTAGGGTTCCTCCTGAGGTGCACTGGGTCACTTGAGCTGTGGCAGACTGGCCTCCCATCTTAAGGTGCCTACATAGATTTGGGTCCAATGACACCAAGGATCTTTTTTGCCATCTATAAAGGTGGCATTTTAACCACAATTGTAAGTGGGCATTCTTCCTACTGAACACCAATGTAAAGAGCATTCTTCCCAGTGACCACCAATATAAGGGCCATTCTTCCTACTGACCACCAATATAAGGGCCATTCGTCTCACTGACCATCAATATAAGGGCCATTCTTCCCACTGACCAATGATCCCAGGGCCATTCCTCCCACCAACCACCAATGCAGAGGCCATTCTTCCCACTGACCATCAATATAAGGGCCATTCTTCCTACTGACCACCAATATAAGGACCATTCTTCTCACTGACCACCAATGTAAGGAACAATCATCCCACTGACCGTCAACGTAAGGGGAATTCTTCCCACTAACCGCCAATAATTTAATTTTAGCAGGGGTTCCGTGAGACCTGAAAATTATGTCAAGGCTTCCCCTAGAGTAAAATAAAAAGTTTGAGAAAGGCTAAGCTAGATAATGGTTTTAACCCGCATCTAGTCTTTCTAAACCCCCACCCCCCAAAAAAAAGGTTTTGTCCTCTGGTATACTTCTTTAAGGTTAAACTCCAGATTAATTAAAACGACTTTTCCTGAGCTCGTACTAGTGTGTGAAGAACAACAGAGAAAGGTCCCAACTTACAGGTAATATATGCTTTAACCCGCATCTTAAGAATTCATTCCTCAGGTGTATCCGGAAGTCCAGATCTTCCGGAGAGGTCAGGAGGGCGTTTATGAACTGCATACAAGACACCTGCAGAGAGAAGTTGAAAAGAGAGAAAATCAATGAAAAGCAACAATGTGAAAATAAATACAACAACATAAAATGCTGAATCAGCTGCGGCAAAGGTTCAGTAAACACTTTTTTTTTCCCCAACAAGGAATTATCATTACAAATAATAAGCAACCTCTGCAAAATCTGATCTGTAGGTAGTTTACCCCATGCCCAATGCGTCCCATGACCCAACTGCAATCTCTTTTTCTTGATCCCTTATTGTCTCTTGGGCCCCTTTTTCTTGACACAATGACCGGTGGGTAATATCAGTATAACAGAGGTCTATTTACTCAGCAGCCTTCTTGTTATACGGATGTGATGTGTTTGTGTTTTTTTTCATTTATTAATACAGTTGACCTTCTGGAAGATAGAAAAGCATGCCCACTAGAGCACTTATGTATTCATTATTATTATTATTATTAGCAAACAAACCAATGAAGGGGATGGAGGATCTAAGCTATGAATCCATCATAAGAGACCGTAATATACAGGGGTACAGGTACACTTAAATACTAGACCACACATGGACTCCTATATACACATATGCATGCACAAGAAACACCCACACACACAAAAGGTTGAACTTGATGGGACCGGTGTCTTTTTTCAACCTCAAATACTATGTAACTATTTAATTATAAAAATTAACCTTGGTGTATGTATAGCCAAAACTGATTTTTTTTTTAATTCTTGCATGGAGTGTAAAAGGGTAAGAAGCTCTGTCAGATTCTTACGGATGTCTGCAAGGCCACCAATAGGGGTGGTACGTGCATTACCGCATTATCAGATCCTGGACCCATTATGTCAGCAGAGGGGCCCGCCTCTTAACATGCATCTGCTTCCCTCTGCGACTGATTGACAGTGCAGGACTGGGAGGGGAGTACCTAATTACTGGTGCTAGGTACTGGGTTCAAGATCGGATATACAGTATAGGGCCCTGCAATTCCAAATGGGGGGCCCTAGCAGTCTGTGACCCCGCCTGGTAGATTCGCCCTCTATGTTTGTTCCTGTGACCATTGCCATTTGGACAAAAATTGATTGGAAATCCAAAGAAGAGGCTGCAGAAGTGGGGGCAAGAGGAATTCTGTCCAATGGGGATGCCTGTTTAGGTGACAACTATCTAAAAGGAGAATTCCCCTCACTTTGTGCTAGACGTCCTCGGATTACCTGGTGCATTTCCATGACAGGAAGTGAAAGGAAATCTCCTCAATGGGACACAAACAGCAAAAAAATAAGTTCACGGGTTTTAACCCTTCAACTCTACCCAAAAATGTAGAAACAAAAGTTTTGACTATACACAAACACACACACACACACACACACACTTTAAATTTATTTTTAAAAGGTGTAAACTCATTAATACGTCTCAGTATCAGCCCCCCTGTAATCCCATGCAGAGCACTAGAAACTAATCAGCCTACTAAGGCTTTAGTGTACAGTGTTGTCAGTCTACTACCGTGAACACGCTAACAAGGCGAGAGAGCAGAGTGATGACTGGACACTGGGCTGCTGCCTCATTGTTGAATCAGAAGGATGGGAGAGGATGGAGGGAAGGGGGGTCTGATCAAGCTATGATACTACTTCCACAGAGGAGTTTGATAGCCAGGCTATGAAACATAGTTAGCAATCCTTTGGCAAGTAAAGGTTTCCATTAATGTGTTGAAACATTGTGTTAATGAACGTTACATACAATGCTGAGTTGTGCTACTATTTTGAATGGCATCCCAATGCACTAAGGCAATGCACATGCATTGTGCCCTCCATGCAGAGCAACCCACCATAGTGTGTTTTGTTGTATTGTATCACATAACAAATGTTGCAACCTAAATTTTGAGTGAAATCCCAGCTGCCTTAACGCAATGCAGGTCAACACACTGCAACACTGTAAAGGGGCCCTCAACTTTTCTTCCCTAGAAGTATTCCTTGACTATTCACAGACTGTTTTAAACCTCCCAAACTCATCACAAGTATCAGCTGTGGGGGGAAAAGTTAATTATCTGTGAATTTGATTAGAGCTCCAGCGGTGGCAGAGACTGGAAACAGTGAATTAAATCTAAGTATTATTAATATCAGGAATAATTTTACAGTAACATTTCGTGTAAGTAGCTGTTGAAAATTGAGAATGTTCGGCGCTAGGATATGGGAGGTGCAATAGGTCATATAATAATTGTATTCTATAACAAACAGAAGATCTTTTGTTCCAGGAACTGAGGCTTACCTTTAGCCATAGCCATACCTTTTTCCAGAGATGGAAATACTTTAATTGTAAAATCTCTTACAGCAATGGAAGTCGCCCACCTGGTTCGGCCCTTCAGCTACACTAATTGGTATTTAAAAGCAGATGTGTCGAATGCACTGGGGAGTCTGCATCTAGATTAGGATTAGGTTATTTTATCCCTACCTGATATTCTGCCCAGACTTCGCCCCTTGCCGATCCATGACTTCTATGTTGCCTGTCACTGTATGCAGTAGATTATGTGGAGAGATGGCGGCACTTCTTATTTGGCACAACTTACATATATGCTGTTTACTATACTGGGATATGCACCTTGTATGTAACCTGCTAATGATATCTTTGTTTTTCTTTTTGTTTTCTATTGAAATTGTTTTTATAAAATTGTGTTTAAAAAAAAACAAAAAAACAGCATTATACAGGAAACATATATACATATAGAACTTCCTGTGTCATAGATGAGAAATAATATAGATTAACATTACACTGCAGCGACATCTAGTGCTCAAAAGACATAACACTCCCTCCCAGCTTTGGGTGTTGTCGGACCTCCATGAGATCAGTCCACCCAAAATGGACTCAGTATTTGTTAGATGCAAGAGGCATAAACCAACAAAGGGGTTCTCATTTTTTGGGGGGGGAATCCAGTTTCCAGGTCTTCCCATCTCGCTTGGTCAATATGTGGATATTGATTGTAAATCAGTAAATGTTTATGAAAAATGTAATAAAGATGGTGGAAACACCCACTTCTTCTAGGTGGAAAACAAAAAGAAACAGCAAGAGAACAGCAAGACAATTTTGCTACTGGAGTCAATGAGAGGTGAAGCCACCGAATTCCAATTCCATAAAATGACAGGGAAGCATGGTCACATGGCCATATTAAGCCGATGTCATTGTTCAAATATAGCCGTGTGGCCATATAAGGTCGATGACATCACACCATCCTGCCCCTTTGCTTTTGTTGAGCTGAGGGTGGGGAATTCCCCACCCGCAGCTGCTTGGGTGGCAGCGGAAGGAGCTTTTTCCCTGTTTCAGAGGAGCTCAGGCTCAACCGGGTTCAGCCTGAACCTGGCGCATCCCTATTAGGAACCCATGTGCAAAGACATCACCAAGCGTCTAGATGTCTCCCTCAGGAAGTACAATGTGGGAATGGGAATTCTTACTGACCCCAGCATGCGTGCACGCACACACACACACACACTAAACTGGATGGGCCTCTGTCTTTTTTCAACCTTAAGAACGATGTAACTATGACAAATGTTTCAGCCCGAAATAGCATGTTTAAGGAGACCTCCACTTTATGACTTTGGGTTGGGCAGTTCTAGGGTTCGTGTCAACAGGCTTTGGGCTTGTTTTGATGGTCAAATGCATCCTGCATCCAAGTGCCTTCTACTTGCATGTGACATCATGTAGAGATGCTAAGGTGATCATTCACAGCTTATTAACAGGTACATTTGAGCTGACATGGACCCCCATCTGACCTGCATTTGACCTTCTTCTAAGCTGCATCAAATGGTTTCAAGCTGCTTTTGCCTTTCCATTGACTTGTATGGGGAAGAGAAGCAATTCCGAAAAGAACTAAAGCTCGTCCACACAGGCTTTTACTCTTACAGCCAGCACATTGTTTATAAAAATGAACTTCAATTTTTGCAACGTGTTCCAAGCAAGTAAGATCAATTAAAAGCACCTTCAGCTGAGGGGGCGAATATTCTCTTTCTTCCAGCTAGAGCACAGCTCCATCATCAGAGTGTCTCCTTGAATAGGTTGTGTTTTGCCTGGTGAGATGTGTGAACAAGCCAAAGAACAAGTCCAATCGCCGATTTATAAAGACTGGAGGTGCCATCTGCTCACGTTGCTTCCTGCCAGGAGAAATCCTGGCTTAATGGCTTGTGTTAATACATTACGAGTAATGGGAACATTATCAGAAACAAGTTAATGAGTCTTGCTCTCGTTTCACTCACTCAAAACGATGGCCGATGTGATCATTTTTTTTTTACTCTTTGCCATTGCTGTGTTTCTAAGTGGTGGATTTGGAAGAGTTTGTTGGGGACCTTTGTATAGATACTATATAACAACGTTTATCCAATTATATTATCATTAGTATTGTTATGCGGAAAACGTTTTTAACTTGCTTAATGGTAACCATCTTTTACCGGGTCAAGGCGGCCATTCATAAATCCATTACAAAATATTCATCCAAACCATATATAATGGTTTACAATGTTTTTATTTAAGCAGGTGTGAGCATCTAAGTGAATGGCACTTAAGTGTGGTAAGCACCTGCAGTCTTCTTCAGAAGCTAATGTAATGGGGTGATAACCCAGGTACACAATTGGGAGACAAGGACAGAGTTTTTTCACCTTATAACAGAAAGTTCTGCAACAAGGACTTCAAAGGCAGGACCACCAGGGATCATTTTAATGAAAGCTGCAGATTTACAAATAATAAAACAGTTTTTTAAATGAGATTAACGTGAATGAGAGAGACATGGAGACAGATTATAAATATATATTATATATTAGTTTTTCCAAAAAGTAAAACATGCAGTGAATGTTGAGACACAAGGATTACATGTAATCAAGCCAGGGTTTCAATTCCCTCGGTATTCCGGATGAACGCAGTGCGCTCTTGCATCGTCACCTTGACCCCCTGAATAAAGCAGAATACAATCACATCTCCTGTCCTTCCATCACTTAACTCCTCTTCTCATATCATCTTGTAAAAATTACAGGACTGTGTGTGTCAGGCGGCCTTAACCTCTGAAGGGAGAGCCATCCACTCAATCATTATCTCATTCACACCAGCTATTCCGGGACTTGACTTCTGTCCCCCTTCACCGACAGTCAAAGCTTAAATAAATACGTGTGCAAAATTTCTCTCCTTCACTTCATTTTTCCAAGAACTTTGAAACTGAAGACCGCGAGGACAATAGAAACAGAAACATAGGAGAGCGACGGCAGAAAAAGAACAAAGTGGTTCATCGAGTCTGCCCCTTTTTTTGATTTGTGGTAGATGGCAGTCTGTCCATTAATGGAGCTGTGTTGGCGGGCTGCTGGTCTAACGAGACACCTAATGTGGACCTTTCAGTAAATGTTCAAGTCTGCTTAAATAAATTCCTGGCATGTTACAACCTACGCAACAGTAACATTTTTTATAGGAGCTCCACTTTTTATCAAAGCCGTCCTTGAGCTCCAGTGACTTTGCCTAGCCTGAGACAATATCACCAGTCTGTTGCAGGTAGGAGGAAGCATCTTCTCCCCTCCCCAGTGATCAGATGACAGCTTTGTAACTTTTTAGCAATTTCAGAAGCTAAGAGGCTGCAGAAAATGTGAACATGAGCCTGTGCTTTTCATGAATGATTATCCTTTGGTTAGGCATGAACTGGAAAAGAAGCTGCTATTATACTGTATAATAGGCAGTTGACAGTTGGCCTGTCTCTGGCTGGTTTGGAGGACCTGTGCTCCAGAAAGAAGCGATGCCAGAGACCTGACAACATGCTCTACAAGAACAAAAAAGGACCATCAAGGACCTCATTGCCAGCTCACAAGCCGATGTTCACCGCAAACCTTAATTTTCTTGTTACTACTTCGATCTTCATTAATAATGAAGAACACCTCCGCTAAAATTGCATAGTTGCACCTATAACGACAACCAAGGTATGAACCCTTTTGCGTTTCGTGTGTACAATATGGCAGAAAAATATGGAAGCTCCGATCGGCTGTTATGGAAACCAACGCAAGTTTTCCTTTGGGCACCTTCCATTCTGAGGCTCAGTGGTTCCTGTAACTGTAAGGGCTCCACCATGCTGTGCAATAAAGGGACCTTTCTGAGATGGTTCTGATAAGTGTTTACTGAGCTTAGAAAGTGAGGGATCTCTACAGCCCAAACACTTTCAACTTTATTTGTGTGATGGCTGCCTTTGTTTTCTATTGCTTCTTCTGGCAGGCTTCCAAAACATACCACACTACACTCCCTACACTCTATGGCCACCAGTTTGTGGACACCTGACCATCATACCCACACTATATGTTGAAATGTTGACCATCACAGATTCCAACAAGTTCAGGTGTCTAAAGTGAAGGGTACTGTTAATACAACAGCATAAAAAGACATTGCAGACAATTGTGCTCTTCCAACTTTGAGAAGCAGTTTGGTGAAGACCCTTGTCTCTTCAAGCATGACTGTACCCCTGTGTACAAAACCAGCTCCATAAGGACATAGTTTAAAGAGTTTGGTGTGGAGGAGCCTGACTAGCCTGCTCATAGCCATCACCTCAAACTTATGTCAGGGTTCCACCCTGACTTAACTTGTTTGCAGCATTCTGGTTTGGCTGCCATTCCGCCAACCTGTGATTCCTCCTTTGTCTGAGCAGACTGTGTAACATCGCTCACTACTCCCAGGCTCCCTCTTATGGCCAAACAGGAGAGCATCATCTGAGAGAGCCAGATGGGAGTTTCCTGTCTCTGAGTGATGATGTCACCACACTCACCATATATAAACCACTCAGTCCAGTCTGACCTTGCCCTTGCGTGGTTTTACCTTCAAGTGCATTCCAGCTGCTCTGTATATTTTGATTTCGTGTATGACCCGACGTTCTCTTCTGTTTCCTGCTCCTGGCTTGTTCCAGATGATGCTGATCTATGTGTTCCTGACCTGGCTTATACTATTACCCACTCCAGCTCCTGACCTTGGCTTGTTCCTGTTTATTAAGAAAAGTATCAATAGGAACAAGCAAAAATCTAAGTATTTTTTTACAAGCACCTTATGCTTGTCTGGTTTTCAGTGTGCTCTGACACCCTACTGAACACTTTTGGAATTGGAATGCCTATTGAGAGCCTATTGAGAGCCATGTCTTCTCATCCAACATCAGCACCTGACCTCACAAATCCACTTTTGACTGAATTAAGAAATTCAAATTGAGCCACTCCACAATCTTTTGGAAAGCCTTCCCAGAAGAGTGGAGGCCGTCATAGCCACAAGGAGGAGATGTGACTGCATATTAATGGTCATGATTTTGGAGCGAGATGTCCAACGAGCCCCTATAGGTGTGATGGTCAGATGTCCACGGCCCACTGACCCCCCACACCACAGTTTCGAAAAAAAAGAAGAATATTCTAGTTCTTAGGGGCAGCTTTTACCCTTTCCTTTACTTTTCATAAATTCTTCTCATATTTTAATGGGGAAAATTGCAAGTCTTCACTTATTATATATTTCTAATGTTTATATTGCATCACAATGTTGTGCAGCACTCTACAGAGTACAGCCCCAGCCGTACAGAAGCTTACAGTTAGCAATGAACCAATCAATTTGCAAATCAAGTGGATGCAAACATTTTTTTGTCCCTTCTGATTATAGGGAAAGCGTTTTGTCCTATCTGTGTAGGATCAAACAAAGATACCTGAAAGGCAATGCTAGAGTCAACGCCTGATAATCCAGTGAATTGCCCTTATTTAGTATGGGGTGACCCCATAAGCCCATGAGAGAAACAGCTTCTTCGATTCCAGGAAATCATTTTATTACACAGCGCGCTGAACTCCGAGCCAATCACTGACCAAAACTACTGGCCTGTAATTTTTATCCTGCACGCTTCTCTGCATTAGAGGCTATGTTAAGCAGCTCCAGTTAACTATAGCGGAGTTTTATAGAAGTCATTATGATTTATGGGAATTAATAAAGCCAGAGTTACCCATCTCCCGGCCATTGTGATGGAAGCGTAATCAGTTCTCGTTAAGGCCTGCGATACGGTTTAATGGACCAATAAGGTGGATTTGTTCTTAAAGGTCATGTCTACGGAGAAGGAAAACTTATCGCTGAGTTCGATACAATTTGAAAAGTTAAGAGATAAAATGCAGCTTTGTATCCAGACAGTATACATTTAGTGTGTATTACGTGGTTGATCCTTGTTTTCAATTTTCAATGCATGTTGCTGTGAGAATTACCTGTCTGTCATCTCACAGGGGGGGGGGTTCAGGATGATGCGACAAGGCTCTTTTGCTTTGGTTTGTTAACATTGTGGCATTGTAGCACTGCATTCCTAGGTTTAGATACCATCAGGAATAATATCTGCATGGAGATGGATCTCCGCACATTTGCAATATATTGTGTTGTGTATTGCATTGCCTAGAAAAGCGGACACGCTGCATTTATATGCAACGCACACCTACACCCCGTTGTGGTGTGAACAGGGCACATAGTAAACAATTGTTCTCTCTGTGTCCTTGCACTGAGCCAGAGCTGATCAATACTGATCAATGCAGCTTAACACACCTGGTGTGAACGAGCCCTTCATTGACCTTTTGATCAATATTTACTTTTACAGCTGAACTCCGGGCAAGCCGCTAAATACACAGATGAAATACATATATGGCAGCTGTTTTACCTGCCAAATGGATTGCATTTCTCTTTATCCAGTGCTGAGATTTCTGACACAGAACACAGCCCTGTCTGGAAGGAGGAGACCTGATTTTTCTCTGCTGCAGTTCAGTAACACCTTCAGGTCTTGTCCCTCCCCCAAGCCTGTGATTGGACAATGAAAAGAGAAGCAGCCAACTGAATACCTCATTTCTCTATCACTCTGCTCTCTCCTTCTATTACCATGTTCCTTGTTAGCAAAAGGGCACTGTATCACACCTAATTGGATCCTTAAGCTGCTGCTTCCTCTCCCATCTGGGCTCTGCTGTACAGGGACTGAGCAGAATGTAACCATCTTCCCAGAATGCAGTTGTCAGCCTCCGAACAGCCAATCACCAGGCCCAAACACTGACAGGTAGGGACAGGGAGAAGATAATTAGACCTGGGTATGCTCCGACACATTCAACATGGAGTGCACACTTGGCTCCAGGGGAGAATGGGTTGTAGGGGAGCATGGGGAAGGCAATAGTAGATAGAGGGAAGGGCCATCAAGAAACCCTGACATTTTGCCTTGAACAGGCAGAGATTTTTCAAGCATAGCTGAACATTCTGAACAAATCGATCATGAATGTAAGGTGGGTCATGGTAAGCAGGGTCGGATTTCCCACAAGGCCAACCGAGACCCGGCCTTGGTGCGGCAGAGAGTAGAGGGGCAGCAGGGGTGTGGAATTCATATCTCCCAAAGCCTGAGACATGCAGTTTTGGGCACCGGGCGCTTAGTTGTTTTCTACATTTAGCCCTGCTTTGGGCAAGCAGGGCTAAATGTACAGCGGGGAAGCTGCCACTTGTTTTGTACAAGGGACCTTGGTGATGTCGCTGAGATCACTTGTATGCAGCCTGCATACTGGGGGGCGCATTGAGGAACCTGACCTTGGGGCAGCAGAGAGAGTAAATCCAGCCCTGATGGTAAGTCGGCAAAAAGTCCTCCATGATGCATTTTGGTTTATCTTTTCATCTAAGCTGCATGTGGCTCTTAAAGGAACATGCCGCATTCGAAATGACTGGCACAATGCATTTCAAGCTCATCTGGTGTGAAGTCTGAAGCTTCCTACACGGGTTTGTGACAGGCCCACACGTTACTGGTTAATGGATAGGTTCATGATGCTGGGTGGATTGAAGCAGATCGGGTGGATTGAACAATAGCAAAAAACGCCATTGTCACCTTCATTATCCTGTGGCCAATCAGAGTGATTAGAGCAAATCAATCCCTGTAACTGGAAACCTCTGAACTACCATTATCTTTTCATACACCCTCCAAATTTACTATCCTGCAAATAGATTGGCTCATCTTTGCATGATTTGCCCAGTGTGTCTGCACTCCGCCATGCCTTTATCACCTAATAAACCAGCATTCCTTCAAATCGGGGCCCCGGCAGCCACTAGCTGAACCTAAAATCTCGATTGAGCACTGAAATGGTTACATGGCATCGTATTATATGCAGGGGAGATCGCGCACCATTTACATATTTTTTTTCTGTTCGGCACAATCGCTATTAAACAAAACAAGCAGTAAGTGACGGAACACAAAGACAATAATCTGCAGGAATGCGCCATTATCGGCGGTTAATGTCCCACGGCGGAGGTGGCCATTTTTAAAATTCCAGTGAAACAAACCACCAGCCGTGTTAACAACGCCGTTTTCTGGGTGAAAGCAGTTATGCTAAATTCTTAACGGCAGATTAAAGAGACATACAGCAGTTAGGAAGCTAATAACAGGCGCTCTTCTGATGATTAGACCCTGCATGTAAATTACTTCTGTGCTAAAAATGTCTGCAAAGGGTAAGGGTCATGTGACGTATAGAAGCACAATTGTAAATGTGGTACAGACAGGGTGGGGATAAGACGGTGACTAGGAGGAAGCCACAGGAATGGTGTACACTTAAGTTGCTGCTTTGTCAACTGCCTGACCTCATGCTGTCCTCCAAGGTTTGCAATTTCATAACTGTATCAAATGAAAGAGCCTTCTAGTTATTCAAAACCCATGTTTAGCCTTTTTTTCTTCTTTTTTTTTTTTTTAAGTAAAACTGGCATTAACAACAAAAAAGTTTTACAAGCAATGTTCAACCTTTCAATACTCCAGTGCTGCCCCAGGGGTGGTTTTACGGGGCCCAGCGGAAGCCCTCTTCCAAGTTTCATGAAACCCAGATAAATTCGACCCAATTCCTGTGAGCCCAGAGAGTCAAGGACCCACCCCCTAGGGGTATGTTATCAAAACTCTGAACTCAATGGAATGCAGAAGAGAACTGTGCTCAAGCCACTACATGGCACCACTCAGGACTGGCCACCACTGCAGAAATTATGGATTTGGGGACAGCTTGTGAGTGACCTAAGCACTATTGAAAAAAGGTGTGCATACAGAAAATGTTAAAAAATTGGGTGGGGGCGACCTTCTGGGAGGAAGGAACTGAGGGGCAAGAAGGGGATAAAAATTAAAATTGGGCTTTAACACTATTATGCAGTTTTCAGCTTTGGGAGACATTTATAAAGGAAATCAGCAACACAATATGATGATTCCACTCAGCAAAGTATACATAACAGTTTTTCTTTGCATTTATAACCCCTGTAGCTGGAATCCCGGGCAGCCAACTGCAGCATATTTGCATACATTTTGTAACAGATTTACTCTAACACTGAAGGAGACAGATTTTTCCCTCTGAACATGCGCACTATTTGGAAGGGGTCAGGGGTCAGTTTTATTCTGTCACAGGGCTGCTTTAGAACAGCTGAGGGAGGAATATATGAATCAAGCGGAACTGAATAAGAATTCAGTTTCATAATCTGTCTCACTTCCCTTTAGCATTTCCTTGGCGTGCAACGGAACCGATAAATGCCCTCAGTGTGAGGTAAGACAGGTGACAGGGCAATAACTTCAGATGAACTCGAGCTAAAAAATATATCTACAGCAGTGATTCTCAAACAGGGTCCCATGTAATTTTAGGGTTCATCCTGACATTATTAGGAGTTCCTTGAGGAGTGAGCAATGGTGGACTAATCTCCCACCTACACTGGATTATCAAACCCAAGGGGACAATTTTCCACTAACCATCAATGTAAGGGGTCACCTCTACATGGCCACTTATGTTGGGGGACACCATATTTACAGTCTTCAGTACTATTAATGAATATTAGCCTGTTTAGCATTGCCTTGGTGTGCAACAGAACTGATAAATGCCCCCAAGTGTAAGGTAAGACAGCTGGCAGCGAAACAACTTGAGATACCCCTAACCTTCAAGCTGAAAATTAAGATGAAACCTCTATCAAATGCAAGGAGGCAAATGTTCTCCAATCCACCAATTTATGGGCTCCCCTATACGCTGACAACTAATGTTGGAGGACACCACAAATGTCATTGTTTGCTTTCCTTTTTTTCAGTTATTATTTCAAAATTATTACTGAAAATTATTTTGATGGGGTTGGTAATGCAGTTCTTTGCCCTGAGAACTAAATAAGCAAAGTGAACCATAAGTCTTTATTTAAAACTTTCTTCAACTTATTGATCATACTAAATGGACCATGGGCTGTAAGTATAATGCTTTTCAGCAGGGGTTCTCGAAGAGCCTGAAGATTATTGCAAGGGTTCCTCAAGGGTAAAAAGGCTAAGAAAGACTTGGCTAAAGTATGTAAAACAAAAAAAAAAAGAAAAGATCTACTTCAAACCGTTCATAAACAGTTGCACAGTCTTAATACTGGAAGACAAAACATTAAAATTCTTCCAGAAGCCCCATGGTGACTAGTTCTCTTTCAATCTCTCAATCATATAGAATTTAGAAATAAAGCCTAAAAAGTGTATGGAGATAAAGCAAGGGCATTTTCAGTTCTGCTATAGCTATCAGGAAGTTTATTTTTCAAGGAGAGCTCTCACACTTAGGAGTGGAAAGTCAAGAACAGCCAACCACACAAGATCAACCGTACTGTTAACAATCGTTCCTAGAAGTAATTTTGGCAGTTCGACATATTGACAACCTGTCAAATACTTTCCACTAAGTCATAATAGATAGCAGAGGCAGCAATTTGGTGAGTTGGAAATATAGTCAGCCAATTATTTTGCAAGGAGCTTGCATCAACGTTGTACGCTGCCCGAAGTGTCTTCACTACAATCTATATGACAGTTCACGCACTTATAAATCACTTTAAAAGACGAACTCCAGTCAAACAGTTACATACAAAAATAAAATACTGTGCATATAAGGGGAGCTTTGTTAACATGCAAAAAGATGTGTAGTTGTTCTGACGAAGGGGGCGTGGCCCCCGGGAAACGTGTCATCGAAGGAGTCCTGTGCTGTCACACAGGTGTCTGTGCAGCCGTTTTTAGATGTCGTCCAGGCTTGCCTTTTATGCTTTTACTGATTCACTTTTGTGAGTATGATTTTATCCTGTACTTCAGCTTATATCATTAAAAAACCATCTACACCAGGGTGGGCACCCTTCTCTTTTGTTTTTCTCACAGATTTGTATTACTGTCCATCCAGTCCTGAGATTTACACGTCACATGCAAGATGGATGACACCACTTTCTCTGTTACAGTTAAGCAATACAGTGGCGTTATCTCTCCAACCCCATACAGCTTATTTGATAGTGTAGAAGCACCGAGAGACTGAGGAGGTCACCCCTCTGTTCACTATCAGCATGGTCCTTGTCAGCAGGGCCGGATCTACTCTCTCTGCTGCCCCAATGCCAGGTTCCTCAATGCCAGGTTCCCCCTGTATGCAGGCTGCATACAAGTGATTTCGGCGAGATCGCTGAGATCACTTGTACAAAACAAGCGATGGCTTCCCCGCTGTATATTTAGCCCTGCTTGCCCAAAGCAGGACTAAATGTAGGAAACAACAACCCGCACGGTAGGCAGAACTGCATGCCTCGGGCGTCAGGAGATATGAATTCCACACCCCTGCTGCCCCTCTACTCCCTGCTGCCCAGAGGCTGGGCCTTGGTTGGCCTTGTGGGAAATCCGGCCCTGCTTGTCAGCACGTTTGCATGAAGATTACCTGAATGGCTTCTAGCCCTGGATATCTCCATCCCCACCCTGCTTATTGGACAATGTGGGAGCACCAGGAGACTGATAAGGTCACCCCTCTGCTCACTTTGCTTTTTGTCTCTCTCCCATCAGCATGTTCCTTATCAGCACATTTGCATGAAGGCTACCTGGATGGGTTCTAGCCCTGGATCTCCCAGACTAAATGCTTCTGTACAGAGATTACAACTCACTGATAGAAAGTTAAATAGAGATTTTGCACTGCTTCCAAAAAAATAAACAGACATTTGATAATGTACTAATGACTGACTATGGAGCTGCATTAATGTTGGTTTTTTATACCTGCTAGAAGTTCAGCATTAAGGAGAAATGTCCAGTTCCTAATTTCTCTGCAATAAGTATTACATAACTGATTCACTTTTTTACTTTGGCTGTGTTTAATTATCTTAGCTTGTTGAAGAGCCAATCATCAAGCATAAATTATAATAGTTTTATTCCTTTGCTAGATAACCCAGGACCTCAGGAGGGCCTGAACTTAGATGGAGTTCTACATTAAATACAGGAAACCTGTAGAGTAGTTCCTGAACAGAGAATTATCTGGTTTGGAATCATATGAACCATGAACAGGGTTCAATTAGCAGTTTCTCTTGGAGCTGAGGATGTGATGTTCATTACGTTACACTGGAAACCACAGTTTCTGCAGAGACTCACCTGTAGTTGAAGGGCTTCGTCATTCTCCAGGCCTTCAACGATTGGAGAGAATCTTTCTCGGTTGTTGATTTCAGCCGCGGTGCTGATCGCCTCGAGAAGTTTGTCCAAGCTAGTTAAGAGAAGACACAGTATGAATTTTGTTTCACAACTAGAATCGAAAACCCAATAGACCCCAATTTTGCTTTTTGTTTTTTAAAGGACTACTACACTCAAAACTCCTTTCCTTGTTTGTTATTAATTGGCTGGATCACACATTAGTAATTTCTGCCAATCTCCACAAGGCCATAAAGATGGTTTCTACCGATGACTCCTCTGCCTGCCAGTGGTTTACTCTACATTAAGGAGACTCTACTGGAGAATTGTCATCATCTGACTTTGAGTGAGGTGGAATGGGCAGTTCTAGTAGGAGAACTGTCCTCGAATCTTCAAGAGATGTAAGGACAAAGCACATAATCCCACTTGCCAGCAATCATCCTAAACTGAAACAGCAATTTTGGGAACAGCTAAAGCCAAAAACTATTTATTTTGTGGTAAGGAGCTAAAACAAAAAGGACGAACAAGTTTTTTTATTTCTTGGAGCAGTACATGAATAGCAATGGAACCCTTAATATGTTTATTTCATATTTGTATCATCCAGCAGGGTGGCATTAGTATAAATACAGATAATCTGAATATTTGGGCTGGCAGCTTATACACACTATAGGGTTGCCATAATCACCTTAGGTTGTGGTGGGGATGAATGAACTTAGAATTGAAGTGCCACACCACGCATATTCAAGTTTAATAACAAGTGTATTCAATGATAGATTGCTTGCAAAGTTAGTACATTTCAGGGGGTTGTACCTTCATCCCCTTTAATCAGGGCTTGGGAAAACAAACCATTGAAATAGTGTACAATAATAATTTATAATAATCAACCTATAGTTAGATGTTATTGAAGTGTTGGGTGTTTGCTCAACCCCGATGCTGACAGATGCTGTGCAAACTCACAATCCTCAAATCACCTCTAAATTGGTGCCAATACTGTCCTTCCTTCTGGAGGGGGGCTACTTTTGTTCCCCATGGTCCCTGTGTGTGTAATAAAGTAGTCACCACTCCAAGCTCACTCCTGTGATGGACTACAATCCCACATTTAGTTTAATAATTTGCATTGAAATTGTAGTCCATCACGGCCATGACCTTGGAGCGGTGGCTACTTTACAACACACACAGTGACCATGGGGAACAAACGTAGCCCCCCTCCAGAAGGAAGGACAGTGTCAGCACAAATTCAGAGATGGTTTGAGGATCTACAGCCGAGTGATGCACAAACAAGGTACATTTTTGTTAATAGTGAAGGTACTTGAATGCATTTTTAAGATTTAACTCCATCGTTTAGCGTCACTTTGACTTGGATTTGAATATTACAATGTGGTGCATCAATTCTAAATTTCACTCTATGTGTCCTACTGACCATTGCCACTGGGACCCGGTCACATGTTTTGAGTGTCACTTTAACAGAAATAAATAGACTTGAAATCTTCCAACGGGGATGATCTAGTGACAACCAGAAGATTTCCCTCACTTTGGTGATGCTTCCTTTTTGTTTCCTGTTATGTTACCAAGATAGGAAATTAAGAGAAATATTCCCAATGTTTTTTTTTTTTTTTAAAGAACAATCCCTACTCTATTGAAAATGGGAGAAAATGTTTTGGTTTTAGCAAAACCTTACAACAAGCAGGATCTATTCATTTTGTTAGCTTAGATTGGAAAATGAAAGACATAACTTGTTTCATATTGAAACAGAAACTGAATTGTATATATTTTATAATGTTTTATCACAGATGTTGTATAGCCTCGGGAATAAAAGACACAAAAGGTAAGCCTTCACCTTATCGCAGATTGCAGTGGGGTCACCAGTAATATGAGGGAGATTGGATTCTTTACAGATTGTAACAAAAACAAAATCAACTATTCTTTATCATTGGACAATCAATCCTGCATCTCATATATTTTAAACCTTCAACTTTGGCTTCCTTTTCAACTATGTGTTATTACTGAAATAGTTTAAATGTTTATGTGTAAAAACACAAAAGAAGCACTAAAACAAGATGATGAGAGAGCCCAAGTCAGTTTAATAATTCATAATAGAATAACATACAGCAGAAAAAGCATTTTGGGGCCCAACTCACTCCCCCTTCTTCAGGGCCTATAATTGTTACCAGGGCTTAAGTAGACTCCGTGAAACAGGTTTACCAGACAAATTTGTAATAGATTTGGCTTGTTTGCCAGGCGGTCGTGTCCCAATATCAGAAATGGCAGCATAACGATTATTGGGTCCTGATAAGTATTCCAAGACGTGGTGAAATGGGCCCCCAAAAAACATTGGCTGCTCTATGTAATCATATTACGAATAGTTACCATAACTTGGACACTTTTGAAAATTTGGTTGGATGCTCTTTTGGTCTTTTTACACTTTGAGTCAAATTTTGGTTACCTTCCAAGGGAAGCCTTGTTTTACGTGAGCAGCCTCCCCAGAGCAAGTGAGCTCAATTAATGAATATGTTCTCTCCATCTTATAGAACTAATGGGTTTTGAAGTCCCGACAACTCTTGGATATATGTTTTGGAGTTTTGGAGTGGGGGGGGTTTGTTAGTCTGCGTGCCTGTTTAGGATATTCCCTGGAAAGTGCTGGGAAATGTAAAGTTTTAGAACTGACACTGGAAGAAGAGTTGAGGTAGTATTTCCCAATAGGGACTCATTTTACAGTGACATCTGTCAAAGGTAGGATTTATCTTCACTACATGGAGATTTCCTCTCATTTCTTGTTGTGTCCCTGGGAGAGAAAATGAGTGAAAATTTCCCAATAGGGACAAGACGGCAATAAAAACGGAGAGATTCTTTCACTACTCTACTCTGTCCAAAACAATAAAACCCTAACTGTCAGCTGGAATTCCACCTTAAATCACAAATCTTTCACATTACACAACCTAACTTACATATTGTCCTCTCCAACAATGCAGATGGCAGACAAGATCTTCAAGATTTCAGTCATCATGTTGGCTTGTTTGGGATCAATCGCTCTGGCCAACAGGAGCAAACTTCGTTCTTCTCCCAGAATTCTTTGCAGGCCATACTGTAAAAAGAATGATGCAAGTAGCTTTACTTAGGGCTTCTAGGTTCATGGTTTACTTACTAAAGAAACATCCAATTACAAAAAAAAAATCAGTCCAGCTAAAAGGGAAAAAAAGAATAGTAAAAAGGTGTGTCACGTTTTCAAAGGATTCTGGAATTACACCACTTTGTGGTTTCTAATCTCTTTCATTGAATCCAGTGGTGCTGCTCTTAAGACAACTTGCAATCTCCCTTAGAAGACAAATAATACTTATCTGCCCCTCCTCTAATCTTTGCCTTCCTGCAGAACTACACTAGCCAAAGAATCTTCAGGTCATTCCAACCACCAGCTATACCACTACTGTTTCCTCAGGCCATCAAGAGAGTGGACTTTTACTGCCACAGCAGACTGTTCTACATTTATGTTTGCGCATAAAGCATGTTCTTTTGTTAACTCCCCCGCCTTTTGCTCTTAGTTAGGTCTGTCCCATGCAAGACACTCACTATTTCCCCATGCTTTCTGTTACTTTTGTTGTGATGACGTCCCCTTAGAGAGTAAGAAGGCTTTTAATCTGCAATGCTTTTTTACCAATACAAACAATGCTCAGAAAACATCCTCGTAACCTACCAAGCCTGGAAAAAACATTCAGTGTTATGGATGTTGAGTACCTCAGCCATTTAGCAGGTATGGGGGGGCCTGATTAACTGATTGGGAAGGTAATAAATGTTTGAAGCCCTTCCTGGTCATCCCTCCTGAGCCTCTGTCTGTTAAGGATGCTACCTTGAAAACTATCTTTCTCCCTGGCCTTTTTTGTCCTAGGGATTGGAGTGCTACAAGGGTAGTGGTGATGGACTGGTCGAGTGGAAAGCAATCACAGGAACCTTTCTGTGCCACCCTGCCTAGAAACATTAAGATTGAGATCCCGCTTGAACCTCAGATGTCAAGAAGCTACATTCTAAGTTAGGTGTCCAGTCAGCATAGCCCAGTGAGAGAGTGACCCAAATACTTCAGAAAGGTGCAGAAGACCAGAGACAATGTTCTATGTGCTCCCTGCACCCTCCTTTCAGTTTTCCTCCCACTAGTGTGAATAAAATAGAAAAACCTCAAACTAAAGTGACTGGCGTCCATCTTTTGTACATCCGGAGATAAAATCCACCCCTGGAGATAAATGTGCTGGGGACCACATTGGCAAGATAAGGAGATCTTGCCAACAGAGCCTCAAATAGATAGGAATATAATACGTTGTGGCCCTCCGAAAACCCCTATAAATGTGTAGGGATGTAGTATTTTTTTTTAATTCCCTTTTTTAATATGTTTGTGGTTCTGTAAGAAGCAGAGAGCTTTAGTCAGCTTGTTGTGCTGAGTGAAAAGCAATCACATGACCCTTTCTGTGCTGTCCTGCCCTGAAACATTAACACTGAGATACCACTAGAACCTCAATTACCATCTTTTGTACATCCTGAGAAAAAAAATCACCCCCAGAGATGAATGTGCTGGAGACCTTATTGCCAAGAAAGCGAGCTTAGGTCATTTGCATTGTAGCTATGGGTTCGTCAAGGGTCAGTATTGGTTCTACTCACCTATTGAATCTCAGAACCTATAGTGCTAAAACGAAACAGGGTAAATATGGGAAACTCCTCCCAAAATGTTATGACAGGTTGAATCACATGCCACATTCATATGTCTCTTTGGGAGTCCAGAGATGAAAAAAAAAATTATCTTCAAAACAATTTTCAATTGTACATAAAGTGCTATTGATGGTGTCACATCCCCAAATGGATTTTGTGTAATATTGAGTTCTATAACTGGGCACTCCATGGGAGGAACACTTGTATTCTATCTTTGCAGGACAGCACAGAGACACAAATTACTACAATGAAATCCCAGCACTGCACTGCTCAATCAATAATGACCGGACAGCCCAACTCACCAGTAATTACTGGACAGCCCAACTCAGCAAAAATTAATGTGGGTAGAGTTGGCCATTTAAACATTGTGTAATAAAACAGGCTTATGGGCCCATAGTTAACACTAGTGATGGCACTTCTTTAAACATGGATCTCCTGGGACCATAACTGACATATATTTAATCACCTATTTTTGTAACATTAAGGAACATTCTAGAAATTAAAAAAGGCTATTTACAACAGCAAAAAAAAACTATGTACTTTTGAAGCAGAGGAAGAATAAACAACTGACAAGATGCACAGATACAAAGCAATTCTACTTATTAATATGAAAATACAATATTAAATATTTGTTTGGGAACGTTCCTCGGGGCCTTCTCACCTACCTTATTGTTCATGAATGCTTTCAGGCATTGGATGAGCTTATGTTGATTTTTCTTGTCAATACTCTCCTGCCTTGAGAAGAAAACAAACAAAAAAACATAACCAATTAGCATATTTATCAAAGCAAAGAGAAATGTGTCTGTCCAATCATATTTGAAGTCACATCTGATTGGTTGCTCTAGGTGTCTGCCTTTCAAAAAGAAACTGATTAACATGATTGAGGAGTGAGCGGCTCACAATATGTGTGGATAAAGTATAATAACACTTCTGATCACTGATGGATTATTTTTTCCCCCTCTTCATAAGCTGTTTACTTTATTTGAATTATTAGTGATTGTTATGAATTTATATTCAATCATGTTGTAAGTCAGAGTGCATATTCGTGGATATCTAAACTTTAGCTAAAAACTTTCTTTTTTATTTTTAGAGAAGGGAAGGATAGTCAGGAGAAATGTTTCAAAGTGAGGGAAATCCTCTTAGACTTTTGCCACTGGAACATGTGTGTTCCCATTTTATAATTTCACCTCGATAACTGTTTTGGTGACAACTTAACCACTTGAGTCCTGGGTGCCATTTATAGATGGCACAGGGACCGCAGTTGTTTGTCCCAGTGCAATTTTGAAATGCTGTCCATACTTAGCCACACCTGCAGGTCAAGGCATCTTGTAGAGGTGGAACCACTAGCTGTCAGTGACTACTAAAGGTCCCGGCATCTTCTAGTGCTGGAACTGCTAGCCGCTAGTTGCTTGTATGGGTCCTGGCATCTTGTAGAGGTGGAACCACTAGCTGTCAGTGACTCCTATAGGTCATGGCATCTTCTAGTGCTGGAACTGCTAGCCACCAGTTGCTTGTATGGGTCCTGGCATCTTGTAGAGGTGGAACCACTAGCTGTCAGTGACTCATACAGGTGCCGACACCTTCTAGTGCTGGAACCGCTAGCTGGCAGTTGCTTCTATGGGTTCTGACATCTTCTAGAGCTGGAACTAATAGCTGTCAGTGATTCCTACAGATCCTGGCATCTTCTAGACCTGGAACTGCTAGCGGTCAGTTTCTTATATGGGTCCCGGCATCTTCTAGAGCTGGAACCACCATGGGTCCTGGCAGAGATCAGCGCTAAGCTCAGGAGTAGAAATGGTCAAGCCTCCAGTCCTTTCAAACATTGCCCAATAGGTGAGCCACGGCACTTAATGTCAGTATGAAGGCTCGGGCAGAGCTGTTGCAGCTCTGCCCAGTGTCTTCCTGCAGCAGTAGATCACTGTGCTTCCTTGTGTCCTTGTCAACCCAACTTAAACCTATCTTAACGTTAAGCCAATCATTTCTGGTAGTTACATCCAGGGTAGATTAGATGAAAACCACATGTGACTCCCAACTAAAACTCTAAAAAGTCCAGGAAACGGTGTGGAACCTGTAGTGGGGTGCCCGCTTCAGCATAAGGCAACAGTAGCCGAGCCCAAACTATCATAGCTGTATCATGGGTGATGAGGAAGGGCGGGAGAGGGGTTGATCTCAGCTGGGAGTGCTGGAGAGTTGTGAACACCTAGAGGCATCAAACTTCATCCAGGATCAAATAAATAAACAAGACATTTTGTTCAAGAAAGATGATGGGTTCCTTACTGTTTTTTATCCAGAAGTCTCTCCAGAATATCCAAAAGGACACCAAGGCCTTCATGTCCAAAGTTGTTGACCCAGCTGTAGAAGGAGAGAAGAAAATAAAAGGAGTGTTATTGCAAGCTTCACTATGACTAAGAAAAATCAAGATGTTTCACCAGTTTTTTTTTTGTTTGTTTGTTTTAAAATAAATTGTCGTCTCCTTGTGTCTATTTTGAAGGTTTCAAACTGCAGTTTTTAAATTATTCCCTGTTAAACAGCAGTCAGTCAGCACAAAGTGACAAGGCTGTTTTGTCAAGCGACAAGACTGAAATGGTGCTGTGTGAATGTGAAATGCAGACAGAATATCCTTTATTAAAAACCAACTGCAACGGGGAACTAGGTGCGTGCTACACTATATGGAGTTTGCACACCCGACTTGCATATTTATAAGAGCTCAATGGACATCCCATTCCAAAACCATGGCCTTAAGTATAGAGTTTGTCTCCCTTTTTTGGCTAGAACAGCCTCCACTCTTTCAGAAAGGCTTTCCATAGGATTAAGGAGCAGGTCTGTGGGAATTTGTGCCCATTTAGCAAAATGAGCATCGTTGAGGTCGGGTACTGAAGGTAGATGAGAAGACCTGGCTCACATTTGGCATTTGAATTCATCCAAAAGGTGTTCAGTAGGGTTAAGGTCAGAGCTCTGTATAGGACATTTGGGTTTCTCTACCCCAAACTCATCAAACCATGTCTTTAGGGAGCGACTTTATGCATGGGTGCACGTTCATGCTGGAACAGAATGGACCTTCCCTAAACTGTTACTATAAGGTTGGAAGTGCGCAAATTATCTAAAATATCTGTGTATCCTGTAGCATTAACAGCACCCTTCACTGGAAACACTTGATCTCAATTATTTGGAGGGGTGCCTACATACTTTTGGCCATAGAGTACATATGCAGATTGTAGCTTCACCACCAGCTCAGAAGCCTGGCCCCTGCACCCTGCTTATGTATTTGCTTTTATTTAAGGCCTATTATTATTTTTTGAATCAAGCTTCAAAATGAAAATGCAATGTCAGTGATGCAGAAAACAAAAACAGAAACATGTGACAACTAGACAGACAGACCAAAAAGTGATTAAAAAAAACAATGACTTATGCTAACATATAGTGCTTCAGTATTGGGCAACAATATCAAAGGGGTCAGATGACCCTATAATCTAGTACACAGGGATTCAGCTTGAGTCCGTCTCACTTGCTCATGGGTAAGAATAGATGGGCAGCACAGTGGCATAGTGGTTAGCAGCACAGGGGGTCCCTGGTTCAAATCCTGGCCAGGTCACTATCTGCAAAGGAGTTTGCATGTTCTCCCTGTGCTTGTGTGGGTTTCCTCTGGGTACACTCCAAAGACATGCTGGTAGGTTAATTGGCTCCTCTCTAAATGCAGGACCAATTTAGAGAGGAGCCAATAGGGACCTTAGATTGTGAGCTCTGATTGTGAGGGACTGATGTGAATGTGCAACTATGTAAAGCGCTGCATAAAATTGTTGGCGCTGTATAAATACCGGCTATAATAAATAAATAAATAAATTGCAGGTTTAGATGCCAGGAAGTGAACCATTAATGGTTCCAATGGACCCCTCTACTAGTGAACAAAAGAATTGACTGTTCTTCCAAAGTGGATAAATAATCTCTGGAGAACATCACCTTCTTTGGATTGATCTAATTCAGGGTGAATCTCACCTTAAAAAAGGTAATCCACGCATTGTTCCAACATTCTCTTTATCCATCCTCTTAACCCTCTTACATATTTATGGAACCATTCTCTCCATGGAGGAGCAATGCTTAGATCAAGTTAAGAGCACAAACTACAGTGAAAGTCATACATCTATGAGATAAACAAGTCATACATCTTGAGGGAAATTGATCGATCAAAGGGTGGAAGCACTAAAGCTATAAAAGAAAACACACACATGAAAAAGCTCATATAGGCTGTAGTGAGTCGTAACTGTTTGAAAAATACATTTTCACCTTCTCGGAGTGCAACTTTAACGATCTATATGTTACATTATGTTGGGGCATGAAAGCGCTTACATGAACGGCTGTGTATATTATTAGCTCTTTTGCAGAAGGAAAATGCTGTTTTAGTTTCATACAGTCCTGTAAATCTCACAGTTTAATCCCAAATCCCTTAACACCTACCCCTCCTTGCAATCATAGTGAGCTGGATCCATGGTGTGACTATGGAGTCCAGGAAGACATGCTTATTGTGTGATAAAATCAGCACAAGCTCTGAAACTGTTAGGAGAAAATTAACATTGCACATTGTACGTACGAAATAGCCCGGGAGGCTGTGAAGAGCCTTATTTTTTAATGAGAGAAGCTTGGTATTAATTATACGGGGTGCTTTGTTCGATGTGTTATGGAATTTGTTCTGTTTTGCCGTATTGTTATTAAATATCCAAACTCTGCAGGTGATTTAATTATACTCCTGGTGCAGGGAAAGAACGAAAAGGAAAAAAAAAAAGCTACATCGAGTAAAAGTGCAACATAAATTAATGTCTAGATATAAAAAGGAAATGTTAAGTGCTCATGAAATATGACCTGTTTAATTAATGCTATTAGAATTTGTCATCTTTAAAGAATTTATATAGGCTGTAGCTGTGTCTGACAATGAATACATTATACTGTATTTATATTAAACATGTGTAATGATTTGGTGATTGTTTTAAATTAAAGCGCACTTTTAATCATTATTTAACTCCTGTGTTTAAAGTAGAACCCAAAAATGTTTTGGATGGAAGGGGGAACCTTTGCCAGGTTTGTTTGCTGATGGTGTACCAATTGGGGAGATTCTTCATCACTTCCTGCCTTTCAGACATTACAGAACGTTAAAGGACATCTCCTAAAACTTGGAGGAAATTCAACCTTTGACAGATGTCCCCAAACCATGGGGACATATTTTCTCCTAGTCTACTCCTGTTCTGTAAAATTCAAGGATTATTCTCACTATCACAGCAGACCCAAGTAAATAATAGGAGCTGAATCTTCCTAAAAAGGAGATAGCAAAACAAAAAGCTTAAAGAAACCCGACCACAAACTTAAAGAAAACTGCAAGTAAAAGCACAGAAAAATGCTAAAGGCTTACTAAATGACAGTCTAAATGATTACTCGTAGCATATTTTCTTTACATCAACTATAAGCTATTCACTTACAATGTGCCTCTTTACTTGCTAGGAAATTCAGCCACTCCAGAAAAGATCAATTCCCTAGCACAGTCATATCTCTCTCTCCCTCCCTGTATATCACAGCCCTCTCCTTTTCTGGGAGTGTCTAATTGTGGTCTGTGCTGGCCCATCTATTCCTACATAAACCTCTTATATAGCTTCCAGGGCTGCTGAGATCGTAGAGCTTTTTAAAACAGGTGTAACAAAATGCATTGGTATTCCAATCTCCAAAATCCATTGGTATTCCAATCCCCCTACTGGCTTCTGCTCGCCCAACAAATGAAATTCAAAATACTAACATGCACAATACTTCTCCCTACAACATCACCAACCTTGTCTCAAAATATAACCCAAACCTCTCTGCCCATCCCAGTACCTCCTGCTTTCCTACTCCCTCTTCACCTCTTTCCATGCTCCCCTCCAGGACTTCTCCTCCCATCCTCTGGGGCTCTCCTTGCCCAATCTGTCCACCTATCTCCTACTCTGTCCACCTTTAGATGATTCCTACAAAAACTAATCTCTTCAGGGAAGTCTATAAACATCTCAACCTACCAACTGAACTATTACTTTCTTGAACAACTCATCCCCCCACAGTTATCACCTTTGTGTACCCCCTGCCCCCCATCCTTTTATATTGTAAGCTCTCACGAGCAGGGTCCTCCTAAAGATGACCATACATGCTAAAAATATCCATCAATTCCCCTATCCATGCTAAACAGTGTATGCTGCAAACAGGACCACCCACAGCACACATTTTGGCCTGTTCAGCAGGAATCAGCCAAGATTCGATCAGTATATAACCCTCTTGAGAGGAAGAAGAAGAGGAGGAGAAGAAGAAGAGATGCACCAACACCAGTCTGGCACCCCGGAACAGCACAGAGTATGTAGCTTCATGTTAGCCTTCATTGCTGTATAATGTATTGCTGGGATTTGTAGTCCTCTATAGCCAGTTGCCATTGCTGTATAATGTGTTGCTGGGATTTCTGAGAGCAAATAAGCGAAGTTAGGGAATATGCCCACTTTAAGTTCCTTCAAGAAATACTGTCTGCCTATTTTTTTTACTCCCATTTTTTTAGTGATTCTTCTTTTTTAACTAGACTGGATACTGTGCGTTCCCAGGTAGCGTCACCAGCCTCTGCAGCCCTCGCCCACACAACCTGGAGCATAAGACTGGGGTTGTACATGATCATTTGCAATCCAGCCTCAATAAAAACAACTTCAAATGTTGACAGAAAGCAAACTGAACGGACTTTCCAACTTTAGCACAGTTCCCCATGTTGCCTGGGTAACATCAGAAGTTCAAGGACTGATTTTACTTGTCGCCTGGAGGCACCCTTTAAATGATCATTTTCTGTGTCGAAAATGTAAATGTAAAATATAACAGCACACCAATCACCTGACATTCTACAGAAAAAAAAAAGCTGCGTGCGTAAAATACTAATTGCCGTTATCAGAACCAGACGCAACGACGAAACGTGTTTAATTACCGGCTCGAGCGCCTTTCGTACGGGCTCTGTTAAAGTTAAGTTTGACGGAACCTTTAAAGTCTCCCAGCTGACAAAATCCGAAATGCCTCTTTGTCGCAGAACAAAACAGATTTGTTTTACATAAGATGCACCTACACATCGCCTCTAGTTAGCAGTGCCTGTGACAATTATGATTTACAACGGGTTTACACTCCTACATAATGTTGTGTATATATTTTTTTGTATTTTGTTTTTTTTTTCTTATATAAATGAATTATGGTAACAGATGTTTCACCTGGAGGTACCAGAATTGAAACCGTTTATTAAAAACAATCATAAACACTTCATCTTCTTTGTTCTATTTTCTTTGACAAGGCAAAGAGACAACAGAAACAAGGGCTGGTAAACTTCGGGGACGGTTTCCCAAAACTTTTCTGCGCTGGACATAGGAATCTTGCGAGGTGTCTTCGGAATGGCTGGTTTAGAGTGGTCGCCAGAGACACGGCTCGCGTAATGAAGAGAAGCAAAGTTCAATGTGGTGATGTGAATGAAGAGCTGTGAATAAGACTGGATGCGTCAAGATCAGTGATGTGCTGGGGCTTGGCGTGTACCCGGTTCACCAGAGTTTGCCCAAGCCCAAAACTATGACTGATGCACCCCTTTCCCATCCCAATCAGTTGGGGCAGGGCATTCCCCTGTCCAACATCTAACTTTCCAAAGGACCGGGGAATGCCCCTGATTGGGCTGGGAAGATGGTATGGCAGTCACAGCATTATGCAGGGTTTGACGAACTGGGTTTGCACAAGCCCCGACACATCACTAGTCAAGGTTTAGGGCTCATTCACATGAGTGTTCCATTGTTGTGCACTTATGTAACTTGTGTTACTTGCACTGCTTAAGGCCGCCCATTTATGAATGGGTGGCCAATGAAACACAGTGGATGCAAATAGGTACAGGACCCTTTTTTTTTCAAAACCCTGCGCATCAAAACTATGGTTTGCAGTTCATAGGCTCTACTGTACAATGATCTGGGCGCCATTCACAATGAACGGCCCTGAAACACACAGCGCAGGTATGCGTCTCCATGCATTATGGCAATGCACCTTAATATAATTTGAATAACAATTGATCAATGATCAAACAGTGAGACTGAAAAGCTTGGGGATTGCACTGCTGCATGAGGGGGGAGGATGCAAGCCAGGCTCCGATAACTTCTACTGAACTTCAGCAGTGTTAACTGTTCCTACCCAAGCAGGAGACAAGAACAGGAATGATCTGTATTGGTGCAGACACCGTCTCTTTAAAGCATCAGATAACAGTATACTGTGTGTCTTGGAGAAGAAATGTCAGGCTTAACAGATCTATGGTATCTTTTTACTCAAGACAGTCTCCTCTTTAAAAAAATAAAAAAGGAATTATACTGTGTTATTTAGTGTTTATTTATTAATACATACACTGAGTGGCCAGATTATTATGACCACCTGACGTTTGTAGGCAAATTAGCTATAATTTCGCGCTGAAGTTGCTAGAGGGCCAGACCATTATAAATAGGGAAGCAGGTTGTTTACCACGACAGTAGAAGTGATTTGTTTCTGAAGATACGGGTAAAAAACGCGATTTAACAGCCTTTGAACGTGGGATGATTGTTGGCGCTCGGAGCCATGGAGCGAGTATCAGCAAAACAGCAGAATTTGTTAAATGTTCAAGAGCAGCTGTTGTTAAAGTGTTTAAAGACCGGACTGTCAGCCGAAAATCTGGGTCTGAACGTGCGAATTGTGGCCGTCAGCGACTAGTCAATGTTAGGGCAGAACAGAGAGTGGCAAGACTGGTACAAGACAACAGAAGGGCAACAGTGCATCAAATGATTGCAGATCTTAATCAGGGATCCTCTCAAATGATCTCTGAACGCACTGTTCGCCGTACACTGCATTGTATGGGATGTGGAAGACGAAGGCTGTTCGAACACCTTCGCTGTCTGCAGTTAACAAGATAAAACGTCTCCAATTGGCACAGGAACACAAGGATTGGACAGTCGAGCATTGGAGAAAAGTCATGTGTCCGATGAATCACGTTTCCAGTTTCATCATGCAGATGGCAGAGTGAGAATTTGGTGGGAACAGCATGAAAGCATGCACCCCACATCCATGAGTACAACCCCTCAAGCTGGTGGGGGCAGTGTTATGGTTTGGGGCATGTTTTCCTGGCATGATTTGGGCCCTTTAATTCGTGTGGAACAACGTCTGAATAGCACAACATACCAAAGTATCGTTGCTGATCAAGTTCATCCGATCATGTTGATGGCGTATCCCAATGGAGATGGCTTCTTCCAACAAGACAATGCGCCATGCCACGGTGCTCGCATTGTGCAGGAAGGGTTTCAAGAACATGAGGGAGACTTTACCTTGCTTAGGTGGCCCCCACAATCACCAGATCTCAATCCAATCGCAGCATTTGTGGGACGAAGTTGAAAGAGCCATCAGGCAGCTGGTTCCACAACCATCAAATCTCACAGAACTGGACAGTGCTATTCATCAGGCATAGTGTCAGATTCCTCGCATCACCTTTCACCATCTCGTGGAGTCAATGCCAAGAAGAATCGCCGCAGTATTGAAGGCAAAAGGTGGCCCAACGAAGTACTGAAGGGGTGGTGATAATAATCAGGCCACTCAGTGTATATTATCTTTGTAATTTTAGTGCAGTTTTTTACAAAAAATATAGGCCTGAAAGCATAAAATATAGGTTTGCAACATAAAAAAATGACCTAATTTCTTTTTTTATTTTGCAGGTTCTCCGCTTTTCAAAAATATATAAGCCTTACGGTTTTAAGTAATTTTCAAACCTATAACTTGTGCCAATTCAAAAGCTCATGTTATATGCAACTATTTCTGCATGCTTTTTTTTCTACTGGAAAATGCAACACTAAGAAGGTTAACATGAACAAATACTGTATATCTGATGATTGGTTCTCCAGTCCCCTCCACTCCTTGCTCCAGTCCCCTCCACTCCTTGCTCCAGTCCCCTCCACTCCTTGCTCCAGTCCCCTCCACTCCTTGCTCCAGTCCCCTCCACTCGCTGCTCCAAGGCCCCTTCACGTAATCTTGCAATCCCAATCTACTCGTTGCTCCAGTCACCTCCATTTCTCCAGTCCCCTCCACCCATTGCTTGGCCTATAGTACTGGACGAAAGATTATTATTTTTTTACACTTTTAGTCCAATCGCAGAGACCAAACAACGCACCAGAATGTCTGTATGTTTGCTAACAAAAATACCAGTTGTTACCTTGCAGCTACACCTGCCTCTGGTGCAAAGGCCTAGCTACCCCTCTGTAGAGAACCTTTGGTGCAACTTTCAAACACTCTATCATAGACTCATTGAAGATGAATAAATAAGGAGCACCTGTCATCCCATTACAGACTGACCGCAGTCATATTTGGTTACACCTAGTATACTCCACTTACCACCAGGTACAACATTTTATTGATGGGGTCTGAATTGCTTTGGATTTTACTAACAAACATATTCCATTTTGTGAAAAAAATATCTATAGAATTACACTTTTTCTTATGTAACATTTATGGTTTGTGCGGCACTCTCTCTGTGGGCTGTAGACAAAACACTGATTCATAAACAAGCCTCATTCGATAGCAAAAATCTGCGAATAAAAACGCCCACACATAAGAATCTTCCTGGAAAAGCAAATCAACATTATTGAAAAGTAGAAAATCATTGACTTTAATGTGTTGTTCAGTATTCTTTTTTTTAAGTGTGTGTAAGGGCAATACATGAGACCCTGATGAGTCCTTGCTGGATAGAATTGCCCACTAATAGTCCTCCAGACCCCTCGCTCATTGTTCCAGACTCCTTACACTTATTGCTCCCAACCTCTCACTCATAGCTCCAGTCTCCTCCACTGATTATGCTAGTCCCCCCCGCTCATTTTGCTATTTCACTTCTTTCATTGTGCTAGTCCCCTACACCCATTGCTCCATTTCCCAACACCCGTAGCTCCATTCCACTCCACCCCATTGCTCTAGTCCCCTCCACCCCATTGCTCCAGTCCCCTCCCCTCACTGTCCTGCTGCATTGTCAAAACAGAAAGTGAACTGATATCTTCCCAGCAAGACACAAGAGATCAAAAAGAACCTGATGGGGGTTTTAACCCTCCTCTACTCTATCCAAATATAAAAACAAATTGACTCTACATACACCGTAAATAAAGTTCTTCCTAAAGCAGATATATCCTAGATTTCGCATTTACGTGCAAATTAAATTACCCTCTGCCTTTTTTTTATTCAGAGCAGAGCTAAACCAAATGCTAAGGACTGAGGATGGAAAACCAACTACACGAGTGGCTGCCAATGGCTGTAATGAAGAGTGAAATCATTTTGCGGCCTCCATTTATGAGAGCTTTAAAAAAAACACAGTAGGTGACTAAGGCATTAGGTGTGGATCTGCAGACGCGGTGCTACTCATGCAGTGCGTTTGACGCGTTTTTGATGCGTTTTCGGTCTGGATGCTGAAAGTTCTACCTGCAGCATATTAACCCCCACATATGACAAACTTTATTTGGATAACATTACCAGCATACAGTGGATAACATTACCAGCATACAGTTAGTCAACATACAAGATATGTGTAAATCACTCACCACATTCTTTCTTCTGGGCACTACTGTACACTGAGTATTCATCATATTGCTCCGATGCTATATCTATCCACTTTTTATTTTTGTGATGCACATTTTTAAACTCTGTGTGGCAGGGGTCGCAGAGCATTGGCGCATGCTCCATCAATCCGACGAATTGCTCAATGTCCAGGACCATGTTAGTCATGACTGCTGGTTTTCCCTCCGACGCTCCACCACAACCAGGAAGCCCAACAATGATGACATCATAAAAAGTGGAGCAAGAATAAATTTTTCTTTTTGCTAAGCTGCATTGCGTTCCGTTTGTGTTGCGTTTTTGACGGGTTTGTGCGTTTCCTGACGGTTTCCTGACCGGACAAAATGTGGCATGCAGTATTTTTTCAGTCAGGAATGGAACGGACATTGGGATGCATATTTAGTGCAGGAGCGTACGGATCGGGTCAGCACAGAATACTGACGTCGTGTGAACAGGCCCTGAAACCTACCAGACTAACAACCCGCTTTAAGTACAGCGGGTCTTCAAACTTCTTGATGAAGTGTCTCCACCTTCATCCCTTTTTCTATCGAAAGACGTGTTTGCTATGAATATGTGTTTTGTCTACAACCCACAGAGATTCTGCGGCACATATGAAGGTGTGAGTCAGCTTGGAGTAACAGGACTCCATTTTACAAGTGTCATTACCCTGTGAGTCACTTCTGAGTCCTTACTTCTAGAAAATGAGATAGACTTATAAGGATTGAATAGCTATAAAAAGAAACATATGCAATACATTTTCCTGTGTTTGTCATTTTAAAAATGTTGCACAGGAAAATACCTGATGATCCTGCCAGAAAAAAAGTGAGCTCCCAGCTTCCTGTAGTGAGCAGACAATACTGCCTTTGCTGCACTGAAATCCCAAGCATTGTTGTCAGATCTGCTCAGTTCTTCCTTCTAGCTACAGAACACCTCCCCCTCCCTTCATGTTTATAACATAGGGGTGGGGGGTATTCTGTGGTTGAGGAGGGAAAAACGAAGCAGCCTGGGATTTCAGTAATCACTGTACCAAATAAGTTATCTTCATAAATGAAGATCTAGCTATGTGCTGTGATGTTCTAGTGTCCCCTTGTGTAGAAGAGATAAAATTAAGAGTCATGTAGGATAACATACCATCATCCTATACAACTATCATGAGCACATCTTCCATGAAAGCCAAGTAATAATTATATAATCAGATTTATCTATTAGTTTTTAACACAATACAAAAACTATTTGATTGATATTATCCTTAAAGGAGAACTATGGGGTTAGGGCTTTTCCCCATAGTCCTCCTTAGGGTAACGGGAGGACACAAACTAGCGTCCTCCCGTCACCCTAGGCTCAGTATACCGCGAGCTACAGCTCGCGGTATACTGAGACGCCGCAGCCACTCTGGGCGGCATCCTGCTCAACTCGTGACGTCACTGGTTGCCAGGATCTGAGCGGGAAACTCTGGCCGCTGTCCCGCCCAGATTTTGGCAACCAGTGAGCTGGTCGGGATGCTGGACAGAGCCAGAGCTGAAACGACTCATCACCGCAGATCCCCCCTACTCGCCGGGCCGTGCCCCCCCCCCCCCTTCTGCCTTAGGTGGCCAGTAGGTTAAGGATACCCTAAGCATGACGTAAGGAAATGTGAATATTGTCCCTTATTATGATCATCAAACAAATACGTTGTGGAACCTTAACAAGGGATGGAGGGAAAGGAGAAGGAAGGGAGAGGGAGAGAGAGAGGGAGAGGGAAAGGGAAATTGAAAGGAAGAACAAGTAATATAGGGCAGGAGGTCTCATTACTTGAAGCTACCATCTCAATAGGTGTGGAAGCATACGGTACATCCCAGAGCCGGGTCATGTACCTTGGTCTTGCAAGCATCAAAACATAGTAATACACAGTAAACCAAAAAAGTTGATAGTGCATGTTAGTAATAATATAAAACACACAATTTAAGATTCTGATAATGAATATGTTAGGTGAAGGCCCCTGCAGGGTCCTATGGAACCACCCTTGTGCGTCCTAGTAAGCTGTGCGTGGCTCCTTTCCCTTGCAGGGTCCTATGGAGCCACCCTTGCGTGTGCTAGTAATCTGTGTGTGGCTCCTTTCACTTGCAGGGTCCTATGGAGCCACCCTAGTGTGTGCTAGTGAGCTGCGTGTCTCTCCACAAACACAAAGGGACGGCAAGGCTAAACGCTCCCCTGCATCTCCCTCCCCCCTTCATGCTAGTAGATGGGACAGCTGCTGGGGACTGCTCTGCCTCTTGTGTTCTTGTACTCGACTGGAAGTTCAGGGAAGCCGAGCTGAGAGAGTTGGAGCTGTTTGGAAACATAATGACTGTAAGTGCTTGCTTACCTTTGTTGGGTAATGTATATTTCTTTGATCTGGATTCATTATTGAAAAAAAAGTTTGAGAGTTTAAAGCAGGGGTAGTCAAACTCCGGCCCTCCAGCTGTGGCTGTACTACAAATCCCATGAGGCATTGTAAGATTCTCACAGCCACAGACATGACTCCCAGAGGGAGAGAAATCATGGGATTTGTAGTTTTATCACAGCTGGAGGGCCGGAGTTTGGCTACCCCTGGTTTAAAGCATCTCGTTTCAATGCGGGCGCCGGTGCTGACCTCACCTCCAGTTCTCTGAGGACATAAATCCTCTGTTCTATATGAGATGTTATTGATTGAGTTTACATTTACTTTAATTGTAGCGCCATCACGCCATGTAACCTTCCCGTTGAGAGTCCTCCTGTTCCTCTAGCTGCAAACTCCCTTCCGTGATCTACAGAACGCCAGCCCGCCGAGTCACGGGCGCTGCAGAGGCAAACAGGAAGGGAAGATTGATCACATTTTCCGCGGCATTGTTTGCGGTAAAGTGTAACCTCGGCGCAGCCATCTGTGCGCTCCCGCTAACAAGTGCGTTGTAGCTGCTATCGCGTACTCCGAACACCGCAGAGAAACAAACAACGAGGGCGCGTCATTAGCGGCGGGTTTTGTTTGGTGGGTATTACTGTGTTATGTACCTAATTATCAAAATTAAATAATGAAATATCTCGCTGCCATCTGCTACAAATTAACTTAGTCAGTTACGCTCAGGCTTGCTCGGCGGATCAAGTGTTTTACGCGCGCCTGAAAGCAACGGTTTTGTTTATTTTGTTTTATTCGCGTTGGCAGTCAGGTAGCAGGAACAACACAGCGGAATTATTCCAGTGAGCGTCGTTATAATGTCACTTGAAGCAGAACTCCAGCCTAAGCTCCTGTGTTTTCTATTTTGGATACATTTGGATTTTATTATTATTATTATTATTATTATTAATGTATTTTTCTATATTCTCATAGGTCTTTGTTTCATGTTCTTTCTGTAACTGAGGCGGCTCCTCTCTCTTATTTCAAAGTTAGTAAAACCAGCAAACATTTTACTTTGGTATTTGTATTTAAAGCTAAACTTCTGTATAAGTAAATATTGTCCTCATACAAGAGTCATGTGTATTCTTCCTGAATCTCGGTGAGCTCTGTGTATTTCTTCCAGATCTGTGAAACTTGGAGCTTCCTGTAATGAAGACCGGTCACTGCTGCTCTCTCTCCTTGTGCAGGATGACTGGTCTGCTCTCCGCCCCCTCCTGTAATAAAGACTGCTCACTGCCGCTCTCTCTCCTTGTGCAGGGGGACTGGTCTCGTCTCCGCTCCCTCCTGTAATAAAGACCGCTCACTGCCGCTCTCTCTCCTTGTGCAGGGTGAGTGGTCTGCTCTCTGCCCCTCCTGTAATAAAGACCGCTCACTGCTGCTCTCTCTTCTTGTGCAGGATAACTGGTCTGCTCTCCGCCCCCTCCTGTAATAAAGTTTGGTCACTGCTGCTCTCTCTCCTTGTGCAGGGTGACTGGTCTTGTCTCCGCCCCCTCCTGTAATAAAGACCGCTCACTGCTGCTCTCTCCTTGTGCAGGGTGACTGGTCTCTGCTCCATTCCCTCCTGTAGTCTTCTACTGGCAATCTGTAGTGCAGGGGTGGGCAACTGCGGCCCTCCAGCTGTGCTCCAACTACAAATCCCAACACGCCTCTGTCTCAGAGTCATGCCTGAAACCAATCGCCATGCACAAGGAAAGAGTAGCAGTGACCGCCCTTGGTTCTGCCCCCTCCTGTAGTCATTGCAGGCAGCCTGTGGTGCAGGGGTGGGCAACTCCACCCCTCCAGCTGTGCTTTAAATACATATCCCACCATGCCTCTGGTTTCATGCCTGTAATTGTTAGTCTTTCAATGCCACATGGGGCTTGTAGTTCCACACCAGCTGGAAGGCCGGAGTTGCTCACCCATGGTGCGGTGGGTGGGGCCTACCTTGGTATCACCAGGACAGGAAGCGGGAGCAAACCCACACAGTGTGATAACATTGTATACCCCACGTAAATGGCTTGTGTTCCACTATGAAATTGTTTCAATTTCTGTGTCTTCAAGTTTGACTTGATGTATATATATATTGGGAGATTTTATTTACATATTTATACTATATATGGTCATGTAACGTTTGACATACCCACCACCGGGTGACACCCTGCTTGGTGATGCGTGGCGGCAAAGAGAGGAGGGGGAGGTTCAAACAGCGGGAAAGGGAATGCTGGCGGGTCTCCTCCTCTCTCATGCAACTGGCGGGGCTCTCTGTCCATGACCAAGTTCGCTAGTGACACCACTGCATATTTGCTCTTTTACATTCCTAATGATTGATTTGTAACTGTCTGGCCATTCATGTGACACACTAATCATGTGACTGCTAATCAGGGCAATTGACTTTCCATACACTTTAATTCTTTCATCAGCAACTACATGTCACAATCCTGACCGTTTCGTGTGGAAAATGTGTGTAAATCACAAGACTGACCAAACATAATTACAAATCCTTCGGTCGGTAAACATCTGTGCGTTTTAATTGTGTTTTTAGCTGTTTGGCCATAATCCAAAGTGAAGCAGAACGCCAAAAAAGTAAACATGTGTTATGTTATAGGGAATGTTTAGAAAGGATTATTGTACTTAGAGAACTATGGGGTTAAGGTTTTTCCCCATAGTTCTCCTTAGGGTAACGGGAGGACACAAACTAGCGTCCTCCCGTCACCCTAAGCTCAGTATACCGCGAGCTGTAGCTGCTGCTCGCGGTATACTGAGACGCCGCAGCTGAAGCGGATCCCGACAATTGTGTCGGGATCCGCCCAGCTGCGTGACTGACAGCTGGCTCTGCCTATCTAGAGGCAGAGCCAGCTGTACCCGCCCCCTCCCCCGTCCGTTCCGCCAGTCAGCGCTGGTGGATCGGAGCGGGGAGAGGGGAATCCAGCCCCTCTCCTGTCATGGCAGAGAGTCGTGACAGGATCGAGAGGTGAGCGAACGCCGATATGTGTTCGCTCACCTCCCGATCTACTGAGCCGACCTGTGACAGTCTCATTGTCACAGGTCGGCTAGAACTATGAGGATGAGTGAAAAGCACTCGCCTCATAGTTCTCCTTTAAAGAAGAAAAGCATATGAAATCTTAACCCTTGCAGTGCTGGAAAGAAATAAAAAGTGTCTAGGATTGTGATTATTACAGGTATTTACATAGAGCACATATCACATCAGTCCCCGCCCTCAGGGCCCATTCACATTAGTTGCAGTGCGTTCCGGCCCGATTCTGGCCAGAATGCACTGCCTCGCATTGTGGTTGGCTCACTTTTTAGTAGGGCAGCAGGGGGCGTGGCGGGCCATTGAAGTGAATGGCACCGTAGCCACACCCTCCAGCCGCAATGCGATCGGCTGCACAGGATCGCCTTACATTTCCGTGCGGGTGATCGCATTGCGGCCGCAGTGTGCGTGGTTACGGTGCCATTCATTTCAATGGTTCGCCACGCCCCCTGCTAAAAAGTGAGCCAGCCGCAATGCGATTCTGGCCAGAACGCACTGCAACTGGTGTGAACGGGCCCTCAAGGAGCTTACAATCTAAGGCAGTGGTGGCGAACCTTGGCACTCCAGCTGTGCCAAAACTACAAATCCCAACATGCATCTGCCTCTTGGAGTCATGTCTGTGGCTGTCAGAGACTTGCAATGCCTCATGGGGCTTGTAGTTCCAGCTGGAGTGCCAAGGTTCGCCACCACTGATCTAAGGTCTCTATCTCACATGCATGCATACAGGAACAATGAAGACAGCAGCCAATAAACCTACCAGCATGTCTTTGGAGTGTGGGAGGAAACCAAAGTACCCGGAGGTAACCCATGCAAGCACAGGGAGAACTTGCAAGTGACCGGGATTTGAACCGGGGACCCCCTGTGCTGCAAGGCAGACGTGCTAACCACTAGGCCACTGTTTGAGGGTGATCGGTAAGCTCCGAAATGCGTTCGTCGTTTTAGATCTTCTCTATTTAAACTAACAAAAGGTATTAAGAGATTTCTGGGCTCTTAGTTCTGTGATTTTCAATTCTCATTACACTTTCTATTCACAGAGAACGAGGACGGCGAGGCGTCTCCGCGTATACCTATCCACTAGCGATCTCATTTGCAACTTATTGATTTCAAAATGTGGTAAATGAGGCGGCGGCGACGACTCAATCTGACGCTACTCACCGACTACAAATCACATACGCGCCCCGGACTTTCTCCGGAATTAAAGTTTATATCCGTGCAAAAGTTTTAAAGGAGAAAACCGTATCTCTCTCAATGTACGCGCCTCATTCCCAATGACTCAACATTAAAAATGTGCTGCAAGTACAGAAAAATACCCGTCACCCGGAGAGCTCCTCATTTCCTGTTTGATCATCACAACCCCGTGCCTCTGCTGTACTGAAATCCCAACCAGCGTTGTTCCTCTCCTCTTTTGCAGGTAGACCTTTTTGGGGTATTTTTTTTTCCTCCTGGCTGGGCCACTTTAAACTTCCACATAAGTCTATTTTTGTGCTGGAAGCTTAGAAGTGTCAGTGCCAAATTCATGGCAGCAATATAAATAAACCTTTAGTACAATGTATTGGCCCACGAGCTGAAAACCTTTGCACCCAAATTCCCAGCCAAAATGAATCGTGCCAACTTTTGGTTGGTTAGGTGAATGAGTCTAGCAGCAGCATTCATGATAGATTGAAGGTGGGAGGAGCCTGTGTAGAGGTCAGCCAATGAGAAGCATGGTTGGTCTGTTTGACTGTGACTTATCTCCTCCAAGACAAGTATTCCTCCAAGACAAGTATTCAAAGTCCTGATTTGCAATACGCAAACCTCAGAATTAAAAAATAAAAAACGCAATAAAATGTAAACACATTGAAAAAAAAATGCAAAGAGTCTATAAATTCCCTGCAGCTTTATCACCAAATCGGTCTCCTGCGCAGAAGTGAAATCTCGGTCACGCCATCCGTTTATCACTGCCGCTGTGTGGCCCGGTGCAGAGGGCTCGCCACTCGGTAGAAAAGAATTGTATGTGTCTCTAATGCTGTTTTATTCCCAGCTGTAATATCAAACTACAGCCAAAATGACTAGAACATCAAATACAATGAATGATAGTTCAAAGCGCCTGGCGGAACATAAAAGGTGGTAAAATTATAGAACACCATCCACCTTTTTTCCCTCTCAGAATAAAAAACAAAAGAGAGCTGGGGAGCAGAAGCTACGGTGACGGAGGCGCAGAATATAAATATACGCTTGGGAGGCTCTCGGCGCGGGATAAAATACTCCCGACAAGACGCTCGCCTCCTCGCAGACAGTAAGTGAAAAGGATTTACGCCCGTCAGCAGTCATTAATGATTCATTAAATGGCAGGCGTCACTTATTAAATGGAATGTACAGTAACCGTTCAGTCTATCTTACTGCTCGAGAGAGGCATAGGCATTATGCAAGTGTACAACGTGGGGGGGGGAGGGGGGGATGGTGCGTTACGCAGCAAAAACTGCGCGGTCATGTGATCCGGAGGTCCAGAAAATGGTCACTTCTTTCTTTTTTTTTCCATTTTATACCAAGCACATGTCCTTTGAGGCTATTTTTAAAGACTGGTAACATGATCACCTTTTATTTTGTTGCCGTTTCCACTATAAAAGTTTGATATGGAAAGTATAACAATGGATGAAAGGTTAACAAAAAGGTCAGAAAAAAAGATAAAATATATTAAATAATAAAAAGTTAAATTGCAACTTAAAAGCTGCACATTTGTCTTTTGTGTATGTGTGTATATATACAACTGTAGCAAGTCATAAGTGCCCTTCTGCTTCTTCCAATCTTTGGGCTAGGGGTGTGTCCCTGACCAGGCTGTGCAGATGTTGCACTGGTCTAGGACGTGGCTATCTTGTCTGGTAGGTGTGTGCGTGTATCACACTTAAAGCACACCTCTGAGCTAAAGCTTTTTCAATTTCCTTCTGGAGGCCTTTTATTTCTTTTAAAAAGCAGCCCTGGCTGCAATATATACCTTGAATCCAGAGTTACCGCTTGCAGTACCTCTTCTTCACCACAAGATGTGCTCAGTCTTCGAGGTTGAATGACAACCGGACTGAGGAATGACTGTGAATGCGGTGCCCAATGGCCCTGTTATCATGGTGTATGATAAGGAGAGCCACTGCAACTAATAAGAGTCCAGCATAATATTTTATTTAAAAGGTTCAATGTGATAAAAAATAGACAACGCATTTCAGGGTTCTGCAAGCTCCCCCTTCACCGGGGCTTCATAGATTGTTCTGTTACTTAGTCCCTTTCAGGAGTGTCAAATTAGGACAGTTAAATCAGAACTATGAGGTGAGTGCTTTTCACTCATCCTCATAGTTCTAGCCGACCTGTGACAATGAGACTGTCACAGGTCGGCTCATTAGATCGGGAGGTGAGTGAACACATAACGGGTTCGCTCACCTCTCGATCCTGTCACGGCTCTCTGCCGTGACAGGGGGAGGGGCTGGATTCCCCTCTCCCCGCTCCGATCTGCCAGCGCTGACTGGCGGAACGGACGGGGGAGGGGGCGGGTACAGCTGGCTCTGCCTCTAGATAGGCAGAGCCAGCTGTCACTCACGCAGCTGGGCGGATCCCGACATCCTGTGACGTCACTGGTTGCCAGGAGTTGAGCAGGATGCCGCCCAGAGTGGCTGCGGCATCTCAGTATACCGCGAGCTACAGCTTGCGGTATACTGAGCTTTGGGTAGCGGGAGGACGCTAGTTTGTGTCCTCCCGTTACCCAAAGGAGAACTATGGGGAAAAACACTGACCCCATAGTTCTCCTTTAACATATGTAACAAATGTAACACCGACTCCTCCAGACCGACACTCACCCCATCAAGACATTTTGATATTTGCATAACTCCTCCCAAGGCTCAACCAACTGCTTGTATCCAGAAAGAGGGCTCTTGAGAGGAATACTGAGGGTGAACGCTGTGATGTTTTCAGGAAGCTATGTACAGCGCCCTGCCGGCCCCTCCTACAGCCATTAATTGTCTGTATTGCAAAGAGAGGCACAGGAACCCAGTGATGACATCACAGGGACTAAAATAGGGCATGTAAAGAAAATGTTAGTATGTTGATGGTGGGGAAGGAACCAGGGAAGGTGAAATATAAGCAGATTAAACTAGTGAGCATGCTAGCACTGGCTGCAGAACAGACTGAAAGAATCTTAGAGCAGGAGATTCTCACTCCGGTGTCCCTCCATCTTCTGGGGCTCATAAGCTCCACAGGCCATGTCATATGTCATATGCTCCCAGCGATGGGGAATGATTGCAGCCTATGGTGTCACCTTCTACAACAACTTGATACAATGTAACAGAAAGAAAACTTTTTGCCGGGAGATTCTATTGTAACACTTTTTTTAATTTAGCAATGATGAATATCCTTTTCCTTTAATTTGGAGATGGATTGCAGAGTGATGGAAGGACACGTCTATATATTCGGTTAACGCGGAGTCATGGCAGAGGGCACTGCACGTTGTGAAATGTTAAGAGCATCTTTTCCCCCCCTCTGTTAATTTAGAATCGCCGGCGTAGCGTTGGGCTCCAGGCTGTCTGGAGTCACCCCAGGTGATAACGGATGCCGGTGCAGTCAGGAAAGGGATGAAGCTGTACAGTACATTTCCTGCATCCATCGCAAGCACCTCTGCTAGGCTGAGATCCCCCCCGCCCTCCTTATATAGACACATACAGAAAGATGGGACAAAAATCTGATGGATGAAGTGAATGACGGTCACATCACCACCCGATAAACTATACCTGACAATAATATGGAGGATACTGAATTATGTAATTTTTCAATTTCTTAGAAAATTATTCAAAGTGGACCCGTCATCAGATATATTTTTTATGTTACGTCCATGCATGCAGGGGTCTCCCTAGACTATTTGCCTCCTGAGGTTTACTGTGCGGAAGTTTATTGTGGGTCCCAGGGATTCCTGCTAACGGGGGCAAGGGTTATTGGGAGCTAGTGGTGCACCTAACCTGTAAGGGGGGAGGGGATAGTGGTGCACCTAATGGGGGGGGCTCCAGCTCTGTCCGGAATCCAGCCCAGCTCCCCGGTGTCACTGCTTGCCAGGAGCTGGGTGGGGTGCCAGGCAGAGCCTCAGAGGTTGCTGAGAGCTCTTAGCAGCCTGGGACTCCCTGGCCAGAAAGCATAGAGTGCCATTGCCTCATGTGACCCAAAGGGATGCTGCCAGAGGCAACCACCCCTGTACACAGGCCAATTGATGTGGAAGTGCAGCACTTCCAGATATGTATCAGCTCTCAAAGATCAGTGTGCTCCCCCTGACAATACCTTCATCTGCTTTTATCTGTGGAAGGATGGAGCCATCTTTGCTCCGCCATCAAACAAGATCATCTACTTCCCGGACTGAGATGGCGGCTCAGAGATAACATAATCAAGAAAAACCCCTCACCTATGCATTTCTCATCAGTGATCATCTCTCTGCTGCTGCCTCTCACCTTGTGACTTGCTAAAAAGTTACAATGTTGCAGTCTGATCACTGGGGGGAAGGGAGAGACTGAGGAAATGCTTCCTCCTGCCTACAGCCGACTGATCACTGGGGGAGAGGAGAGACTGAGGAGATGCTTCCTCCTGCCTGCAGCAGACTGATGACATCACTCGGCCTAGGTAAATATACTAGGTTGAGGGTTTTAATGATAAAAGGTGGAACTTAAAAAAAAAAGATAGTTTCTATATATTGTGAAATGCCAGGAATGTATTAAATCAGGGGTGGGCAAACTCCGGCTCTCCAACCTTACATTAATTACAAATCCCATCATGCATCTGGCTCCGAGAGTCATGCCTGTGTCTGTCAGTCTTGCAATGCCTCATGGGACTTGTAGTTCAGCTGGAGGACCGGAGTTTCTCAGCCCATCATAAAGTGTATGTAAACCCAAGGACAACATGTTATATATTGCAGCATAGCAGTCCTTCGCCTGAAAAAATGAACCAATATCATTTACTCATCATTGGTGACGATTGCATTAAGCACAACGAGATTCACACTGAATCGGGGTAATTCATGGCAAACAGATCATTGTTGCTCATTTATGGTGATCCCCATTGGGTTTTGCTCGCCGTCAGTCAATGGGTCTTCCGACGCACATTAGTACTGAGTAGAGTTGGGGGGGGTTTAGGACCCATCTGGATTATTGCTGTGAAAAATCAATTTATCTTTATGCCATCCCCTTATGCCATGCAGCGTGCCAGATTGCAAGCTCTACTTTACATGGAAACTTTACAGTGAGAAAAAAAAAAAAAAAGAGATGTCAGCAATGCATATCATACATAGGCAGACCGACGTGTGAAACAGATGGGGGATTTATAAAAGGAAAAGAAAAACAGTGTTTGTTTTGCTGTATCAACTACAAAAATGTTAAGACAGTTCTGTGGGGAAATTAAATCAAGTAATGGGAAGCCGCCGTCTTTAACTGTTTGTCGATTTAGGTGGGAGTGCGATAATTGCTAAAAAAACAACAACCTCATAGGCGTACATCCTACATTGTATTTCATCTGTTTCCATTCATATGAAAATTAATAGGGGAACCTTTGAT
>NW_017306330.1:1052694-1054661 GCF_000935625.1 Nanorana parkeri | reverse complement strand
CGTAGCTATTTTTTTTTATGTGTTTTTTTATCCATTAATATTTTTCTTTGTTTTGTATCGTTACGTTTTTGTGTTACAATAAAAAAAAAAAAACTTTATTTCCATTGTAAATAACTTTGCGATGTAGCTTCACTGTCTTTATAAAAGAATACACATTATTGAATACAATTGTTGCCAGCTAGAGTAACGCTATTTAAAAATAAATAAAACTATGAAAAATAGTGTTGAATTTATTTCGTTTTGTTACATTTTTGTTTTTGAACTGCATAAAAAATAAAATACATTTCTGAAACACAATGGTATGGAAAGAAAGGAAGCCTGCAGCAGACTGATGCCATCATTTCAGCCTAGGCAAAGCCTAGGACTGGAGTTCAAGTATTTTTAAAGCCAAACAATAGGATTTTTTTGTAGACATAAAATCATTTTCTCTGTGTTATTGGAGGACACGGCTCTGCTTTAGATAATTACGGACTGGGTAGAATGCCACCTGTAAAAGTTGGACACGGAGGTACATCTATAACTAAGTGTGCCACTAGCATCCTGCCAAGCTCCTGGCAACCAGTGATGTCTCTGGTTGCCAGGAGCTGGGTGGGACGCTGGCCAGAGCATCCCAAGTTGCTAAGAGACGGGCAGGAAGATGTGTAAGGGCCATACACATCTCCCTGCCTAGATATTAGCAACTTGGGGCACTCTGGCCATCGTCCCGCCTGCATACAGATCTCCCTGCCCGCTCTGGTTGCCATCAACCAGGCAGGGAGAGGTGTATAGCCCTCACACATCTCCCCGACTCAGAGACAGATTACCTTTTGTCTCTCCCCACTCCTCTACCACACACACATCTCCCTGCCTGGCTTTTGGAAAACTGGGATGCTTTGGCCGGTGTCTTGCCCAGCTCCCAGCAACCAGTGGCATCACTCGTTGTCAGGACCTGGGCAGGACACCGGCCAGAGCTTCCCATGTTTACCAAGAGCCAGGCAGGGAGATGTGTGTGTGGTAGAGGAGTGGGGAGAGACAAAAGGTAATCCGTCTCTGAGTCAGCAAACTTTCACTGACCCACGGAGCAGCACCACAGGCATGTGCTATATGCCCCATAGCCCGAATATGCCACTGGTTGGACACCAAATGCACTAATAAAAGACAGCTCAGGGGTGGCCCCAACACAGTTTACACTGTGGCCCTACACTCCATGGAGTCAGGGTGATTAGTGTGCATTTAAAAGCCAAGGTTTCATAAGATAGAGTCCATTGTTCATGACTGTAGAGGGCCCACACAGAGGCCTTGAAGAATCAACTGCTACAATCACCACGCTTTATAGTGTATATTCTTTGCCTTCCTCAAGATCAAACGCAAATAATGCATTCTGTTTATGGAGGCTTTTCCTCTATTGGTTGGAATTGTTTCTTTTTTCAATCTGATTACCTATGCAACGATATAATTATGTTCCCACACTGGATGCAACAAACCATTGTACAAGTGTATGTCATCAAGTACGGTGAACCACCATTTCCAATTGCACTCAACTAAGGGGGATCATCTTGAGTCTTCCACCATCAGGTGTCAATCTTACAGGTTTGTAAGGAAGCTATTTGGTTGTTCATTCATACATTCATGGAATAATTAAAAGGTGAATGTAGCAGAATTATGCACTTCCAGTGCTGGGTGTAAAGTTTTACAGGTGGGCAGTTTTTAATGGTGTTTATCAGTTGAATTCACTTACTCTTACTCACACGGTGCACATTGAAAGTTGCAGCAAGTCTGATAAAGCCTGCCTAGTGATAACATCACTGGGTGTAAAACAGAGTTAGTAATAAAAAATGTAAAGGTTTTATTTAGTAATGCACCGATGTATCGGCCACTGAAACATATCGGCCAAAAATGGCACTTTTGACATAATGCCGAAAGTGCAATTTTCTGGCCGATACAGTGGTGCATCTGTGTATTCTCTCCCCCCCAACAACCCCCTCCCT
>NW_017306330.1:1030399-1052274 GCF_000935625.1 Nanorana parkeri | reverse complement strand
TTTCTCTCCTCCCCGTTGGGCGCTGCTCTGTGTCTCAGCAGGGAGGAGAGAAACTGTCACAGGCAGCCGAGCGCAGCAGGAGGAGCGGCCGGCCTCTCTCCTCCCCGCACAGCCTCCAGATCAGAGGAGAGCAGTGTGGGCGGAGACAGCTTGCAGAGCTGTCACAGGTAGCTGAGCTCTCCTTCCTGCACCGCTCGCTCAGCCTCCTGTGACAGCTGTCAGGAGACGAGTGCAAACACTCAGTGATCGCTGAGTGTTTGTAATTAATTGAGGACATGGTATGGTTACTATATCCCCAATTATGAATGAATGGGAAGTGATCTACCTCACCTCCTGTTCATTCATGATTGTGGATATAGTAAATATACTCTGTCCTCATGTTATGAATGATCAGGAACACTCAGTATAGAGGATTCCTGTTCATTGATAACAGGGGCTGCAGAAAAAGAGATTGAGGACTCTGTGTTCTGCTTTTCTATTTTTCGGTTTCGGCCTGACATTTTTTTGTTGTTGTTTCGGTTGTGAAATTTTAATTTCGGTGCACCTCTATAGTTTTCATTTAAAAAAATGTAATTATCGTGTTGACGGGGGGGGGTTGGGATAGGGGCCAGGAAAGGCAAAAATATAAGCAGCTTAAACGTCAGCTTTAAAAGCAGATGAGCCCGACGCCTTGTAATAAAAGAAACCAATCGCCGCCAAATCACTGGAAATGTTATATGCAGCAAGAGAAAAATATCACTAGATAAGCAACATAAATTATTGAGGTGGATACCCAAGACGCCGGCTCCATGAAAAGGCTCCCTAATTGCGATTCTTTCTCACGTCTAAAAAAAAATAAAAATAGAAAAGTTGTTTGAAAGTTTTAAAAGCGAAAAGTGGCGACCCAGTGGAACAAAAACTCTGCTCTCTTTTTGACTTTAATTAGCTGCTTTACCTTTCATTTACCACCATAAACTATCAGCTAATACCGTTTACTTACTTTATTTTATGCCAACAAATCTTGCTCCTTGTTTCATCCCAGCGATAGACGAACGTTCACGTTTCCTCCCCCCCCACCCTCCCCTCCCCATCCCTTCTCATCAATCACTCTATCTAAACACATAAATCAAATGAAAATCAAAAGCATGATCACCTAATTAATTGATACTATAAATACTGCTGGCGCGCTGCCTCGGGGTATGCAGATTACAATGCGAGACCTCTCCCCGTCGCCGCCGAGAAGCTGTTTATTTTTAGTCGGCTTATCAGAGTGGCTTAGCGGTTTACCGGAACGCAAACTGTCAACCCTGGAAGCGTCGGCGTTGTTTTTGAAGACCAGCCTTCAGTCCTACACGAGTCGATGGGAATCAAGTTTTCCAATTACCAGTGAGAGAAGGGCCACTTTAATGCGGCCGTGCCCGCCTTTAGCAAACACGAGTACTGGCAACGGAAAGCTTTGAGGATAAGGATACCGGAGCTGCCATTTTTGACCTTGCTTTTAAAAAAGGTACAGGCACCAGGAATGCCATCCTGTCACGTACCAAGACCGAGCTGAGCAAGGGGAGGCTACGCTTGCAAACCTTGTCCAACTCCCCTGAAGGAGGTGAAAGCAGAGTGAGGATGCAGGAATGAACGAGGGGATGCAGGTCTGATGAAGTCCATGCAGACGCCCAAGTGAGTTGACCGGGTTATGGCAACGGCAGAATCTAGCTGGTCCGCTAGTAGTGTGCTGGAACTGGCAGAAGATACGGAGTTGGGAACACAAGACAAGGTTGATAACATCCAGTCGAAGCAGTGAAAAATCGGTAGTCGAAATCAGGGGCAATGTCACAAGCCAAGGTCAAACACAGGGAAGCAGAAGCGAAGAACCAAATCAGAAAGCGGGGTCACAAGCCAAGATAGTCCTTCAGGAAACAGAGCGGCAGGTCGTGTCAGGATTGAACTCAGAGCTCATGCTGCTTTAAATAGGCAGACTGGCACCAATAAGCACGTCTGTACGTGTGCCCGCATGCACATGCCCACCACCACCAGCTAATACTTCTCTGCAGGAATAGCATGCACGTTTGTGCGCATGAACACCAGCCAAAGCATGCTGGCCCATTGCCTTATACATGGGACTGCGTTAACAGAATGCACAAAAATGTGAGCCTGCTTTGGCTTACGGATAAACACTGCGCCATCTTTACACATCCGGACCTATTAATAAGGGGATCTACTTTACGGCATCATCCTGTCCAGTTGAATCAGGGCCGAATTTGCTCTCTGCTGCCCCAAGGCCAGGTTCCTCAATGCACCCCCCTACCCGTCAACATCCCCCCCATGGAGAATGGTAGACCTGCAGGCTGCATACAAGTGTTCTTGGCGACATCACCGAGATCACTTGTACAGCGCTTCCCCGCTGTACATTTAGCTCTGCTTGCCCAAAGCAGGGCTAAATGTAGAAAACAACTACCCGCCTGGCGCCCGGAACTGCATGTCCCGGGCATCGGTTAAATAGGAATTCCACACCCCTGCTGCCCCATTACTCCCTGCTGCCCCAAGGCTGGGCCTTGGTTGGCCTTGTTGGGCCTTGTTGACTTACCAAAGGCAAACAGGCGGTTCGCTTTACAAGGGAATTTGCACTTTGTAAGAGAATTTTCCCTTAGCTTAGTGAATGTGATGAAGCTCTACTGACTTCCATCATCCAATCAAGCGCAAGCAAAAATACTATTTGATTTATTTTCCTGGCAGTGGTTGGGTTTTCTTTGCACAATGAAATCTCACCCCATTCACCAAGCTAAGGGAAATTTCCCATGCAAAGTGAACAGCCTATTTGCCTTTACTAAATCAACCCCCAGTGTATCCTCCTTAATTAACTCACAAGAAAAGATTTATATTAAACTCATATCAGGCTGAATCACTACTCTAATACTGAAGAGATCATAAGAAATCTTAATATTGCCATGCCGGTTCTTGTAGTTCCACCGGCAGCCCCTTGTCTGTTTTTTACATGCTTGCCTAGACACCACGCCTGCTGGATTAAGCCAGCCAACATTGTTCCTTTAATTAAAGCAATCTGAAAGTCTTTGTCCTTTTATACTTTTCCTGGTTGCTATTCCTAGGCCTTAAAAACTCCCCAGGGGCTTTTTACTCTCACCGAACATGCACATTAAAGAGAGCCTGCCGCTACTTCCAACCTGAAGATGTATTCTCTAAGTGGGTCACCTGTTCCCAGATACAAAGTGTTAAACTGGTTTTGAGCACATCATGGGCAAACTCTGTGATAATGCGTACGCTAAACCACACACGTACAGCGGAACAATCCTGGCAGGGCTACAAAAGGATTTAGAATTATATATGGAGCGCCGATAAAGGAAAACAACAGTCAAATTGAAGAAAAAAAAAAAAACGGTCTGCAAATAATACATTATTTTAGAGTTAAATGTATACTTTTTATCTACAGTAACTTACAGTCTCACATTTTAATTTTTGCACACATGCAACAGTGGTGGTAGGAGACCAAAGATATCTACAGGAGATAGCGAGAGACTGAGGACTTGCTACACGAGACTGCAAGATCCATGTCATTATAGACTCCTTACAAAAAAAAGCTCCATTATTGGCTGCTGGGGTCTAAAAGGGGTGCACATCAAGTCCACATGTGGCTCTTGGGCTGCAGTGTGGGCATTAGGGGGATGCATAGTGCTTTAGCTAATTAAGTTTAATCAGCAGAAGATCAGCAGCAGTAGAGCTACCCCTACACTGCAAGGGTTACGTTTTCATTTTCTCTAGGGGGGTAAAATAGAGCGGATTTACTCACCTGATCCTTGGTCCTACCGGGTCTCTCCAGGCTGCTAGACCGATGCCTGCACTCTCTCCCACCAAGCCCCCCCCCCCAGGGCAGGGGCATCCTGAGGCTGGGTGTCACCCTGAGCAGAGATGGCAGGGTGACACCCTGCCATGACATCCTCACGCATGGACAACGGCAGAGAAAGGAGGGTACGTGCACCCGGTGAGATAAGATATCCCCCCTCTACTATACTGACACTGTGGGGCTCTCGAGAGTTCCCGACTTTTCATAGGGGGAGACACCAAAATGACTGTCAGCCATTGTGGTGTCACCCCTCCGATGGTGGCACCCGGATGCGGGCCGCAACCCCCTTGTGACCCCACTGCCCCCGGGCTCCAGTGGTCTAAGCAATGCTGACGTCATCACGTCTTTTGCAGGACTTGCATTAGACGTGAGAACACACGAGACATTGCATATGCATATGGAAGAGAGGGGAGCGCCAACTGCCGTAGGACCAAGGATCAGGTGATCAAAACAGATTTGAGACCCTTAGACAAAACAAGCACTTAACCCTTCTAATGAGGGGATAGTCACACTGCAAGGGTAAGTCTTTAACCTTCCCGGGGTTGTTCTTTAGAAAGAAAATGGCAGTACTTTATAATTTACATTCTGTAGCAAACTAAAGTCACTCAATTGGGCTTTACATTTACCTTAATGTGCATTGTAATGCACGGCCAACACTGGACCCATTTAACTGACACTACTGCAGGAATAGGATGCTGCAGAAATTCTCCTTTGGGCTCTCCATGCTTTCACCAATGGTATAAATTGTGTCAGATGGAGAACCGGGGATTAATACTTCCCTATCCTCAGACAAAAGTATAAATAGGTTAAAAAGAAGGTCAGACTAGAAGGGCCAGCCGGCCTTTATCCGCCATCAATATTCTAAGATCGTTTAATTATTGCTGCACGGAATTTCTGCACTCTGCTGGAAGTGTATCCGCGTCTTCAGTGAGCTTATTACAAGGTTCTTATTTACAAAACAATTATTCTTTTGATTGCATCAATAATTAGTCCAGTGCTTAGGGAACGTGAGCTGACAGCATTATTAATTATGATACAGGAGAACTCCAACTGCAGCTCATATAGCAGAATGAGGAGGAACAAAAGGCATAGAGCTTCTTGGCTTTTACAAACACCGTTCAAGAGCTAGAACAGAACACTTCCGTTTGTGATCTCAACAAATAAAGAGTGTATAATGAGCATATAAAAACCCTGGAATAAAAGGAATTATTTTTAAATGGCCTTTTGAAACCCACCAAAGTGCTACTGGAATTCTCAGCTATGTAAATGCAGAACAAACCGAGTGTATGTAACCTGACCCCACCCCTGCTCACACACAGTATTGGTGGCCCCCTTTTCAGTTCTTTCAATCATGGAGCATGAAGGAGTTACCCAAGGTGGTCTGAACGCAAATGCAGCCTGCCTAGGAACGCCCACTCCTCTGCCCTTTCCTCTTCAGCCTAACTGTCCCTGACCCCTCTTTCGTCCACCGGATCTCAGTTATTTTAACTAGGGTTGCACAGATACCAAGTACAGTACGAGTACATGTACCGATACTTTTGAGCTCCAAGACTAGACTAGAGAAAAATTCAAAAATTAGGAGGCGGCCGTCATGTGTAAGGAGCACACAGAGCTCCTGGTATTTGTACATCTCTGTTTTAATGTACGATTTTGTTTTTATAAATATAAATAAAGGGATGCACAGATACCAGTTTTGCGAGTACGAGTACTGATACATTTTTGTTGATTGTCATGTGACAGTTTTTCTAAAACAATACAGACTAATGATTTCAGGACAGCGGTGGAGTGCCAGAGCCAGATCCCAGCTGCAACCACTGCAACCCTGGGAGTTCTCGTGAAAATGCCAAGTATCTGCACTGGTACTCGAAAAGTATCTGTGCATCCCTAATTTTAACCATGGAGTATCAGCATCACATGAGGGCATCTGGACGCAAATGCCCACTCCTCCAGTCTGACACCTACCCATCATTTTGATATTTGCATAACTCCTCCCAAAAACCAGCCCACTGCTTGCATCAGGGCTGCGAGCTCTTGAGAAGACAAATGAGGCAGGGTGTTGGAATGTGTTCAGGAAGCTGTGTTCAGGAAGCTATGCACAGCACCCAGCCGGCCCCTCCCACCAGCCATGATCTGATCACTAGACATCTGCATTCGGACGAACCTGCAATCAATTTGTTATTTCGGATTTGGGCAAACCGGCGAATCAACTGACTTTCGTTGATTTGCAGGTTCGTCCGAATCTGAAATAACAAATGTATTATATGCCCAAATATATACGAAAACTATATTCGGGAATACATAAATTCAGCTACAGAATGTGCAGTGGCCATACTGGCCGCCAGTGCTTTCTGAGCATGACCCCCGCCATCTTGGAGGCGGAGCGTATGATGTCATGACTGTGATGTCATACGCTGAACTAGCGCGCAACCATTTTGGAGTATATTTTGGTATACACCAAGATGGTGGCACCTGAACATGCGGGCGCCGTCATCTTGGTGTATACCAAGATACGCTCCAAAATGGCAGCGCATGGCATTCCCGCCACTCGTTCTACAGTTTATTGTGCGGTTTCGGAGGCGCGTTGCCTCCGAATCGGCATTAAAATGCGTTACCTTTGACGAAACGAATGAAAAATGTTTCAGACGAAACGAATGAAAAATGTTTTGTCCGAAAAAAAAATTTTTTTGCCGTGCACATGTCTACTGCTTACATTGCTTACAGAAGCACAGCGACCCAGTGATGACATCACTAACATGTTGATGAGGGGGTAGGGTGGAACCAGAAAAATGAGCACTTAACCCTTGCAGTGCGGGGGTAACCCCACTGCAAGGGTTGAGAACAATTTTACTCAGAGTTCTGCTTTAAAGTAGATGTAAACCCAATTTGAATACACATTGCACAGACATGGTCCACTGTTGTCCCCATCAGAAATCCCGCTGGGTTGTAGGAAGGGAGAAAATGCAAAACGGTTGCAGGAGATCAGCATCACTAAGATGCAACAAAGCATGAAAAAAAAGGTGAAAATAGTCTTTTTTTTTAAACAAATGTATGTTCACTTTAATTATTTGTGTTTTGTGTAGAAATCTCTCTGACCTTTGCCAAAAATAAAAAATAAATAAGATAAGAACGAAAAACATAAAAAAAACACTGGATTTGAACTTCAATTCAACCCATTTGCGTTAAATAAAAAAAAGAGAAAAACATAAAAAAGCCCTCCTGGACTTGCGCTTTCAGTCAACCCATTTGCGATAAATGCACAACATATTTTTCTTACGCAGCATTCACAATATACAAACACGGGGAACATACACATTTTTCTGCAGCAATTTCTCTCTTACACAACACTAATTTTTTTCTTCAATCAATTCCCTTATTTCAGCACAAACAGTTTCTATTTTAAATTTTTTTTTTTTTAAAGAAACTAATTGCACAAAACAATAAGAATGTTCAGCAAACTCATCACCATCAGCGGGTGATCTTGTTGTTTTTTTCACCGGCTGCGCTGCTTGCACCACGGGGGGAATCAGCAGTCCCAAAGATGTAAAAATTTAATTTTTGCTCCTTCCTAAAATACTTTCTTCGGAGCGTGTATCCGTGCTGAGTAAAAAATGACCCGCCGCAGCAAACAGTCACGGGTACAATTTTACCAAATTTACTTCTCAATTTTAAAATTGTTTACAATCCAGTGACAACATCCTAATGGTCTTTTGGGAGGGGCAGGGATACAGTCCACTACAAGGAAATATCGGTATTGGATAGGCAAGTGGTATAAGAAGCCGGAAGGTTTCTAGTTTTTATGTATATATGTGCACAGGAGAAGTCCTATAAAATATACACCGATCAGCCATAACATTATGACCACTGAGAGGTGAAGTGAATAACGTTAATTATCTCAATGCAATGGCACCTGGAAGTGGGGGGGGATAGATTACAATGGCACCTGGAAGTGGGGGGATATATTACAATGGCACCTGGAAGTGGGGGAATAGATTACAATGGCACCTGGAAGTGGGGGGGGATAGATTACTATGGCACCTGGAAGTGGGGGGGGATAGATTACTATGGCACCTGGAAGTGGGGGGGGATAGATTACTATGGCACCTGGAAGTGGGGGGGGATAGATTACTATGGCACCTGGAAGTGGGGGGGGATAGATTACTATGGCACCTGGAAGTGGGGGGGGATAGATTACTATGGCACCTGGAAGTGGGGGGGGATAGATTACTATGGCACCTGGAAGTGGGGGGGGATAGATTACTATGGCACCTGGAAGTGGGGGGGGATAGATTACTATGGCACCTGGAAGTGGGGGGGGATAGATTACTATGGCACCTGGAAGTGGGGGGGGATAGATTACTATGGCACCTGGAAGTGGGGGGGGATAGATTACTATGGCACCTGGAAGTGGGGGGGGATAGATTACTATGGCACCTGGAAGTGGGGGGGGATAGATTACTATGGCACCTGGAAGTGGGGGGGGATAGATTACTATGGCACCTGGAAGTGGGGGGGGATAGATTACTATGGCACCTGGAAGTGGGGGGGGATAGATTACTATGGCACCTGGAAGTGGGGGGGGCGGGATATATTACAATGGCACCGGGAAGTGGGGGAGGATATATTGCTATGGCACCGGGAAGTGGGGGGATAGATTACAATGACACCTGCAAGTGGGGGGGATAGATTACAATGGTACCTGGAAGTGGAAGGGATATATTACAATGGCACCTGGAAGTGGGAGGAATATATTACAATGGCCCCTGGAAGTGGGAGGAATATATTACAATGGTACCTGGAAGTGGGGGGATATATTAGGCAGCAAGTGAACATTTTGTCCCTGAAGTTGATGTATTGGAAGCAGAAAAAATGGTCAAGTGTCAGGATTTGAGTGACTTTGACAGGCAAATTGTGAAGTCTAGAAGATTGGGTCAGAGCAACTCCAAAACTGCAGCTCCCGTGGGATGTTCCTTGTCTGCAGTGGTAAGGATCTGGTCAGCCAAAGCTTATTGATGTACATGGGGAGTGAAGGCTGGACTGTGTAGTCTGATTCAATAGAAGACCTACTGTAGCTCAGATTGCTAAAAAAAAGTCAATGCTGTTTCTGATGGAAAGGTGTCTGACCACACAGCACATTACAGTTTGTAGGTTATGGGGCTGCAGACTGGTTCATGTGTCCATGCTGACCGATGTCTACCGCCAAAAGAGCCTACAGTGGCAATGTCAGCATCAGAACTGGACCATGGACCGAATGAAGGTGGCCTGATCTGATGAATCACGTTTTCATTTACATCATGTGACTGGTGGGTGTGTATGCCTTTTACTGGGAAAGAGATGGCAGTGGAAGCCAGTGGAGGCAGTGTGATGCTTGGGCAATGTTCTGCTGGGAAACTTCGGGTCCTGCCATTCATGTGGATGCTATTTTGACACGTACCACTGACCTAAACATTGTTGCTGACCAAGCGATGGAACTGATTCACCGATGGCAGTGGCCTCTTTCATCAGGATAATGCACCCTGCCACACTGCAAAAATGGTTCAAGAATGGTTTAAGGAACACAACAACGAGTTTGAGGTGTTGACTTGGCCTCCAAATTCTCTACATCTCAATCCAATCGAGCATCTGTGGGATGTGCTGGATAAGTACTAATGCAAATCCATAAAGGTCCCACCTCACTTCTTAGCAAACCCTTTAAGTCCTGTACTTAAAGGGTCTGCTAGTGACCGCTGGGTGCCAGATAACACAGCATACCATCAGAGGTCTAGTCGTGTCAATGGATCTCAACAGGTAAGGAAAAAGGGGGACCTATTTAATTTTAGGCAGGTGGCCATACTGTTATGGCTGTTCGGTGTATACATATGTTTTCTACTTAATAATACATTGTACTGATTACTGGCTTTGTGTTCCCACTAGCACTCCTATCACTCTATTCCCTTCCTTCAGCACAAACAGTTTCTATTATTTTTTTAAAGAAAGAAACTAATTGCACAAAATGATAAGAATGTTCAGCAAACCTATCTCTATCAGCGTGTGATCTTGTTGTTCCCTTACAGGCTGTGCTACTGGCACAACGGGGAATCAGCCGTCCCAAAGATGTAAAATTTTAATTTTCTTCCTTCCTAAAATACCTCTTTGGAGCGTGTCTTCATACTGAGCAAAAATGACCCGCTGTGGCAACGAATGTCCCATGTACAATTTTCCCAATTTTACGATTCTCCCCAACAGGACACAGACAGCAAAAAATAAACTGATAGGGTGTTAACTCTTACGTACTCTATTCGAAACCAAAGAAAAAAGTTTTAGATAGCCAGTGTAGAGCAAAATTATGGGGTGTCTCTCCTTTGATGGATTGTGTGTAATGTAGGATTGTGGGGAGTCCAGCTGAGACAAAGTGGCAACATCCTAAAGGTCTTGTGGGAGGGGCAGCGACACAAACCACAAGGAAATATTATTATAGTTGAGTGGAGTAAGGCATATCATTCATGCATCTTGAAACAAGGAGTCATCCTGAAACAAAGTGTAGAGATTTCTAGGAGCCACTTGCTTCACCCAAGAGAGAAGATGCCCAGGAGCCATATGCTCCACCCAAGGGGGAAGATCCCCAGGAGCCGTGTGCTTCACCCAAGAGTGAAGAAGCCCAGGAGACACATGCTTCACCCAAAAATGAAGATGTCCAGGAGCCATATACTTCACCCAAGAGTGAAGATACCCAGGATCCATATACTTCATCCAAAAATGAAAATATGTCCACAAGCCATACACTTCATCCAAGACTGAAGATGCCTAGGTGCTGCATGCTTCTCCTGCGAGTGAAGAAAATCCAGAGGAACAACTTGTAGCTCATCCAAAAGGAGGGACACCCTTGCCTCAAGCCATAGAAACTCTCAGGAGCAGCTTGTGCACCCCCTAGAGTGGAGACATCCACTAGCAGGCTGTTCCTCATACTAGAACAGAACTGCGGGAAAGGAGAACCTTGTGGGAAGAATTGAGCAATCCTCCCAGAGAGGTCAAATTGTTACCTTAAAAATAAGAAGTGGTAAAATGTAAAAAAAAAATTGTTTCAGAAAGGAAGTGCAATACTTCACAAGATTATTTCAGGCTTTTTTATTTATTTTCCCTTTTTGTCCCACCTCCGTATAACCCGAGTAGTCTTCAAAACCTGTACTCACTAAAACGCAAAGTGGTTTCCTTTTAGCCATCATTATAACGTTCACTTTCCTAGTCAATAAAGAGAGTCTTAGCCCGTTCTTCGTTGTCTGTAGGAACGAGCACTATGCAGTGCAATAAAGCTATGGAATTATCTATCTCCTCAGAGGGAAGAAGTGGAGTTGCAGCTTCTATGATTATATACACATTTTCCTCCAGCTTGCTGAAGTTAGTTTAAAGGCTAATCTCAACAGGTCCATGAAGTGTTTAATTGATACAATTGTATTATGTGGAGCCTGGCTGTCTACAGCCATCTCTAATGAGTTCTGTGAGAGCCTGGGCCTGTCCATCTGAGGTGGGGTTTAACTCTTACGGATGCAGTCAATATTGGAATGGCTTGGCGTCATTAATCTAGATACTGTGATATACGTTGTTATGGTGCTGCAGCCACTGGGGCGGCTCGGAAATTTAGTTGTAATGTTACAGTTTTTCTTTCTTTAAAGATTACTTATTCATGTCAAAGATTGTGTGTGTGTATATATTGATATATATACACACACACAGTATATACACAAACACACATTATATATATATATATAACAGAAAATTGTCTCACCAGTCAGGGGACAGATAGAGCTTTCTTTAGGAGGTATATAATCACCACTAGCGGGGGGTGTTATTTTTTTTTAACTATATAATGAAAAAAGTACCATAAATTGTTTTTTTTTAAAAAAAGCTTCCCTACATTATGTTACACACTGTGTATTCTTACCCATATTTTTAGTAAAACATAAAATTTGGGGTCACGGCGAGTAAATAGACACCAAACATGTCAAGCCTTAAAATTGGGTGCGCCCGCAAAAATCACAAAAAACGCCCATAGGCGACGATTAAAACGCTTTTACTGCTCATCACTTTAGCATTATCAGTGATTAATGGCTCTAAAATGATTGCTCTCACTCCAACGTTTGCGGCGATATTTAACATGTGCGGCACAATATGCGCAATTGTCGTTTTCGCACGTAGGAGCACCCGACGCATATCTGCGTGTGTATGTGGGGGGCGGGGACTTAAAAAAATGTTTTATTTTTTAATTGGTTTTATGCTTCTTTATTTTTTTTATAATTCTTTGATTTTAGTATTACTTTTTTCTGCAGCTGGAGAGTGACACTGAATGCAGGAAGTGATGTAATCTACATCACTTCCTGCATTCGGGGACTGAAATGAGATCAAAAGGGAGTTCGTATACTGATCTCCCTTTGATCTCCTGTCACAGACCCGTGACGGTCCCGGCCGCATCGTGCACAGCGGATCTTGGGACCGGCAACGGCAGTGACAGCTGCTAATACAAGCGACCCAGCGTCTCTAGAGACACCCGATCGCTTGAATGTAAAGCTCCCGGCCGGCCGTAGCTGCTCGTCGGGCTCCACCGTCCTCTCGTCACAGACGAGCGGATTTTTCAAGATATATATATATATATGTCAGGACATGACTCTTGTATGAAGACAATATTGACTTATCCCGGAGTTCAGATATAAGCTGATTCTGCATGCCCATAGACTTCTATTATGAGACAAGCATGAATGAAGTGAACAAAAGCCCTTAAACTGTTGTCACCAGAACAAGTGCCCCCATTGGAAGATATCCCCCCTTATTCCTGTGCTGGTGACAACCTAAAAGTTCTGACTTTAACTTACTTTTAGCCACGTTGTCACAGGCCACCAGGACACCCCACAGGGGTGAATCTCCACTGCAGGCACACAACAGAAATAAACCATGACAAGGGTTCTCACGCCCACCGGTCTAACCAAATAATTGGTTTTAGATATGCTTTAAGGTTGGTGCGCCTTTAAGTTTACATGGAATATACAGTAGGGTGACTCAGCAACCCAGAACAATACATCTGACTACATACATACAGAAACTCATTCATCATCTTCTGTGCCGGAACAGACAATTACATTAAAACGTCCTTTTAAAGAGATACGTTACCTCCCTGCTCTCACTCCTCTGTTACCTTACACGAACCCGGCCAGTCCCACACAGCCGCAGTACGCCAACATTGCTGCACCGTCCCTCATCATACCTGTCCCGTCTTCATTATTAAAGAAAAGAACCAATTGCTCAGCGAAGGCTTCAGCGGAAGCTTTACCAGGCACGGAGGTCATTGGGATTGGAGACAAGAGAGTAGAGCTGATCAATGTTTCTAAACTGCTACAGCGCAAAATCATATGTGTTCCCGCTGTTCACGAAAACGCATGCCTTTTTGCAGATGCGCTGCAGTGCCATTCATTAATTCCTGACAAAGCATGCGCAATGGAGCGAGCCAAATGCCTGGCAAAAGACTACAATGCATTTTGGTGTGGCGCGTTTTACACCGATACCGTCACTTTGCCCCGCATGGACTAAATGACAGTGTCTCTTTAAAGGGAATCCAGAGAAATATGGAGGTTGCTAGCAGTGGCGTCACAAAGGAGGTGCGGCCCGCACCCAGGTGACACCATTGGAGGGGTGACAACAAAATGACTGACAGTCATTTTGCCGTCACCCCCTCTGAAAAGTCGGGCACTCGGTCATGGACGGAGCGCCTGACAGTTTCAGGAGAGAGGAGGGGACCCAGCGGCATACCTCATCCCACCGGGTGACTGTCCCCTCCTCTCTTTGCCTGCGTCCATCACCAAGATGGTCACCGGCAGGTATCAATAAGACTGTGACTCATGCGCGATGACGTCATGGCGGGTGTCACCCGGTAACCTTTACCTGCGACACCCGGCCTCGGGACGCCCCTGGTTGCTTTCCTTGAGCTCCTCTTCTAAAAATTCTTGTTGTCTGAGAGTTTATTCTCATGGTTTTGGTATTTAAAAAAAAAAAAACCTGTAGCCCCAATGGCTCAGGAAACCCCCAGCAGTGTTCGAGTTTGCCCCAACCCCAACGCTGTCACTTTTTCTGGTCAACCTGGTCTGCATGTAAATATAGAGGTTATTATAAATAAAGGCCTGTGAAATAAAATCATTCATATACTGAATATCATTATTGCATTTATTAACTGAACACAAGATGACAAAAAACCTCTTTTTAATTTTCTCCCTTTTGGTCTGTCAAATATACCAAAGCAATTGTCATATCTGCCTGAGGAGTGCAAAACAAACAAAAAAATGCCTTTTGATCCTGCCAGAATCTTAAACTGTGGTGTTGGCCTGCTGTCTCTCATGAGCAACCATTCTTCCTAGTTCTCTCTTTGAACAACAGAAACATGCTCCCCTTTATGTTATAAGAGAACAGAATGGGAGGGGAGGTGTTCTGTGCTCCTACCACACTTCCTGGCCTAGGGTGACAACGCTGTTTCTCCAAGGACTGGACCCTAGGACAGGGAATCATACTGGAACAGGAAGAGTGTTACTAGCGGGTTACATTAAAGAAAAAAAGAAAAGAAATGAATGCAGCCACCACAATTAAGCTGCAATATATATTTGTTCTTGGGATCAGATACACTTTTTTTTGTCCCCCCCTTTTTCTCTTAATCTGTTTTCTGCTTTCTGAATTTGGGTTCGTGTAATAAACATAATTGTTCTTTACTGCACCATTTTTCTTGCAAACCCACAACTTTCATAAATTGACATGACAAATAGGTTTTTCACTAGGAGATGCCTCATTGCTGGCCTACTCCACAGAAGAACTCTCCGCATCCCTTATCGATTCATCAGCAGCAATTTAATTTTATCGTGTTTTCTGGGGAAGGAAATCGGGACGAATCATTCACTGTTAAAGAGGAAGAAAACCCCCAAATAGACATTTATTTTTCAAAGTTGGTTTAACCTCATTAATTGCACTGCGGTTTGTTGAGTGCCATTCGGATGCATCTGCTTCTCTGCTGAGGTTAAATGTTGTTCATTGCTGGTCGTCATACACTATATGGTCATAAGTATGTGGGGACCTCTCCAAACCATTAAAATCAGGTGTTTCCAGTGAAGTGTACGCAATTAAACATGATGGGGCCCTGTGCAGCCTACATGACAGGGCCCCCCTTCCAATAACCCCCCTCAACATGGTCTCCCTTCCCCTACGCCTAACCCCACCCTTTCCCGTTTCCTTCAGGATCTAGCTGAGAAACATGCCTCCTTTGCTTGTTCTTCACAGTGCCAGATCCAGGAGTGATCTCCTTGCTCTGTCTGGTCATGCCCACCCCACTCTCTTTGGCTGGAGGCATACCTCGGGCAGCTCTATTGGCCACTGCATGCTGCCATTGGATGCCATTTAGGACACCCTGCCAGCTCCTGGACGTTCCTGTAACCAGGCCACCTCCCCTTGGCTGAGGCTCAGGCACTCCCCTCTTACCTGAAAAAGCCTGAGTCCAGTATAAGAGGGCTGGCTGCACCCCCTAACTGTGGCCCTGTGAACTGTAGATGCTCCAATATACAAATACATTTTAGACAATTGTGTCCGTCTAACCTTGTGACAACAATTTTGAGAAAGCCCTTTTCTATGCCATCATGACTGTGCTCTAAATTTAGGTCCATAAAGACATGGTTTGATGCGTTTAGTGTGGAGGAACTCAAGTGTCCTGGACAGAGCTCTGACCTCCACCCTACTAAATGCCTTTGGGAGGATTTGGAATGGCGACTGCAAGCCAGGCCTTCTCATCCAACATCAGTAGCTGACTTTAAAATTGCTCTTTTAGTTGAATGTGCTCAAATTCCCAAAGACACACCCCCTAAAAAGCTTGTGAAAAGTATTTCCAGAAGAGTGGAGGTTGTTATAGCTGCAAAGGAAGACCACCTTCCACCCATGGCTTTGGAACAGGATATCCATATAGGTGCGATGGTCAGGTGTCCACAAACTTTTGACCATATAGTGAATTTGGCACACACCTCCTATGGCACAATAGGTTTCATTCCCCAAATCTGAAAGTTTTAGACATCTGTTCAAGCTTTTGAACCCTACCTATAAGCCTTGTTCGGTGGCCTTCAGCTGAATTATATAGGCTCAATTTTAAATAAAGCAAGCAGACAATTAGAACATTTTTAGTTAGGTGGTGTTATGTTTTTTTGTTTTGTTCTCTGCTTTTGCTTTCAGTACCAAGGTTTTTTTTTTTTTTTGTTTCTTGTGTTGGCTTTCGGCACAAATTTAAAGTGATATTAAATCCTCCTTTTAAAAAAAAAATATTTCCTACAAGGAGACCCTACTTTGCTTTAGACTGTTGCCGTTTAAAAAAAAAAGTTTTTAATTCCTTGTTTTTTAGTGGGTCCCCGCAGCAATCTCCGCCCCACCGTCTGCACGGGTGCCTCCAACGGCTAATGGAAGCTCCCGTGCACGCTCGTAGCCGCAGTGGCTGTGTGCTTTCATAGACACACACAGCCCTGTGGCAAGCCACGCCCCTCCTCTCCGCCCAACAGTTTGATTAATGGCAGAAGGAGCTATGGCTCCTTTGCCATCAGTATCCTCCCCCGCAACCAGGAAGTTCGGGGAACAAAGGATCTCTTCGGGACCGGCGGCGGGGACGAGCATAGCTGACAGGTAAGTGTGTGGCGGGGGAGGGGTGGACTGGTGAAGAAAAAAGGTTCTGGGTGGTTTTTACTCTAATGCAGAGAATGCATTAAGGTAAAAAACGCCAAGACCTTAATACTAATTTAATAAAAACATATGTAGTCATTTTCTGAAGGTGAAACCAGTTCCCAACTAGGGATGAGTGAAATCAGACATTTTCACTTCACCAACATTATGGGGCAGATCTGGACATTGTGGCAAAGTTCGCCATTCTGGAGACATTTGTGAAGTGAATTAAGAAAGGTAAAAGTAAGATAATTTTTCAAGGGGACAATGGGCTTTGAAAGGTGACTAAGGGTTAAGGAAGCTCTCCTGGACCTGCTCTTCTGCCCAAAAAAAAAATCCCTAATGGTAACGGTGTTCCTACTTCTAAAGCTACCAGGGGCGTCCCGAGGCCGGGTGTCACCCGGAGCAGAGACCGGGTGACACCCATCATGACATCACCGCACATGACGTCATCAGGCATGTGCGACCATCTAATTGACGCCTACCGGTGGGCCATCTTGGTGATGGACGCCAGCAAAGAGAGGAGAGGACGTTCACCCGGAGGGATGAGGTATGCCCCCGGGTCCCCTCCTGACACTGTCTGGCTCTTGGTCCATGACCGAGTTCCTGACTTTTTAAAGGGGGTGACACCAAAATGACTGTCAGTCACCTTGGTGTCACCCCCCTTGTGACACCACTGAAAGCTACCCCTAATGCTAACAACAACCCAGATGCTCTTTGTGTATAAACAAAGTTGTTTTTTTTACCACACCAGTGCTTTATTGGTAGAGCTATGTAATACAGTGCCAGGGTCGCACAGCTTGGAGCACAAAACTAAGATTATATATCGTAATCTAAGCCTAGGCAAAATTAATGGACTAGAGCTTAAGTATGGCCTTTTAATGATAAAAAAAAATTCAGCTGCTTTGTTAAATTCTCTCTCTGAACAGATACACAGTGCTGGGACAGAATTAGCTTTCAACAGAGAGCATACATAACCCAAAGGTACTTGAAAGGCAATATTGCAGTGAGTCATCTGTACCATGAATAGACTAAACCCATAAAAGCCCGTTAAAAACTAATAGGAAAAAAAACAAAACTACAAAAACACCCTTCTGGTGTACAGTTAATGTTTTCTGAGTGTCTTTCTTCCTCCAATCACATAGAAAAGTATATGGGAAGAAGAGTATAGCATATGAGCCACTAATGAAAGCTATATGACTGCAGATGGAATAACAGATAGGTGCGGGTTTGTTTTCGAGGCTTGCACGCTATATTATAATAGAAAATAAAAGAAAAACAAGAAAATATGTGGAAGAGGAGGATAGTAACTAAAGACAAAAACGTACTTTCACTTAATTCCAAAAGAAAACATTTTCACGGGAAATACGCTAAAGATTTCTACTATAAAGTATTCCAATTGTGTTGGTTGTATGTCGTATTTTTACAGTTCAAGATTGTACGTTGGTTGTTTAATTGCATGTCTTTAGAATAAATTAAGAAGATCTGAAAAGCGGAGAAGGGTTCAGTGACCCTGTCAGATGTTTTAAAAAAATCTAGATTAAAGGTCCATGCCCCCAATAATGCCAATATCAATGTCCTTCCGCAGATACCAATGCCCCCACTGATACCAATGTCCTTGCACAGATACCAAGGTCCTTCCACAGATACCAAGGTCCTTCCACAGATACCAAGGTCCTTCCACAGATACCAAGGTCCTTCTGTACTGACACCTGTATGCCCATAACCTGGCCACATTTACATTTTTAAGTTAATTGTTTAGTTTTAGGTGATAGCTTGCAATCCTGTTTCCATTTCCCGTGTCTATGGCCTGCTTTGGTCTGCGTGTACAGATGTCGCTTTGCAGAATTCTGAAACTCACCAGTCCAGGAACATCCATAGCACATGCTTAAGGTAGTCAAAAGAATAATTAAAAATGAAACCTAAAACGTCACTCATTTGACTCACGAATGTTGTTGCTTTTTTCTGGAAGCTTCTAATGGAGACTGAAAATCAACTTACCTCACTGGGTTGCTGGTCAAGGAAACCCGAAGAGACTCCAGGCAGTTGAGGAGTTTGTCATCTGCAATTCCAGAGCGAAGTTCATGGACGTACTCTTGTGATGACAGCGTGCACTCGTGCTTGTTGTTCTTCAAGCCGCCCTATTACAGAGAGAGAGAGAGAGAGAAAGAGAGACAACATGGGATTATGGGTAAGTCTGTATGTATGGACATCACTACAAGAGATCCTATATATATATATACATATACATATATACATATATACACACACACATACACACAGTATTATGTATTTTTAATGTGACTAGTACACCAAGTAGCTGAATCTGTCTCGACAGCCACCCTTGCATAGCCGTCCACAGACTGGTATAGGGAGAGGCGGTGTGCAGAGGCATGACTCACGATGGTGCTGCTGCTCCTTCGTTGACCAATCAGCAGACTGGGGATGTATTTTTGACCAAGCTATTCTGCTGCTACAGTGAAAATTGAAGGATATGGCTATGCTGTCTGACAAAGAGACTTAGATCACCGATTTGGCTTAACAAGATGACAAATATATTGGCAGGTAAAGCACTCCCCTTGCATATATTTCAGCTGCATGCTAAAGTTCAGTTTTAATAAAATAATATATAATTATTGCAAAGGGAACAAAAAAATTAGTGTAATCAATGTCAAAGGAGCAGTAGAGTGAAATGTAGCTTTTGCAGATGACAGCCGTCAAATCCGCAGCCAGGACTTAAAAGGACAAAGCTCAAAGGTGCCATAAACCTTGTGTGCAAATTATAAGTTTACACTGCAGCCTCCAGGAGTCGTATGAGGCCGGCCGCCACCGAGACCTTCCTAATTCCTTGGCCTTACACCGTAAATCCTTCTCTATCAGACTCAATGATCCGTGACCAGAAAACCAGAGGAAGAAAATCATCTGCAATGAATGAAGAATTGGTGAGGTACCTAAACTCATTATCTTCTCCACTCCTCAGGGAGATGAGCAGATATAAGTCAATGGACACTGAGTTTCACCATGCAGTTCTGGGCAGCTGAAACTTGACATATGATACCTGAGTTTAGCAACCGAACAACAATATTCAGGCATCACTGGGCATCATGGTCCCTTGATGGTTAGCATAGCTATCTTGCAGTGCAAGGGTCTTAGGTTCAATTTTTCTTCTTACTAGAGATTATGTAACATGGAGGTTGGAGCTCGGCGGGGTGGGCAGCTAAACGAGAGGAACAGCAGAATCTTTCAGCAGTATTCTGGGTGCTCTCCACTAACACCCATAAACAGCAACAGATGGGTACCATAAATTCCAGGAGCACCCAGAATGGTTTAACTGTCATGGACAGGACAGGCTAGTGCCTCTCCAGGTTAGACAGCACCTGATCACCCAACTTTGTCAAGGCCTCGTGGGGAAGAAGGACTAATGGTTACCATCAAATAAAGTCACTAGATCTGGTTGACTTCATCCCCAGGTTCTCTACACCTTGCTGCTATTTCCAGACCTCAACCAACTCTGCCCCCTCAATTTCTCTTTAGTCTTCATCAGCCCCTTCCCCTAGTAGTTGCTCCCAATCTCTCTTTAGTCTTCATCAGTCCCTTCCCCTAGTAGTTGCTCCCAATCTCTCTTTAGTCTTCATCAGCCCCTTCCCCCAGTAGTTGCTCCCATTATATAGACAGGTATTTTTTTTTTAAAAAGCGGCAGGAGTCATTATTATAATTGGAGTCCACACAACTGCCTCTTGGTGGACGATAAAAAAAATGTTTTGTAAGAAACTGAACAATAAAAATAATTTTGTAAGATATTTTATGTAAGTCTATGGCCACCCTAAATGAGAGCCAAATGAAGATGAATAGGTTGTCATTCCTAACCTCTCTTTCTGAAAATGCTAGTTCCATGACTTTTATGATTATCCCAATTTTAAAGGCGAACTTTTTACTTTACACTTTTTTGCAAACATTCATACCAAGAAATTAAGGATTATATATTTGGAAGGAAAAATAGTTATGTTGAAGATTTTTATAATTGGGTAAATTATCACTGCTCTTTGACATATATATATATATTGTGACAGGGTACACGACTCTGTGTATGTCAGTGAGAGGTTGAAAAGGGCAGCTTTCCCTGGCTAGGAAAGGGTTAAGCCTGGCCCAACAGGTAAACCTCCTCTCTTTCTCTCTCTGTATTAATTAGCCTGCACCTGATAGTGACGGAGAGGGAGTGAGAGCTCAGAGTGAGATCCAGGCTGCACTGGATGGACACAGACTGGAGAGTGTCTGCATATCTGGGGAGTAAGGTCTGTCAGAACAATTGTTTGTATTGGACTGTGGTTTTTGTCCATTTATACTGGAAGCTGGAATAGCCGCTCCAGTAGGACGTAGTGAGGGACACTACTGTCTAGTTAGCCTCCTAAGGTGGAGTAGGCCTTTTTATTTGTGTTACTTTTTCGTTGGATGCAATAAAGCTGCATTTATTGCCATTACTGTTTAAAGACCAGTGACTTTCCTACAAGTGGTGTCAGAAGTGGGATTTCATTGTTGTACCGGCCAATTCCTCACGGTGGCCTTAAAGGTACAGGACCCAGAGAATGGAGGATATTGTGAAAGCCCTGATACAAGCTGCCACTGTGCAGCAAGAGACTAACAAACAGGTAGCTGCCTCAGCTGCAGTGCAACAAGAGACCAACAGGCTCCTGGCTTTGCAGGTTGAAGCTTTGACTGAAGCACAAAAAGCAGATCATGCTATTCTCAAAGAAACCCTGGACCAGATGACTGCCCAAGGATCTCCTAACCCACCAGCAAGGGGGGTAAGCCAAATACGCGCAAGCAGCTGTCTACAGAAAATGACCCCAGATGATGATGTGGAGACCTACCTGCTGGCGTTTGAACGGACCGCCGTCCGAGAAGGCTGGCCTCCAGAACAGTGGGCTGGAATTATTGCACCTTTTCTCCTGGGAGAAGCACAGAAAGCCTATTTCGACCTGGAAGAGGAGGCTGCTGCAGACTATTCCAAACTGAAAGCAGAGATCCTGGCTCGGTTAGGGGTGACTGCAATAGTAAGGGCCCAGCGTTTCTACAACTGGAGGTTCAAGGAAGGAAAAGCTCCAAGGTCACAGATGTTTGAACTAATCCATCTGGCTCGGAAATGGCTCAAACCAGACATTCAAACTCCTGCACGGATCATAGAAACGCTGGTGCTGGACCGTTACGTGAGAGAGCTTCCAAATGGCCTCCGGGAGTGGGTCACTCAGGGAAACCCCCTAGACTGTGATAGCATGATCGCCCAAGTGGAACGGTATCTGTCTGCCAAAGATTTGGACCGATCTCTCACTAGGTCGAGTGGAAAAATCCAGAG
>NW_017306330.1:1019151-1030067 GCF_000935625.1 Nanorana parkeri | reverse complement strand
TATATAAGCCCACTTTATAGTTCAGTAGCTTCTACAGCTATAATAAAATCAGGCAGGGAACATCCACACAATTTGTTCCAGAGACGGTGTGCCAAATTCCAATTTGATTTTTTTTTAGACCTGGATATTTTTACAGTATTTAAAAAAAAAAAACCCATCCTAGTCTAGAATTGGTAAAAGGGTCCTTTGGGCTGGCTCACCACTATGTTCCTGTATAGTGTCACATAATTGCATCACATATTGCAGTAAGAAAGTATATTACTTTTTTTTAATGGGTTCATGGCATTATAATGACATTGAATCCTGACTCCTGTTCATTATTACATATGTGATCCCCACCGGTTTGGGCAACAGAGTCAAAGAGTGAGGTTTCTCCCTCGTCCCATGCAGGCTTGAGGAGCCTAGGAGTTAACTGGAAAGGGGTGCACAAGTGCCCTTTCACTAAAGTGAAGGATTAATATTAGCAGATATTAGTAGTATTTCTGAAATTGCTGGTACTGTATATTTATTTACTATTTCACAGCCTTCCCATATGAGAAATTGAGGGATATTCTATAAAATTATATCTCTCCAATCAGCTGCACAAAACCTCTTTCGGTCCTTCGGTTTTGTGCGGCTGATTGGAAAGATATTGTTCGATGAATGGGATCGGTGGCGTTACAAGGGGGTGTGGCCCGCACCCGGGTGACACCATTGGAGGGGTGACACCAAAATGACAGTCAGTCATTTTGGTGTCACGCCCTCTGAAAACTCGGGCACTCGGTTACTTTGTGCACCTATCCTGCTTCCATCGGTCACAGCGCTGCATGGTGTGCAGCAGGAAAACACAAAGAAATGTAGAAAATACAGATACATGTATGTGTTATTTAATTCTACCCGTGCACTCTCGAAGTTCATATCAAGCCTCAAATGATCAGTAGCAGTTTTTTTCTCTCCTCTATCAGATCAGGGATTATTGTTTTCGTGGAGATGAAAAGAAAATTATTAATGTGGCTATTTACCTGTTTTCCTTGTTTGATAAAACACACGGCAGCGCGGCACATATTGTGCCATAAATTATTCAGGCAATTTGCATGTTTTCCAGAATCTGGCGTTAAACTTATCAAAGTGTGTGTGTCATCTATTAATAACACGGGAGGAAATGACTGACAATGTAATAAAGATTTTATAGTGTCTGTCACTCCGGGATGAATATTACATGTTGTGGTAAGCCATTACCATCGACAGCGCGAGAAGACAATGCTGCAGCCATTCTGCAATTACAAGAGGACATTAAAATTGGAAGGGAGGAGGTTTCATCAAGGATTCAATGTGCGTGGATAAGGTTGACCATACACAGAATGAAACTTAGGAAGGCTCAACAAAGACTCAATATATTTACTAAGAATTATGGTAAGTGGACGAACGATAGTCTCTTTGTTACAAACCTTCATGGCCAACAACTTCCAGCCAATCCTCTGTTGCTTCCATATGTTTAAATTTTGAATGGCAGCTGATATTTTTTACACTGTATTATCCCTGTGCTAAAAACAGGTTCTTCATAAGTTAAGGTCAACAGATCACTGGTGGTCCACAGCCATGTGCCCAGTGGTCCCTAGCTTTCATTCTTTGCACTTCTATAGCATGTGGTGTCATTGCTCTTACATCCCTCCTCTGACTCTACAAGGACTCCCCTTTCATTGCACTATTGTCAGTAGTCAAAGTACAAAGCCAAGTACTAAACAGGAGAACTTTAAAAATTAAGGTCAATGGATCACCAGTGGTCCACAGCCACCAGTGGTCCACAGTCATGTGCCCATGGTCCCTAGTTATTGTTCTTTGCACTTGTTTTGGATGTGCTGTCATTAGCGTCAAGGTGCAATACTTGCTCCTACAACTGTCCCCTGACTTTACCAGGACTCCCCTTTAATTGCACTATTGTGAGTAGACAAAGCACAAAGCCCTGTACTAAAAACGGATGCTTCATAAATTAAGGTCAATGGATCACCAACGGTTCACACCATGTGACCAGTGGTACCTAGTTATCATTCTTTGCACTTCTATAGAATGTCCCGCCAAGGTGGAACACGTGCTTCTACAACCCTTCTCTGACTCTACCAGGACTCCCCTTCCATTGGACTATTGTCAGTACACAAAGTGATGTTCTAATCATAAAGGAAGCTCTTGGCTTCAATTTTGTCAACCATTTACTGATTTCCATTTTGCATGAACATCAAGTAGAAAGAAGAGGGTGAAGATGTAGTTAAAGAGCGGAGAGGTTGCTGGTTCTGATCAGTAGGTGCTGATGCAGTTGGAAGAACAGGAGTCTCTATGGGGACTTTATGAAATAACAAAAGCAAAGAAGTAGAAAAGGCCAAAATTAAGGACCAAAGCATAGTTGGGAAGCAGAACAGAGAAAATAAATACAGCCTGATAACACAGAGTGAAAGAATAATAAGGGTCCAGAGGAAAGTAGCAACAACATGCATAATCAATGAGAAAGTGGCCAAGAGTGGCATCTGACCTTGGATGAGGCTTTCAAAAGACCCAAAGTTGTCCCCATCTGTAACTTGGTTTAAAGTGATCTACAGACTATACAACTATAGAGCTGGCCAAGGAGATTGAAGTATTTGCACATTCAGTGGAATCAGACAAACGATTTACCATTTGTTGAAAGAAGCCTGGGTCTACAAAGTTGTAGATGACAACTAGTAGGCTTTGGAACAAGTACAGATAGGGCCAAGCAAATCCCACTCACTTGTACACGACGCAAGGCCTGCAGTTACATATGTGATGCATGGAGGTTACGCTTTGTTACACTGTAGCACATCTGAAACCCCCCCCTGTGGTGGATCCATTACAGCCGAGGGTTAAATATACTGCTTTGTTTAATGTTGATGAGTATTGCTGATAAAGTGTCACAACTATCAAAACAATTACATTTGCTTTCATCAGAAATAAGACAGCGCCATGTATTATGCATAGAAATATTTTTTTTTATTCTGCCAAAAATATGATTTCATAAAAACATTTAAAATTAGACTAACGAAAACAATTATTCGATTCATTCCTGTCCAAGAACTAAGTTAACTTTCCGTATAGATGTGTCATACCTTCACTCAGAAAACAAATCTATTTTTAGTGTCCAGATTTGAATCCTAAAGCATTTAGTGTGCTATCAAAGTGTCCTCTGGCCAACCAACAATGGCCCAACTTCCTAGGTCTCAATACATAGTAAGTCCCATCAGACTCCTGACCGGAAAAAACCTTCAGATAGCGAGTGGGTGCTGAAGTGACTCCAGACGCCTCTGCAAATCAAATGAAATTGGTAAGATTGTAAGCCCTCATGGACAGGGCCCTCCTTACCATCTTGTCTTGAATTGTATTGTAATGGCTTCCTTATATTGTAAAGCGCTGCGCAAACTGTTGGCGCTATATAAATACTATATAATAATAATAATATGTCACTCGCACTCCAACTTGATTCTTAGTCAATCTTCTTTATTCAAAGTGTCTGCCTGAAGAAGGGACCACATGGTTCTGAAATGTCACTTAACAATGTGACACAACCATGGTCAATAAAGTAGAATGACTAAGAATCAAGTTGGAGTGTGAGTGACTTTCTGCCAACTTCCTAGGTCTGACCTCTCACCTTGTGATTTGCTGCCGGAAGTTACAATGTTGCAGTCTGATTTATTTAAGAGAGGAGACTGAGGAAATGCTTCCTCCTGCCTGCAGCAGACTGATGGTGTCATCTCACTGGATGGCTTTATAATAATGAAAGGAACAGCTGTTGCTGTATAGTGTGATGTGTTAGGAATTTATTATTATTATACAGGATTTATATAGCGCTAACAGTTTGTGCAGCGCTTTACAATATAAGGAAGACATTACAATCACAATACAATTCAAGACAAGATGGCAAGGAGGGCCCTGCCCCTAAAGGCTTACAATCTAAAAGGGAGGGGCCAGTGATACATGAGGAGGTAGCTGTGTGGGGATGAATTGTTTGAGAAAGTGATGGTTGAGTGGTTAGGTTGAGGTGGATTAGGCTTCCCTGAAGAGATGAGTCTTAATTGATCGCCTAAAGGCAGTCAGAGTGGGAGACTCTGCAGTTAATAAAAGGTTCACTTTAAGAACAAGGACACCTCAAACATATCTGCCGGCATATTAGTTGGCCTCCCATTGGCCCTTCTGGTCCCATCGCCTCAAGCAGAATGTCATTTGAGGCCTTGAGACCTTTCGCATGCATCCATTCAATCCATACAGAAATCTACAAACCGGTATGTCTAATTTGCTCTGTATTTACAGGGCACTAACAGGGCAAAAACTTAATTATTATGAACATCCTGTCCTGACACGGAACGACGGAAGCCACTTGAAAATAGATGGTTAAAAATGGAAATTTTAATTAGACTCCCTGCGAATGAAAATTACCAGTGTGCCCATCTGAGCTCTAGAACGAAAATAAAGAAATATAATAAAATAACTTAGATGCAAAGTTAGCAATTAACGTATATCATGCTACAGCAAAGGTAAGCGAACAGAAAGCTTTATCCCTTAATTTGAGGCTCGTTAAGACAGAAATTATTGTCCTGGCAGTGCTTTTCAATTTCAATATTGTATAACAGTACAAAGGGTCAGAGGTAGTTCGGCTTGGTAATATCAGCGAGTGCCTTCCTGTTTCCTCCCGCAATAAAACTCGGCATTAAACTCGAAAAGGAGCCACCCCCCCTTCCCCCTCCCCAATGCCAGGAAATTAGGTTTTAAATCTTGGCAGCGTCCATTTTGGCATCCCGGTGCGAAAAAGTCAAGCCTTTGCATTTTCCTTTCCCTCTCGTGGATATGCAAGTTTATTTACAATTGCACAGAGGCTCGAAAAACTCATTTTATCTGAAATCAAATTTAAGCCGCTGGTACGCTCTCCTCTAATAAACAGCAGCTTATGACAGTTAAGATGTAAAACAAAGGCTTCGCTATATATACACCGGCTCGCTCTCTCTCTTTTTATATGTTATATTAAAGGCTGAAATGTCCAGAGAGTAAATTGTCTTTTTTTAAGTAATTACATCTGGGAAGACTGTAAGGATATATAGGTCAAACATTAAGCATTTAATTGCTTAAGGAGCAACTACGGTGGACAAAAAAAAAAGATAAAAATTCTGGTTTGTCTTTTCCTTTGGTGGTTCCCATACTAAATGGGTTCATGCTGAGACTACGATTTCTGACCTTGCAGTTCTTTATCAGTACAGTCCGGGTTTCCATTCTAAAATCCACAAGTATAAATAACTTAATTTGACTTGATTTTAACCTCTTATAATCCTTTATGCTGCTGCACTGTAGACATGTGCACTGCCAAAAAATTTGTTTAGTTTCGTTTCGTTTTAAATTCGTATTTGTGTTATTTCGTTTTTCGGGATTCGGGTGTGAAAGTCAATTCGGATTCGGAATTCGGATTCGGACGAAATTCGGTAGTGGTAGTTTGAACGTTCGTTTCGTTTTCTGTTCTTATTTGTTTCTTATTCGTTTCTTATTCGTTTCTTATTCATTTCTTATTCATTTCTTATTCATTTCTTATTCATTTCGTTCGTTCGTTTGCAGCAAAGTGACATTTGAGGGGGAAAAAATATTTTTCTCCTTCTCTGTCACTTTGCTCCAATGAACGAAACGAATAAGAAACGAATAAGAACAGAATACGAAACGAACGTTCGAACTACCGCTACTGAATTTCGGAAATGGAAATTCGGATTTGTTATGTCTGTAATTCGGAATTCAGATACATCTGAATGTCCGAATTTCCGAAAATTCCTCCAGATTTCGATTCGGAACTAAACGAATCGCACATGTCTACTGCACTGTAAGTGAAGGGCTATAAGGAAAGTCCAGCACAAGAAAACCAGTGCCGCTGTGTGCACCGCTCGGCAATGGTGCTGGCACCAAATGGCCTGTATCAATTGGAGCACTGCATGGAAAGATTGCCAAGTGGTCTTTAACTAGTCTCCATTTACCTGCAACCTGACCTGCTATGTCTGCCTCCATGTGTATGGCCCAGCTTGCCTGGTGACCCATCTCTGGATCGTTGTCTACCCATTGTGACCTCAGCTTTCCAATTCGACTCTGCCTTCTGCCTTGTACCTTGCTGTCTGGCTGTCACAGACCTCAGCTTGAATCCTCAATGTTGTTTCTTTCTTATGAATTGGTATCATGATGCCCAGCTGCACCAACCTTGGCTTGAATCCTTGACGTTGTTTCTGTCTTTTGATTTGGTATCTCTCTGTCCCTCCATCACAGACCTTGGATCAAATCCTCAACATTGCTTCTGTCTTCTAAATTGGCACTGACCTCAGCTGGTATCCTTAACTCTGATTCCCCTCTACTGAATTGGTACCCAGCTGCACAGACCTCAACTTGTATCCTCAGCCTGGATTCCTTAATCTGAAATGGTAGCAACCATGGATAAAATCTTCAGCATTGCGTGTGTCTTTGGGCAAGCAGGGCAAAATGCACAGCGGGGAAGCCGCCGCTTGTTTTGTACAAGTGATCTTGGCGATGTCGCCGAGATCACTTGTATGCATCCTGCATACAGGGGGGTGCATTGAGGAACCTGGCATTGCCAACCGTACAAAACAAGCGGCGGCTTCCCCGCTGTGCATTTTGCCCTGCTTGCCCAAAGTAGGGCTAAATGTAGAAAACTGCCGCCTGCCCGGCGCCCAGAACAACATGTCCCGGGCATTGGGAAATAGGAATTCCAGACCCCTGCTGCCCCTCTACTTCCCCATGCGCCAAGGCAAGGCCTCAGTTGGCCTTGTGGGAAATCCGGCCATACTACAGCCCCACATCAGAGCGGCATGGTCTATGTGTATTGTAGGCGTTGCTAATATCCAATGTAACAAGATGTATATGTTAAAATGCAATGAAAATCTGAAATTCAGATTCCGCATTATAATTGGGAAACATGATTTTTTTTTTTTTATGAATGCGTCCTTATGTTCATACTAATTTTACTTTTGTTATGCAAATACATTCTGGGGAAAATGTGCAGACATATGGCCCAGCAAAGGAACATTTAAGAAAATTAGATATTTAAAGTAAATTATGAAAAAAAAAAGTACACCCATACCAGTAAACTAAGTGCGAGATAATTGAAAATTCATGACAGAAGACATAGAAACAAAACTTGCAAATTGAATTTTCCAAGGTAAACATCTACTATTAGCTTTTAAACAGATGCCGCATTGACAAGTTGATGAGAATGACAAGTTTATTACACTAAGGAAGATAAAAAATTATAGATTATATACAGCTGGCGTGGTTTCTGCAACCAACAAAAACACCACTTCTCCCACCAGTGCTCCCACCAGTGCAAAAGCCTCAGGCTGCCTCATTAAAAAGATGGCCCTGATTAGATATTTGGGTAGATGAATTAAATGTTTTGATGAAACACATAAAACTGCAAATATGGTTTAAAAATATTTATTTCATTTCCTTTCTTTTTTTCTTCCTTTTCTTTTTCTATCTTCTTTGTCATTCCTTTACATTTTTATTTCCTTTATTTTCCTTTCCTATTACCACTCTTTTGCTTTTGTTCACTTGCCTTCTATTTCCTTTACTGTTTGTTGCCTTTCTTTTTCTTTCTTCCTTCATGTGGCCTAAACAATATCATACATTAGGCATGGATGGTGGTATGGTTGACCAATGTCAAAGGTGTTTTTTGAATTTTATAGCTATATTTTTGTTACCCATTTGTACCCAAATTCCTCATCGTATACCAGTCACTAGCTTATACTGATCATTATCATTTAAATGTGACACTAAACTTAAAAATACATTCCAATACTTCAACTATGAACAACAATGTATCTTATTTGTGTATCACTCGGCTGTAGATCCTCCAATCATCTCTGAATTGGTGCCGACACTGTCCTTCCTTCTGGAGGGGGGCTACTTTTGTTCCTAATGGTCTCTGTGTGTGTTGTAAAGTAGTCACCACTCCAAGCTCCCTCCCGGGATGGACTACAATCTCATGTTTAGTTTACTAATTTGTATTGTGGTATTAGTCCATCATGGGAGCGAGTTTGGAGCAGTGACTACTTTACAACACACACAGGGACCATAAGGAACAAAAGTAGCCCCCCTCCAGAAGGAAGGACAGTGCCAGCACCAATTCAGAGATGATTGGAGGATCTACAGCCGAGTGATACACAAATAAGATACATTGAGGGGAATTTATAAAAACTGGAGCAGCTGTGCATAGCAACCAACTGCTCCAGTTTTGATAAATCTCATCCCCCCCATTGTTGTTAATAGTTAATATACTTGAATGTATTTTTAAGATATAACTCCTGAGTTTGTGTCACTTTAAGTGTTACATGGAACCCTGATAAAGAGGGACCCTTTAAACCCCCTGAAACGCTTTGGATTTTTATCAATTAAGAGTCTAAATAAAATTCAGTCTGTAATTTTGTACATTCTGCCTTAGGCGCTTTCCTTCTTGCACATCCAAAGATCAGGCATAAGTCAGGTCATGACTTTTGGAGAAATGACTGAAGCTGCTGTGATGGGAATCTAAGAATTCAAGTGACTACATAGCATGGGGCACGTTCACAAAACTGACTGGAAGAAAAGGTTTTGTGTTAAGACAGGTCGCCATCACAACGGTTATTTTTTCCTTTTAAAATGCTTCTTTCAGTATAACAGAAAAGTTGCTTTTCAAGTTTCTCTCTTCCACTTTTGTAACACAATTATCATAACTTGCTTAATGCTACATTGTGCCGAAATCTTTGTTCCGGGGCGAGCGAACACAGCTTTGCTTTGTTTTCAGGAACAGTAACCTCCCTTCAAATTACAAAAGAATAACAAATATCCTTCTGTTTGAATATGTATCCCATTGCCTTCATTTGCCACTTAAAAAAAAAAAAAGCCTAAAAAACAGCTTTTTGTTTAACTCAGCATTTCAAAAGTGCCAAGTCTTGAAATAAATAAAACTCCATATGCCTTGAGCACTGTTGGCAGTTAAACAATTTGTACATTAACCAATCCGCGATTTTACAAAATCTTAGATAAAAGTGGAAAGTGTCTGCTTATTAGTTCAAATAATAAGAAAACAATAGATGACAGGCCTGCTCCCCCCTCCCCCCCCCCATACATCATATTCGGAGGGGGTGGACAGGAGATATTAGATAGCGGAGCTTCCTCGTGAACTCAGGATTTTGCTTCAAAATGAACCCAGTAATGAAAGGGAGGCTGCTTCTTCTGAAAATGCTAGGTGCTTGGTCATCATGCTAAACTTCTTTGAGGGGGAGATTTCTCTGGACTTTCTGTGCAGAAGGCACAACAAAAATCCTCTAAAGCAGGGGTCCCCAACTCCCGAGCTGCAGACCGGTACCAGTCCATGGTCTGTTAGCAACTGGGTCGCAGCCACTGATCCTTGGCCAGGGCCAGATTAACAATGGATCATGGAGCTCTCGCTCCAAGCCCGCCCCTGCAAATAGGCCCGGCTGGCCCGGATCGCCTCAGTATGCCCGATGGTAATACGGGTGAGCTACAATTAAGCAAAGGCGGCCCTCTAATCAGGCACATTAGAAGGCCACTCGATGAAGCCTTTTAGGGCCCTTGTGTGGAGCGAGCAGCCATCTGATTACAGAGCCATGTCTGCTGCGCTTGTAGCTGCCAGTGACACTCTCCGGACCCCTGGTGAGAGCCGCACTGGCCACTTGAGAGCCCGCACTGGCCACCTGAGAGCCTGCACGCACTGGCCACCTGAGAGCCCGCACTGGCCACCTGAGAGCCCGCACTGGCCACCTGAGAGCTTGTACTGGCCAGTGCCCTCCTTACCATCTTGTTTTTACTTGTATTGTAACTGTAACGTCTTCCTTATATTGTAAAGCGCTGCGCAAACTGTTGGCGCTATATAAATCCTGTATAATAATAATAATAATAATAATACTTTCTGTTCTCGTGACAACTGAAACATTTTGCAAATGTAAGACTCTGCAAATAATAAGGATAAAGCAAACATGAACACAGATTTGCAAGTGGGCATGGGCATGCCTGCCATAGTTTTTAACTTGCAATTTCAGTGTTTACATTAAAAGAAAAGAAAGATACTTTACTGTCACTTTAATAGGTCAACAATGTGTCATCTGAATCCAGTCTGGTACATTTGGTCCTTTGCCTCATCTACCCATTAATTACGTGGCAATCAAATACTGCATAAAAAGCAACTTATTAGAAGGTGGGGGCGAAGGGGGATCAAGAGGTTACGGGATAATGGAAAAAGAAAATAAAAGATATGCGCGTATTGCAGACAGCCTCACCTCTGCCGAGGTACCTGAGCATGAATTCAAGACGCACAGACTTATTTTTGGTACATATCCGATCGTTACGCAAGCTGCTCTTTCAGTCAGGAGGTCACTCCACATAATGATTTTCACTTAGATATAAAGAACATTCTTTCAATTACTGAACCCAGTTGGAACTGAAGGAAAAATAAAGTTTAAAAAAAAAAAAAAAACTTTTGGGAACATTGAGGACAGTATATTGAAGAGAATGAGCTTTTGTCATGTCTGCCGTGTTACGTTACAGCATAATGCCATTTCTGTATTTGTGTTTATTAATAAATAAAGCATCTAAATAATGTTTGAAACTGATTTTTTGTGCTTTGATCTGTATCGCCGATGCAATTTCCTTTGTTTGCATCCTTTCGGCAATCATTCTTGCTGGTCAAGCAGGGCACTGCCTATGTGTTTTACAAGCAACTGTTCAAACCGCAACATGCACAGTTATTTGAAAATAAATTAATAAAATAATGTAATTGCAAAAAAACAATAAAATAATAATTATAAATTAGTTTATTTGTAATAAGTAAATAAGTGTATTTAAAAATAGTAATATTAATAAAAATATAATAATAATAATAATAATAATAATAAACTTAA
>NW_017306330.1:1018548-1018925 GCF_000935625.1 Nanorana parkeri | reverse complement strand
AATTGCCTAATAATAATAATAATTATTAAAATATAGGGATGCATGTTTAGGTTATTTTAATAACCATGTTTAATATAAGTTTATATAATTTTGTGATGGTAAATCACGTCATAGTAGTTTACAACATATGTACTCATATGCAGACAACCCAGGAATGCTAACCTCTTGACCTACACTATATTCCTATGCCTAGTCAAGTGGTTATTGATACAGCCTCATTAAGGGGCAACTTAATTGATTGTGTTTCCAACTTCACTTGCTTTGTATGCTTTGACTGCTTGAAATGTAATACTGTATCTTGAAATGTCTTGCATCTCTTCTTTGTAACCTACTCTTGAAAATTTATGAAAAGAAATTGTTATTCAAAAAAAAAAAAA
>NW_017306330.1:1017465-1018274 GCF_000935625.1 Nanorana parkeri | reverse complement strand
GTACATGTACAGATACTTTTCGAGCTCCAAGACCAGACTAGAGAAAATTTCAAAAGTTAGGAGGCAGCTGTCATGTGTAAGGAGCACACGGAGCTCCCGGGATTTGTACATCTCTGTTTTAATGTGCGATTTTGTGAGGTTTTTAAAAATCGTAATCATAATACATATAATAATAAATCTTAAATAAAATAGTTTATTTGAAATAAATATAAATAAAAATAGTATATTTGCACAATAATAAATAATAATAATGTTTATTTGTAATACATCCAACAGTGTATTTGTGAAAATAAAAATAAAAATAGTGCATTGCAAACTTCACTTCGTATTGCAGTGTCCAATGTGTTACTGGCAGTAGGGACATAACTGCAGGAAACTGTTCCAGTTTAACACAGCCATAATACGTCAACAATCAGGTGTATTCAAAAAGTGGCTCAACTTTGAATAACAAAAGTGCCAGCGCTAGAGGAAGTGAGGCGGCAGCGGAGGGAGCAGAGGGAGGGAGGGAGCCGATACCTCCTCTATAGCGCCGGCTCCTGTCACTGGCGGAGTGATACCAATTGTGTCCCCGCCTGTGAGGAATCGATAGTGAAAGCGCGCTTCGCTCATTCTGCCCAGCAATTGGTTAGCAAATTGCTCTTGGAAAGGTACAGCGCCCCTGATTGCCCTGATCACCCTATTTTTGTACATTAATACATGTAGACTTTTCTACATGAAGAAGTATGGATTGTTGTACATTTATAACAAAAAGTAGACCTACCCCGAAAATAAGACCTAGTGTGTTTTTTTGAGGCTAAAAAAATATAAGA
>NW_017306330.1:1008066-1017297 GCF_000935625.1 Nanorana parkeri | reverse complement strand
TATATATATATATATACACACACACACACACATATATATATATACACACCGTATTTTTCGCTCCATAAGACGCACTTTTTCCTCCCAAAAGGGAGGGGGGGAATGTGCCTGCGTCTTATGGAGCAAGTCCCGACGCCCGAGACATGCAGTTTCGGGCGCCGGGCGAGTAGTAGAAGCCACTGCTCGTTTAATACGAGTGATCTAATGAGATCACTCGTATAAAAACCGAGCAGCGGCGATGATCGAGATCACCATAGAGCAGACGAAGAAGGACTTTCTTCGTCTGCTCTGTGTGATCACTGCGACCGTGGCGCTGTAATCACAGCGCCACCTGTCTCAGCGGTCACTAACTGCAGCTTCTGTCACAGCTTCTGTCATAGAAGCTGTGTCAGAAGCTACAGTCTGTCGAGTGCTCCATAAGGCGCGCCGGACCTCCCTGCGTCCTATGGTCCGGTGCGTCTTATGGACTGCAAAATACAGTATATATATGTTATTATTATTATTTCTTTTTCCCCTGTGACGGTCACATTGGTGAGATTTCCCTTCCCCACTTCCTGTCTTGCAGAGAATTCCCCTCCAGACACAGGGGAACACACGGACCGTTGTCACCGGAACAAGTGTCCCCATTGGAAGATTTATCACCCCCTGTCCCATTGACAACTGTACATTTTTGGATTTTCCCATCACTTTCTACACCACTACCAATGATCACTGTAGCTAATAGAGAAGGTGAAATGCTTCAAGGGGAACAAAACACCAATAAATACCTGACAGAAGTTCTACTGTTCCCCAATTCACCCAAAAAGTTTAGGCTATGTATGGGTAGATTATATTCAGTTGTGGGGAATCCAGAATTCCTCCCCTTTATTGAAAAAAAAAAAAAAGACTTCAGTCTGTGTTTATGTAAATGCAATCGGGGAAATTATCTGGATTGCAGGTGAGAAGGACAAAACTGCCGAGCTTGCAGCGGAATCTCATGAATATGTTAGCGGGACGCAGCTGTTTGGCCGTTCAAGCTGCAGAGGAACGAGAAGCTGCTACACCTGAAAATTAATGGAAAGTTAACTACGCAAGCTGTTACGATGGTGAGATTATTTTATTTTAAGGTATGCCAGAGCAAAAAGTCGACATGTTTCCTGCACAATGCACTCTTGGTGGATAGAGCTGCTTGTGCATTTCTGTTCGATTTGCGGGCCATTGGTTCAAACAGTAAAACAGTAGAAAGGCATCATGGCACACTCACAAACCAGCATGTAAAACAACTTGTCTCACCACTAAGGATAATAACAGAGGTTTGGATACACGTCTTCTGCAAAGGATGTGAAAGCCGCACGGCCGCGCCAAGGCACCTCTTATAGTGCGGTCCTAACTCTAAACTATGAGAGTCTCCATCTTGGAGCACATGGGGGCAGAAGATATCAAATTGGGTGCAGGTTTGTCAGGAGGAAGCCCAGCCTCCTTAAAAGCACAGAAACACACAAGGGATCACGCACATCCCAATGGCAGCTGAGAAACCCCACCCAATTTGATATCTTCTGCCCCCATGTGCTCCAAGATGGAGACTCTCATAGTTTAGAGTTAGGACCGCACTATAAGAGGTGCCTTGGCGCGGCAGTGCGGCTTACACATCCTTTGCAGAAGACGTGTATCCAAACCTCTGTCATTGTCCTTAGTGGTGAGACAAGTTGTTTTACATGCTGGTTTGTGAGTGTGCCATGATGCCTTTCTACTGTTCTACTGTTCAAAGCCCATTTCGTGTGCACCTTACTGTATAACTGGTAACAAATTGTTGAGTGCGTTTGTCGTTTGTTTTGATTGGTTCAAACAGGCCACATGAACCAGAATCCAAACTCCATTGAAGTTAATGACCCAATTCGAGAATCCCAGCTGCCATAGTTGGCATTTTTTGCTGGGAGTTCCCCGATACATCATTGAACAAATTTGGTCAATAACGTCACCCAACGTCACCGCATTTTAAGAGTTATCAGCACAATGTTTGCCCAAAAGTACTTTTTGATGTGACGTTCATGTGCTTGTTCTCATATTTAAGTTGTGTTAAGATTTGTTGATTATTTACCAGAGGTAGAGTAGATTATATGCTGCTACTATGAATAAAATGCATAAAGCTGTTGAGATGATATCAGCCATGGATTTTTTTTTCAGGCCCCCTTCACAACTATATGCTGAAGTAACACTCAGTATAACCACCTAGCATCACTCAACGTGATGCTAGGTACGGAGGACAAGTGTAGGGCCTCATGGGCTTGACCCCTGAGGAGGTGTCATCAGAGCATCCTGCATTCACCCTGTAATTAGGTAATCATGTCAGTACTGTTCCCTGTATCATGTAGGACTGCTAACTGGCAGGAGAGAACTGAAGTGGAAGAGGATCCTTCATGTCCCATTAGTGGCATGAAGGCTTCAGAATGGGGCAAGTAAATAGAGGCAAAAAATACAGTTTTGGGGAGGGGTGGGGGGCTGGGAAGATGGGAGAGGTGTCCATAGAGTTGGACTTTAGATGGACATTTAAGGATTTAAGGAGACTGTTGCTTTGCCTATTCAGTGCATTGCTTGGTCGGAGCTCTTACAAAATATGGGGTAGGGAAGCTTGCGGCTAGATATGGGGTAGGTAGGTATGGAGTAAGGGAGCATGCGACCTTCTCCCAGAATGGAGTGATTGGCCCAATCACTAGGCTTGAAGAGTGTTACATGAGGGAACAGGTGATGTCATCAACCCATGCTCCAACACAGAGTTTGACACATGGTTTGATTCCGTGCTGCAATGAAGTAACAGAACTGTGGGAGAGGTAAGTGGGAATGAGTGACAGAGTCCCTTTAAAGAGAACCCAAGCCCAGGCTATGGACCCTCCTTACCATCTTGTCTTGAATTGTATTGTAACTGTAATGTCTTCCTTATATTGTAAAGCGCTGCGCAAACTGTTGGCGCTATATAAATACTATGTAATAATAATAATAATGGACATTGAATTACATATTCTTAACAAGCAGCAATATAGCTTTTAAAAAAAAAGCCATCCCCGACCTCTCTAGCTGCTCGATTGTGAGCCTCCAGCATGGAGACTGGTATGTCCCTGGCAGCTCCTGGTCCTGGATTAATGCTTGGGAGCTGGGAAGACAAGCTTTTATTACAGCATGTCACATACAAAGGCCAATGTTGATAAGCACTTGGCTTCAGTTCTACTTTAATCTTTAGCCAAAGTGTAACTGAAGATCAAGACTGGGATTGGCTGAAATGCACCTATAAAAGACGCGTTTCGGCCAATCCTGGTCTTAATTGTCAGCTACGTTTTGGGCAAGACTGGGATTGGCTGACATGCATCTATAAAGGACATTGACCCTAGACGCGTTTTGGCCAATCCTGGTCGTAATCTTCAGCTACGTTTTGGCCAAAATGCGTCAATGTCCTTTTTATCTGATATGCTGCAAAAATATCCCAAAGATCGGATCCAGTTTGGATGCAGGCCTTTTTGGACTTCTACCTAGAATTTAGTTTTAATAAGTCCTATACTCATCCCTATATTCACCATGCACATCCGTCAGCCTCTCTACAGATCCACATTTATGAAGTTTAGAACTATTAGCGAAACTTTTGCAGGCTTGCCAAAAAAAAAAGAAGTTGCCACATAACAGAACTGAAAAGCGCTTGTGGATAAAGATTGCACCTGTTTTCAGAGGCGATTAGCCTTTTCTTTCCCTCCGAAACAATCCTCTTTACGCTGATACAGAACGCGGCTCTGCTCCCGATCGCCTCCCCAGGAACACTGCCTGCGCAGCTTTTAACAAACACACTAAATCATCGTTGAAGAAAGAAATTAGCATAATTCTCATTTATGACATTTAATTTCTCCCTCCGCAGAACCCGAGCCAGCAAGAACTGCAATTAGCGGACCATTCTGCAAGATGGAGCAGGACACACAAATTGCTCTCTGCGTTCAAATTGCAATCAGCACGCTAATAACATCCACGAGCCTCCATTTTCCAGCAACATATCGCGTCTGCAAAATGATTGAAAAATGGAAAAAAAGAGAGAAAAAAAAAAGGGTAAACAGGAAGCAGCATAAACTGTATTGTTGAAATAAGTGATAAGTTGGAGCTGATGTATCAAGTTTAGTTTTCGGCAAAAACTTTTATTTGTTGCGTCTGTCTATGTTACACTTTTTGAGATTGTATTACTGTTCAGGATATGGTGAGAAGAGACAAAAGGAATTAAAGAACCCTCCAACTGAATCTGGCAAGTACTGTAAGGCCTTCTAAGAACAGAAGGTGTCCACATGTCTCATTCTATCACTTATCCAGTGGCGTAACAATCACCATAGCGACCCAGACGGCCTATATGGGGAACTGGGCACAGTGGGGAGCTGCCTGGGTCGCTATGGGATCCTCTGCTGGTGGCTTTCACTGGCGGCTGAAGACGAATGCACCGCTGTTCAGATCACTGACAGTAATCTGTGCAGCAGCACGTTCCTCTCCACAGAGTCAATGACAGCCAGCAGCGGGAGTGGAGGAGGTGGGGCCCGTGGTTGGCAGCAGGGGAGGAGGCGGGGCCCGGTGACGAAGAAGGAGGCGGGCATGGCGACGGAGGAGGCGGGGCCCATCAGCGACCGTGGAGAAGAGGAAACGGACAGGTAAGGAGTACGACCAACCCACCTGAGGGTGACCCCGCATAGCCCACCATAGAGAGTCTATGGTGGGCTCTGCAAGTTCACCCGCAGATGGGATCTGGAGTGGGCTCTGCAAGGGGTATAACTAGAAATCACGGGGCCCCATACAAAATTTTGCTATGGGGCCCTGTGATTTCTAGTTACTCCCCTGCACATATCCCAAAAATATTGGCATTATTGTTCATTTCAGGACAGTGGGCAGAGCCATGTAAATCATTTCTTTACGCCCCATCAGCCAAATGCACATCCAGGACTGCTGGTGTAGATTCTGCATGTGACCTAATATTATAGAGCCATTTATTATAAACTGCATAGAGCCAGGAGCGTCCCGAGGCTAGGTGTCACCCAGTCTCCAGACCGGGTGACACCCCGCTGCCATCGTCACCCCACGCGTGTGCAATGACGTAAATCGCAGGTGCACAGCGATCTGATATGACGTCTGCCGGCGGCCCTCTTGGGGATGGACGCCGGCAGAGAGAGGAGGGGATGTTCCCCCGGCTGGATGACGTATGCAGCCGGGTCCCCTCCTTTCTCCTGACACTGTCGGGCTCTCGGTCCATGACCGAGTGCCCGACTTTTTAGAGGGGGTGACACCAAAATGACTGCCAGTCATTTTCATGTCACCCCTGCAATGGTGTCACCCGTACAGGACATGTTGAGTATCAATGGTGCCAGACATTACTGTTGAGATCCACCCAGCTGTGTGAGTGACAGCTGGCTCTGCCTATCTATAGGCAGAGCCAGCTGTACCCACCCCCTCCCCCGTCCATTCCTCCAGTCAGCCGTGGAGGGGGGAATCCCTGCGGGGAGTGGTGACTGACAGTCACTGCTCTCTGCAGGGAGATGATCGAAAAGTGAGCGAGTGACGGTATGTGTTCGCTCACTTCCCAATCTATTGAGCCAACGTGTGACCGTTTCATTGTCACAGGTCGGCTCAGACTATGAGGATAAGTGATTTTCACTCACCTCATAGTTCTTTAAATATACTGTAAGGTTTACATGCACTTTAAGAGCAGGATTAGATAAGAATCTGCCAGTTGCCTAAAATCTTTGCATCATATGAATCAAATCTCTTTTTTTCAATGCTAGAGTTTCTCCGTAAGGTCAATAAGATGCAGCATCTATTAGACATTCTCTGATGGTTTGAAGCCGTGACAACAGCACAGCTATTCACTACAATTTTTGAAATAAAGACTTATTTGCAGTTCTTGATCTAAAAAAAAAATTGTATACAGTATTCAGAGTGTGTTTTCTGCAAGAAGAAGGAGGGGAAAGAAAAACACATTGATCTCATGCCTTGTTTCCTAGAATCCGTCTTATTTACCGTTCTCTGCCCATGATCTGAGGGAAAGAAAGCCGAGCAGAATCTACACCTTCCAGCGTATATTAAGCTTCGTGATTGACAGAAATATATTGGAACTTCACGCTTTCTGTGAATAGCGATGCCGCAGGACTATTAATGAGATGTTTGAAGTTTGCTGACAGTGAAAATACACAATTAAATCTTGTTAATGGCATTTCAAAAACATCAACCAGAAGACACTTTTTTTTTCCAAGAGGATATTTTTCGTTCTCCATGAAAAAAAGGAGAATAAATTAGTCAATGTTGATTTGTGAAAGTCTTAGGAAGTAGAAGGCTTCTGGTGTAATGATATCTTGTAATGTAACGATTCGAGATGAAATAAACTTATCCCTATCCTAATTATGTCGGCCTTGCGCTGCGTGACTTTTTGATATCTTTATTTTCGGGGTTTTTTGAAGACGAGTTGACTCTTCTGTTATAAATCACTTCTAACAACAGACATGAGATGGAGGCATGCGACAATATAGTCATGACGGGTTAACTTGAGGGCTATGAAAACTTTTTCAACATTTTCAAGTCACTTTGAGATGATAATGAAGCCGAGGATGATGTCAAGAATTCTACAACTAAGTTTTGTTATAGGGTGAGAACGTGAGCTTGACGTGCCTGGAGCTTGGTGAGCTTAGAAGTGCCTGGAGTTCCTGATAATCTATGGGAAAAAGGTCTAGTCACCAGAATTGACTTTAGGCTTCCCGATGAGGACCTGTTCCCCCATTATTGACTTGTCATGTTCCCCATTATTGACTTGTCAATACGAACTCGAACTTAATGCAAGTGAATGGGGGGGTCGAACGTTCGAAAATGCATGTCCCCTTTAAGAGGGCTTATATAGGCAGTCCCCGGGTTACGGACAATCCGTACTTATGAACCGGGTCCACAGTTCTCCTAAATGTACCGGCAGCTGCCTCGGCCTGTGTTCCTTCAAATCCCCGCTGCTCTCCGCGCCTGTGTTGGAGGAGACAGCAGGGACACAGACCGCTGCATGCCTTCGCTGCCCCCCGTACCTCCGCTCATTTGCCCCGCCCCCCCTGCCTCCGCTTCATTGCAGGCTGGGAGCCATACCTAGCCTGCTATTGGAAATTGTTAAATGCAATAGCAAGCTGGCTATTGCACCCGCCCACTGCCTGCTGTCAATCAGCATGGGGGGACCTGATAGAGAACTTTCTCCTTCAGGCCACTCCTCTGCTGAGCCCTGATTGGGCAAAGTCTTGCACCTGACCTGTGGTCAGGTGCAAGACTTTAACAAATCAGAGCTTCAGTGGGCATTTTGCATTATGACAGCGGCCTCCTAACTTTTGACATTTTCTCTAGTCTAGTCTTGGAGCTGGAAAAGTATCTGTACTTGTACCGAGTATAGTACTTGGTATCGGTGCATCCCTACTTTCTATTGACTCTACAGGAGGAGCCTTAAAAGGAAAACCTCCTTGAAACACAGGTGGCAAATATAAAGCAACAAAGACAGTGGTTCTAAGCCCCCACTACTCTATCCAAAATGAAAAGAAAAAGGTTTTGTCTTTAGATACACTTTGACCAACAATCTAAGCCTGTATGTTGCCAACACCCTTCAATGCTTGTGTATACAGATCCTGAAAGGTCAATTCACTGTAGTGATAATTTGGCTAGTGGTGGACTAGTGGGTAGGTAGAGTAATCCACTTTTTAATTCTGTTGTGGTCCCCAATGTTAAATCTCTTTGATGGACATCTTGGCTATATCCCCTTCTACTCCTAATGCAACATTTATAAATGACATGTACATTTTAACAGAAAATGTAGAAGCCTGTTGTAATTTTTCTGGACAGATGGGTAGGCTTGGAACACATGTATAGATATGTAGCCATCTAATTTTCAGAAAGTCAAATGTATCCAGAGGATGGATCCATCCGGCAACAATTTCCTAGAACCTACTAGTTGTGGATGGACTGTCCTTTCAATTCTGTATGCTTGGTAACCTGTAAAATTGTGGCCAGGATTGACTTTTTCAAAAGTTTCGAAAGTGCAGGATCCAAAGAAGATTGCATTAGAACTTGAAAAGTGCACTTTTTCTAAAAAAAAGTTCTAAAATATATTATTGAGATCAAAAGAAGTGGCGAGTATTAAATTAATTTGTCTTCTCAGCGCTGTCCCAGATTTTTGTCGAAGCCGCGCTAAGCAATATATATATTACAGCTGCGCGTCTAGGGTTTCTATGTATCCTCTTGCCTTCGCTCAACGCGTTAAACTCTGACAATAAAATATATTTCTCTTTTGAAAGTTTGCCGGTAATTGGCAAGGGACGAGTCATAACCTCTCCGAGTTCTATCCAGCAGATACTGGGCAACAATCAACCCATACATCTTGAATTATTTTGTTTTTTTGGGGTTTTTTTCTGCTGACATTACGAGCGGTTAGACTCACTTTCATGAAATGATATATCGTGCTTCTGTTTTTCAAAGAGCGGAAAACAATTAAAAACCGAAACGTAAGGTGTCAGGGAGAAAATTAAGACATCCGAACGAGCGCAGCTGAGCTACATCCATACAACACTTTTGTTGGCATGTCCTGAAACGGGAATGGAAAAAAAAAATATGTGTTGTTGCAACTTTATAAAGCTGTGAGCTTGCAAGTTTAGGCGACATTTACATGCGTTATTGGCCCATTATTCTCTTTTGTAATGTCTACACAATTTACCAACCTGCCTGCATGTGGTGAGGTCACACTGGGATGGCATCACAAAAAAAATATAGCCCGTGCAACACATTTTTGGAGCAGTTATGTAACCACAACTGACAAATGACAATAGCTGGATGGAGTCAAAGCGATTCTATCGTTTGTCTTTAAAGTTTAACACATTTAACAATGCGGAGGAACTGTTGGGGGAAAAAACAAAAAAAACAAAAGCGGAAACGTCTGGCACGACCGGTTTTAGACCGGCACAGAGGCAAATTAACGGCAGCAATTTAGCAGAAAACATGAAACGTTTATGGGAACCTGCAGAACGCACTTGCAAAAGTATCAGAAAATATGTCATTTTGTTCTGTTGCTAAAAGAAGACATACAATTGAATTAACAGCAAATGTTGGAGGGTTACACAAGCTCGGGTTGGGATTTTCATTTGTTAGCCAACTATAACAGTCTGAAAGAGTTCAGTTTATTGCATCCTAGAGGTGTATGTATGTTTTTGTATGGCTGGTACTGGTTCAAAAATG
>NW_017306330.1:990714-1007841 GCF_000935625.1 Nanorana parkeri | reverse complement strand
TGGTTCAAAAATGGGTTATGGGCAGGGTTGGGGGGATCAGAGTGTACTCTGATCCCCCCAACCCTGCTCATAACCCAATTTTGAACTAGCTCATAACTACAAGTAGACTCGGGCTTGCACCTAAAACCATCTTTTACCTGTAGCCCCAATCATCTTCTGTGATGTGGCTACTGGACATTTGGTGATAGCCGGGGCTGTAGTCGGCCTGGCTGGATTTGTAGTGGCAGTTATCTGGTTAATCCCAGGTGTCTAGCCTTGACTGTACCCCCCTGGGTGGAGTGTGACTCTGTCACATTGTGGGACAGCCAATGGAAGATACTGTAATGTATGTACAGTACAGCAGCCAATCACTGGGCTTCTTTCAGCAAGTGGTGCATGCTGGGATAGGGTACATATATTGGTGGGATCTGCCATGTGCTCAGCCGTGGATTAGGGCTGGGTCCTGTTCAGCCTGCCCCCCAAGATAGGCCGAGCCCTGGGGGTGGGCATGGTATGAGGGAAAAGGTTTCCCTGTGGCCTACAACATGGAGCAAGCCTGGGATGCTGAAAGAGGAAGAGAACCGGGACCAGTGCAGGCTCTTGAACTAACCTGGAACTAAGTGGACTTCAGGAGCATGGTCGGTGTCTTTCCTGATTGAGGATCTGCATCCATGCTGTCTGTCTGTTACATGAGTGGCTGTCTGTCTCACAAGTGGATCTACAATGATACATCTACAAAGTCTGGCGAGTCTGGGGCTTCCGTTGGTTACCCCTGGACACCAAGAAGCCCCATATCCTCTCTCCCCAGTGAAGATGTTCAATAAATCGTTTACTTAGCATTTTAAATCCTGGAGTGGGCATCAGTTTATGGGCACCAGAAGAAGGGCGGTTAGTGCTATTGGGTGGGCAGCAGAAGATCATCCCCTAGACAGACTAGAGATGAACCGGGCAACCAGGGGCTCCTAGGGGGGTAGCGCTACATACCTTAAGGCTGGGTTCACACCTAGGCGTATTGAATATGCGCGTTTGTCGCGTGTTTCGTGGTAGACAAACGCGTGTTTCCGAGGGCTACCTGGCTGTATCCCAATGGATACGCACGACAAAAACGCCCCAAAGAAGCTCCTGTACTTCTTTGGGCGTAGGGCGTTTTGTAGCGCGTTCATACAGCCTGTAATATCCCCAGATGTGAACCATACCCATAGGAAATAATGGGATTTCGGTGTTTGAGCGTTTTGCAGAGCGTAGGAACGCGCTACAAAACGCCCAGGTGTGAACCGGCCTTACAGTGTTAGGAAAGTCATGTTACAATAATGAATGGACACTGCTATGCTACATGAGGCTTCTGCTAAGAACCAGATAGTGCTGTGCTGGAGCGAGACGCATGTAAAGTGTGATTTCCAAATTATAAACAGTTGCTATGCTCTTAGAAACTTTAAAAAGCTACATTTGACTGTTAGATACTGCTGCCAAGTTAGAGACTGATAACAAACCTGTCTTATATGTATGTATTGGACAGAATGAGAAAAGGTTTACTACAATTTCCATACTGCTCAGATCTCCTCTCGTGTCCTGTCCTGGATACCACCTAGTGGTTAAAAGGAATTTCCAACAAAATCTTTTTTTTTCCACTTGGTTTTCAATTTGCTTTGTTTGGAGTGAAATATGTGTAGCTGACACAAAAGAAGGGTACTAGGTTAAAAATTGACAAGTTGCTACCAAAAGTCTTCCATTTTTACTAACCTACCCAAGTGCTTTCCAGCCATGAAGCAAACTGAAAATTTTACTTTTGACCAGGGCTGGTGAGAACTACTCAGATTTGTTCTGCTAGAGAACCAGGCCAAGGGCAAGTGATCAATATCAGTCGTTCTCAGATCCTTCTGACCCCTTAGCAGTTAACTTGTGGACGTGTGAGGGTGTGTTTCCACCTGCCAGTAAAGGAACCATTTGCATTTAGTCGATTTCCGCGTTTACAATTTCCTGACCGTTATGCATCAGTAAAGATAAGGTACTTGTAAAGCCCTAGCTGCCAGAGTCGTGGACTATGTGTATATGTCATTTAGGTTTCTTACATATACAAGGTGAGGGGCTCCAGGGTTTCCGTTTGCTTTGGAGGGAACAAACATTTTGCTTTCTCAGATATTAACAAGTCCAATTCTGGGTCCTGAAGCCCAGAGACCTTGCGCTGGATAGCCTCCATTCCTAGGACCACATCTTATCTGGTGTTTAGATCTTAATATTAGTCTCAGCTGTCCACAGGTCTTTATATATGTGAGCTTACTGAAGCTCAGGGCTCTCTCATTTACTCTGCTGCTGGGTGAAAAAGCTAACTGCTGACAGAACACTGAAAAGCTACAAGTGCTGCCTGTTGGTATTGGAGAGCCCATCAGGGGACACCCTGCAAGTCAGGAACTGACCTGAGTTTAGTTAGAGGCTTGGACAAGCAGGTGTTTTGGGCTATTGACTTTCAGTATAAAGTCCTTCTGCGTGTCAGCTGTGTTTCTTTGCTGCCTCGCTAAATTAAAGTGAAGGACAAACCTGCTTGGACTGTTCCTGGGTATACCAGTCTTGCAGTGGCATATCCACAATATGTGCAGTGCATACAGACCTCAAAGGGAATGGGGCCACTGTGCTCTCACTCTCTGCATATACATTGAGGATTTAGTTTTTCTGTTGATCTGCACTGTGCAGGTCGAAAGGTGCCATTGATTGCTAGGACACAGGCAGCCCTGTGTTTGGTTTGCTTGGATGTTTGCTGAAGCCAGCCAACAATCCTGGTTCAGTGATTATCTAAACAATCTGAACCCAGGGCAGCCTGTGTCCTAGTAATCAATGGCACCATTCGTTCTGAACACCGCCATTGGTTGCTGAGACACTGGCTGCCCCACAGAGCCATAGGTTATGTTCTGCCCTTTTGAATCCTAGCAACCAGTGACGCTGTACTGCTCAGTGGCTAGTCAACCAATGATGCCTGCACAGTGTCATAGGTTGTTAAGTTATAGGGGGAGGATCAGCGAGTATGCAAACTGGTCACCACGTTCAACCCATTCGGAGAACTGTGAACAGCTTGGGTTTGGGCTGAACTCATAGTCGATCTGAACCTGGAGCTCCTCCCTACTTATGAGGATGTAAGTTACACCACAATGCGTGCGATTTAACACTATTATATAGTGCTATATATTCCCTCTTCCACACTGCCTCATTCTGTATGCTTTGCTGTATGTTCCACATTCCACACTGCCTCATTCTGCACACTGTGCTGAACATATACTATTCCACACCACCTCATTCTTGACTTCTTTTTCTCGAGGAAGGGGGACAAAAATATGATCTTGCGCACAAGCTCCACAGCATTCAGAAACTTCCCCTGTTGTCTCGTGCATGGTTTACCGCTGCCCATACGAGTTTGAACCTGCATTCTTTAAATAAACTATGTAGGGATGCTTTCTCCATTTCTTTCTAGACTGTAAAAGGCAACCCAAAGCAACAAGAGTTATAAATTCTATAACTGCCAATGCTAACTGGAAATGCTGCTGGCTTTTAGGTGGAGCTACAACCAGGGCCGGATTTACGCTCTTTGCTGCCCCAAGGCCAGGTTCCTGAATGCGCCCAGCTCCCTGCCAGCCCCCTCCCTGCCAACCCCAATGGAGAACAGCAGACCTGCAGGCTGCATACAAGTGTCTCAGCAAAATTCAAAGAGATCACTTGTACAAAACAAGCGGCGGCTTCCCCGCTCTACATTTAGCACTGCTTGCCCAAAGCAGGGCTAAATGTATTAAACAACTGCCCGCCTGGTGCCCGGAACTACATGTCCCGGGCATCGGGAGATAGGAATTCCACATCCCTGCTGCCCCTCTACTCTCTGCTGCCCCAAGGCAGGGCCTTGGTTGACCTTGTGGGAAATCCAGCCATGGCTACAACCTCTTGTCCCATGATTCTGTTCTGAACATCCTCCCAAGCATATGCATGTAGCAATCAGGATCCAGAGATTATTTCAATCAAAGCCATTAAGTAGGTAGGCCACGTCTCCTATGTCACTTTTAATGCTATATGTTTATGATGGACTGGGGTGTAGTTTTAAGAGCTGTGCAAGCAAGGAACAAAACCAATAAATACTATTTATATCGCTGATGATTTTTCTATCCTGCCTTCACACTGCAGGGAAGGTCCAACACGACTCACTGATGTCTTGCAATAAAGACAACCTGATAAGGTTTGCCGATTCAAACCGGCCGGAGCTTTGGCGCAGGGGTAGGGATGCGTGTTAAATCTACACTGCAGTGCCCGGCGTAGCAGGAAAATAAGCAAATACATAAAATCTGATAACTGTATATACAAAATGACAGCATCGAGCAAAGGGATTGTGTTAAATGCAGAATGCCGAAGTAAGCATAAATATTTTCTGGGTAATCACAAATAATCATTTCCCTTTAAGCTTTTCGCCTCCATTTCTGTAATTACATTTTCAGTCTCTAAAGTACTTGAAATAGAAGAAAAAAAAAAAAACTCCATTAAAGAAATGTCACTTCCAATAAAGTATTTGGCATCCTAAGGGAAGTACAAAAATGAAAATATAGAAATAAAGAATTACTTAGGCGATCCCAGTGTCCTTTGCAAGGCGCTAAACAAGAGGCGCTTCGGTGCTGAAACAGGGAAAATTAAGAAGGGAATGAACATCCTTTCCTGCGATTCGGCAATGATAGGTAATGGCGATGGAATCATTATTTCAGTCGGAAACTTTCATTGTAAGAATTAGTGAGAAGAGCTTAGTGTGAGCGGTGTATTATTGGGACGCAAATGTTCTGCAGATACAGAAAATGTATTCAATTCCATGAGGCTGTACTGGAATCCACTACACTGTAGCTGCAAACAATAGGAAATTCCCAAAGGGATTCACAAAGCATTAGGGACATACTGTATTTACAAACCAATAGTGAATCGATTTGTCAGTTGTTCACTTCTTGTCCACCACCAAGACCCCTTCAGTTCTTTCACTCTACACTCATAATTCTATGAATTTGCTTAGTTTAAAAGGAGAACTATGAGGCGAGTGCTTTTCACTCACCTCATTTCTAGCCGAGCTGTGACAATCAGACTGTCACAGGTCGGCTCAGTAGATCGGAAGGTGAGCGAACACATACCGGCGTTTGCTCACTTCTCGATCCTGTCACGGCTCGCTGCCGGGACAGGGGAGGGGCTGGATTCCCCCCTCCCCGCTCCGATCCTCCAGCGCTGACTGGCGGAACGGACGGGGGAGGGTACAGCTGGCTCTGCCTCTAGATAGGCAGAGCCAGCAGTCAGTCACACAGCTGGGCGGATCCCGGCACAACTGTCGGGATCCGCTTCAGCTGCGTCGCCTCAGTATACCGTGAGCAGCAGCTCGCGGTATACTGCAGCGTCTCAGTATACCGCGAGCTACAGCTCGCGGTATACTGAGCCTAGGGTGACGGGAGGACGCTAGTTTGTGTCCTCCCGTTACCCTGAGAACTATGGGGAAAGTTCTCCTTTAATTAAAGCCCAGCTCCGGGCATTTTTTTTTAAATGGTGCTCCAGCCGCAGCAAAAATATAAAGCAGTAATTCCTGTCCAACACTAGGTGTCAGTCTTCCATCTTGAATAATGCCCCACTTTTTTTTAACCTGGAAGCCTGAGGACATCATGTGAGTGCCAGATGTTAAGCCACCCCCCCTTTCCCCGAGGGGGTGGTCACTGGTACTCACAGTGTAATGATGCATACTTTTTAAGACTGCGCTGGTACAGCTAAGAGGGACTGTCTAAAGACATTTAGAAAAGGTCATAATAAGAAAATAAAAAGCATAATATACATGCTGGTGAGGCCTTCTATTAATAGGATATAGGATCATGTCCCTTATCCTAGTGAATTCCTTCCTGGAAATACTGTTATATTTACAATGCATCTATTCCACGATCAAAACTTGCTATATTTTCTACCCTACATCTACCCACCCCCGCTCTCTCTCCTTCTCCTCTGTCTTCTTTTCTTTCTCTTCTCTCCATGCTTTTATTGAATATAGTATGTTTACGGTACTTTTTGACACTTTCAATTACTCCATGTGTTAATTGCATTAGGTGGCTACTTATTTTGTCATCAAAGTAACGTGTTCTAGATATTAATGAACCTATGATGACATATTCACTTGGATTGGACGGCTGTACACCACTGTTTAATGTCCACTAATCTTTTAAGTCATTGTATGTTTCATGTAAAACAATAAAGATCTACATGCTTAAAAAAAGAAATAGGATAGGGGGTTTACTTAGGGCCTCCAGTGGGGCTGATGCCTGGAGTAGGAGTTTCAATTGTCCCTTAAGTGTTCACTTAAAGCCCAATTCCAGTCCCCCTCCTCCCAGTCCACCACCCTTATTTGTGTGCCCCAGTGAAACAGTCACATCATATGCAGTAAATTTCCCATTATTCGCCATTCTAACATCCAGAAAACCACATTTGTCCCCAATTTTTTTTTGGACAGTTGCTTGATAGACATGTGCACACTAAAAAAAGATTGTTAGCAGCTGGGTGCCGTACCTTTCCAAGAGCAATTTGGTAACCAATCACTTGCCAGAATGTACGAAACGCACTTTCACTATGGATTCCTCACAGGCGGAGTGCATTTGGTATCACTTCGCCTGTGACAGGAGCCGGCGCTATAGAGGAAGCAACGGCTTATGTGGCTCTGCTCCCTCCAGTGCCGCCTCGCTTCCTCTAGCGCTGGCTTTGTTGGCACCGCTGATTGTCTCCTGCCTCTCCCGCGGCTCTTCAAGTTCCCCCTTATGCCATCACCGGCCCTGGGAATGGTCACAACTAGGTGTTATATTTTAGCAATTCCCAAAAATAGTACTAGGTCCTAATTTCGGGGTAGGTCTTATTTTTGGGGAAACAGGGTAGGTACCATTTACACTGATGTATGTTTCACCAAATCAGGGTACGTGCCATGTACCGTGGTGCATTGCCTACAAATAATAAATAGTCCCTTTTTTCCATGCATGAAGGTGTGCTGTTAACGTGTTAGAACAAAGCACAGTGTGAATGCCCCCCCCCCGAAAGCCTAAATACCGATGTCTTGCAAGGCACCGCACACCTTTCCGCCCAATCTATTTGAGGTTAGAATACCGCTCTAAGTTTTTGGAGTTTACTGTGAAGTTTCTGTAAATCACTTGCTTACAAAACAAGTTATCAGTCTTACAGGTCTGAAATATAAAGAGCAGTGTCCTCGTATATAGCAGAGTGGGATATTGCCGATTGCCACAGAAGATTCTTTAATATAACAAGGCATATATTGAATAACACAGAGTCTGAACACGGCTAAATCAAGTTTGTTCTCGTTTCAGCAATTCAGCGGCAAGAGAAAACGCGATTTGTCAAAATATAGAGCAAGGTAGCCGAGCGGAATGCCTGCACAGTGTGGAGAGGACACGCGGGGACACTGTAGACTTATATCTGGTGACTGGAAGAGTACATAAAGCTATAATAAAATTAATCAAATGTACAACAAACCCAGGAGATCTTAGGATTCTCGAAGCATAGACGGACTGTGCCATTCTGGTTTTTGATTACTCCCCCAGTCCACTTTGTGTTTATTGTTGGACTGGAGTTGGTCTGCTGATGTACAGGTGAGCACTAGATGAATCGTTAACAAATAAGCAAATAAATTATAACCGGTAGTAGTAAGTCACATTCAACTGGACTTCTTCTGTAATGTTGAAGACGATTCGCAGCTTCTCTAAGCCACTTCTTAATGACACTCATTAGTATGTTCCTGACACTCATTAGAACTGAAGACGTCGCTTGGAGAAGTTACGAAACGTCTTCAACATCACAGAACAAGTCTAGCTGAATGTGACTAACTACTACTAGCTATACCATGACCTAGAGAAATGAGAACCTTCACAGACAGAATTTAAAATACAATGGAATAGCAAGCAAGTCAAAAATGTGAAAATCAAATCAAAACTTACTCTCGGTGTTACAATAACTCCCTAAAAAAATATGCCGCACTTTCCCTTTCAAAGTGTTCCGAATTCCTGACAAGTCTACCAAAGATTCTTGTTAGCTGACAGTCACTTTGGCTTCCTCTCTACCATTTATTTGAGGTGCGTAAACAGCGAACGGAACGAAGAGGAGAGAAAACGTCGGCGATATCAGAGGGCACCTCATGAAGATTAAAAAAGACCCTACAAATAAACGCTGTAGGGTTGGTGAGGGAACTTGGCGACCCGTCATCAAAGCCCAGCCTGAATTATAGATGTGGTGCCAATCCTGTTTTATAAGCAAACCGCAGACTCCATGAAACAAATTCTTCAGAGGGATCCCCCATCTGCGGCATTCAGGTCCACAGGCAAGGCTGAAAATTGCACTAATTTTGCTCCTTTCAGAGAAAACAATGTCCATGAAAGCAGCCTTCACAGTATCAGGGTGGTGGGAGACTAGAGACAGGTAGGCCTTTTTGAAGTTTTATAGAACAGACTTGAACACGGAAACATGGAGGTTACATCATATGCTGGATTTGGAACGAAAAGAAAAATAATGATACCTCCCAAATGTTTCTGTTTTGAAGGAACCATCCTGATTTCATCTCGAAACGCCAATGTGGAAGATCACATGAAAGCATTAATTATTATTACAGGATTTATATAGCGCTAATGGTTTATGCAGAGTGTTACAGAATGAAAGGCGACAGTACAGTTACAATACAAATTCAATATAAGAGGGCTGTGAGGGTCCTGCTCGTGAGAGCATGCAATCTAGAAGGAGTGGCAAGTGATAGAAAAGGTATTAATTGTGAGCCTTGAGCTGGTGGAAGAAGTAACAAAGTTACAGTTATTCTGTGGAGGAGGATCACCCATAGTTGGAGTTTCAGAGGATGAGAGAGGCTCTGGAGACATCCTGGAGGTGAGCAAATCATTTTCTATACAACACAGAACCCCAGAGTACGTTAACGCCATCATATATCCAAAGCCTTTTTTTTTGGTATTCTGGATCACAAAGCTTTTAAAAGTAATGTCTCATACAATTCTTAAGACTACCATACTTGCAATAAAATTTACATTTTTAGCTAGTCATCCAAAACTCAAATTGGCCTTATCTTAATTAAAAACCCTCGCTGTGAGATCAGCCTGTTTCCAAAATGGATGAGAGTGTGTGCGTTTAAAAATGAACAAGTCTAATTAACAGTTTTACCTTCAATTTTTTTTTTTTTTTGGAAGGGGAGAGAAGTTAATATGCCAACTAAGTAGCTGATGTTCTGACAAATTAGGGAGCATTTAAAAGGATGTTAAAAAAAAAAAAAGACCATTGTGATTAGAGAAGAGGGAGAATGTCCATCTAGATACGCTAGCTGGGAAAAACCATTGCTATTATCGGAAAACACTGAAGAAGATAGATAAACCTGCAGGAACGGGGGCTTTGCTTGACACAGAGTTGCTGGAGCAGACCGATGACCTACCACACATCCTCATCACACTAGCCCTCCCTGTAACTCCTACACTCTCATTAACCCATCAAGTAATACCAAAACGAACCCTCACACTACATAGCAGTAGTTTGTCACCTTCAATTGGATTTGCTCTGTAATGTTGAAGATGTTTGCAGCTTTTCCAAGCCACTTCCTCAGTTCTGAACTTAAGAAGTGGCCTGCATAGGCTACAAAACATGTTCAACATTGCAGGACAAATCCAGTAGAATTTGACCAACTACTACAAGGCATTTCAAGACCTGGATATAGGAGAACCTCCACAGGCAATCCTTACATTAGCCCTTCCTGTAATTCTAAACTTCCCTCTATCTGCAACTCTAACACTAATCTCCCCTGTATCCCCAACACTCACACCAACCGTCTCTATATCCCCAACACTCACACCAACCATCTCTATATCCCCCAACCTTCACACCAACCGTCTCTATATCCCCCAACCCTCACACCAAACCCTCTCTATATCCCCATCCCTCACACCACCCGTCTCTATATCCCCAAGCCCTCGTTCACACCTAGGCGTATTGCAAAAGTGCATCTGTCGCGCGGTTTTTACCACGATTCACGGTAAAAAAGTAGCGCGATTCCGAAGGCTACTTGGCTGTATTCCAATGGAAAACGCCCTACAAAACGGCCCAAAGTAGTACCTGTACCTTTTCAGGCGTGGGCCGTTTTGTAGCACGTTTGGGACGGGCGGAAATACGGCAAGGTGGGAACGAGTCCATTGACTCCAATGCAATTTATATTTTTGAGCGTTTTGTAGAGCGTTCTTCGAGCGTAGAACGCGCTACAAAACGTTCAGGTGTGAACGAGGGCTAACTCTCACACTAACAGTCTCTAAATCTGAAAGCCTCACACCAACTGTCTCCATATCTCCAACCATATCTATATCCTCAACCCTCACACTAAATGTTTCCATATCCCTAGCTTTAACCCTCCATATGACTAACACTAATCTTGGCAAAACAAAACCTCAAAGAAACCGTGAAGCGATCAACACACAACTATAGCATGCTGATAGCAGGAAAGACTCCCAACACATCTTTAAGCTTATTTTTCCTGGTTAAGAACCATTCAACTGCACAGTAAGCCCTCAAAGGCTTGAATGTGTCCATGGAGACACTCAGTCAAATACATGAAGCTTACATGTGCAAATGTGGTCAGCACTGAAGAAGGTTTAGGCATGAAAGGGGTAAACTGTGAGATCTGTCTGCCATAATTTCTGACCCCGATACTATACACACACACACACACACACACACGTGTGTTCTAACTCCTCCTGTTACATTATCTCCAATCCAATAAATTAAGGTGAAGCAGAAATGATGGGAGGCCCCTCATAATGGCCGCAGCAGGTGTGCAGACCTTGGAATTCAGCACATGAATGGTGGGAATCCCTTATAATAGGCACAGCAGGTGTGCAGACCCAAGCACTCAGTGCAGGGATGGTGGGATGCCCTTGTAATGGGCACAGCAGAGGTGCAGACCCAGGAACCCAGCACAGGGACTCAGTCACAACAGGTGTACAGACCCAGGAACTCAGTGCTTGGATAGTGGGGGCCCCCACTCCCCACATAATGAACACAGATGATGTGCAGACCAAGGAAGTGCAGAGAACGTACCAATAGAATTAATGTACAAGTAACTGTCAGGTGTCTTTCTGTCCCCACAGATAGGAAACCCTATTAGACATTTGACATACATGACAGTGTGGACTCAAATGAGTGAGTCTGTGCTGTGGGGACTGGTCTACCAGCCAGGCAGGACTGAAGATCAGTATATTTTCTTTATTTGCAACACTAGACACAAACGAGCAGTTAACCCTTGCAGTGTGGAGGTAGCCCCAGTGAAAGGGTTAACTCTTGCATCCTGCCTTTTGAAAATCCCCTTTAATACACAATAATTAATATTTAGAGAGTAAGATTGTTTTAAACTATTTTTAAATGATTTAATAAGTAAAAATATGAAATCGGAAAACAATATCCTCATTTTTATCACTAGAATTCCCATAAATAACTCTGACAGAGATGACGCAGGTCTGACATGTTGCTGCATTTCCAGAATGAAAAGTGTTCTGCTCATGTCATTTATATGCCCCCAGCGTAATTAATCCGTCTGCAATTTCATGCATTATGAATTACAAAATCAAACATTAAACATATCATCACATCCTTGTACTTCCCTGACGAGCGCACATGAACATTGCGCTCTGACTGGGTATCACCACAATGATCAACTGAGCCAATCTGAAAATACCACGCAGGCGGATTGGCCCACCAGATCCCAATAAATATTCATTCAACAAGTCCGCTAAATTTCATTCTGGGTTGATTTTGGAGGGGCATTTTAATAATACAGCACCTGTCTGCAGTCCTTTACCGTCTCCTCTAGTATGTGTGTGGCTTTTGACAGTCTTCTGCAACACTATACATTGCCTGGCCAAAAAATTTCACACGCTCTAGTATTTCATCGGACCGCCTTTAGCTTTCAATACGGCACGCATTAGCCGCGGCATCATTTCCAAAATCTTATACAATGTTACAACATTTATTTCCGTCCAGAGTTGCATTCATTTTTACCAAGATCTTGCAGTGATGATGGGAGAGTCGGAGCACTGCGTAAATTCTTCTCCAGCACATCCCAAAGATTCTCAATGGGGTTAAGGTCTGGACTCTGTGGTGGCCAATCCACGTGTGACAATGATGTCTCATTGTCACGATCTGGATCAGGCTCTGAGTCCAGTAGCTGAAACAGCAGGCAAAGTCGTAGTCAAACAGGCCGGGTTCAATACACAAGCAGGCAGTAGTAATATAGGAGCAGGCAGAGGCATAGTCCGAGGTCAAGCCGAAATCTGTAGCCAAAAGTATCAGTTATGAAGCGGAAGGCGATGAGAGTAGTCGGTGAATCAGCAGCCAAAAGTCGGTACATGGGTAGCACTATGAGTGGATTGTATCACCGGAGGAGCAAGGAAGCAAGTTATTGACAGGAGCACAATAATCTGGCAAACAGGAAGTGCAGAGGCATGGCTTAAATAGGAAGTTTAAGGGAGGAGCTAGGAGTTCAGAGTTCAGCAGAAACTAGGTTTAACTGAGGATTATACATGAGAGCAAGCAAGGAGCTACCCAAGGTTCTAAGGATGGCTCAGCAGGTAGAACCACTGCCAGCTACAGCAGATTTCCTGGGTTTAGATCAGGTTCCTGACACTCATGCTCCCTGAACCACTCTTTGACAATCTGAGCCCTATGAATCCTGGTATTGTCATCTTGTCCGTGTAATCAGTGAAGAAAAAAGTCCATTGATGAAAAAACATGGTCATTCAGTGTATTCAGGTAGCAGCCGTCCTCATTTTTTTGGGCACATACGGTTGCTGAACCTAGACCTGACCAACTGAAGCAACCCCAGATCATCATACTTATCCAATGGCTTAAGCTAAATCCTACTGACTTAGCTAAATCCAGGTGGTGACTCTTTTTATGGACAGGCAGTGTATATACTGAATATTTTGTACAGCTGCAACACCCCCCCCCCCCCCCCCCCCCCCGATTACTCTGAAAAGCAGATTACTCTGAGGAGGAAATCTCCTTACCCCCCCCCCCCCCGCCCCCTTTATTCCTCAGAAATTGATAACCCCTGTTCTATCCATTTCAGGCCAGAACAAAAGGTTTTGTCTGGAGTCCTATTTTAACTCAGCCCAGCGACGCCTCCGAAGATGTAAACGAGAATAGTTTGTGATTAATTCACTTCCAAAAAGGTAGGAAAGCACTATAAAATGCAAAGAACAGACAAAAATATAATAAAGTTTAGGAAAAGTTTAAAAAAAGACAGGAAGGGGGGTTACATAAAAAAAAAAAAACATCCTAAACATCCTGAGACAATAGAGACTTTGATTCAGTTGCCAAGTTGTTCGGAAAAGTGCCAAAAACATTAAACTTGACAGCTTGTCTAAAACAGCTTTGTTTGGTAAGTAAATGAAAGCAGAAATTAGTAGCGTTAATTTAAATTCACGGCAGGTTTATATTCAGATAAGGTTTGCCCCAGGGTTCCTCACCAGCACATCCCAGGAATGAGAACACCGCTCTCTCCATATTTGAATTAGCAGGTAAAAGTAGTTACTGCTTTGTAATGAGTCCGCATTAACATAATTACTTCTTATTTCATCGGACATGCGAGGCCAGCAGACAATGTTCCTATTTCGGAGGGTTTCAATCATCTCGCTAGTAACTGGGCACGCATTCTCCTTGCATGTGCGACGTCTGCGCCGTTCAACCTCGGGAAACCGTTCCCAAACAACTTCACCTCTTGGGTCCCTGGGCCATTTTCTCTCTAAATCCCCTCGAGCCCCCGATCGTTTTTTATTTCAGCGACATCTTGGTTCTGCATATTATACCTTTTACCATTTGCAATCTACCCCAGCATATTATTCAACGTTTGTTTTCAGGACAGATAGAACTCAGATATATATATTTTTATTCCCTTGGTTTTTATTGGGTATAAGTAGTAAAAAGTTGAAAAATAAATATTTTCTTGTAACGTAACATTTACCTAAATTTGCGCACCCCCATCCCCCCCCCCCATCCCCATATATTGAAACCAAAATAAAATCAAATAAATCTGCTTAATAAAATGAAATCACGTTAGTGCAACTTTGTGTGGTAGCAGAATGGTAAAGCTCAAAGTAAACATTTTATTTGAAGAGACCATTTTCCACTTCTAATGTTATGCGCATATCATAATGCATCAGTTGGTATCATAGGATTAAAATAGGATTAAGTCATATTAGTATAGAACAGCAACTTTTTCACAGGTTTGGCATTGCTATAACATTAAATAAATTTGAGTAGAGAAATTATAACTATCGGGGTGAGGCAAACGTGCCTGAGTTTGCCTTGCATCGATGTTCCCCAAACCCGGTGAGAAATCTGCATTTGTTAAATGTACAGATGATCCAAGGGGGGGGAGCTGTGTTCTAGCAACCAATGACTGTATGCAGCCTGCGCTGCATCATTGGTTGCTAGGAGGCTAGCGATTTGGCTGCACAAGAACATTGGTTGCTAGGAGGCTAGCAGCTTTGCTGCACAAGATCATTGGTTGCTAGGTGGCTAGCAGCTTGGCTGCACAAGGCCATGGGTTGCTAGGAGGCTAGCAGCTTGGCTGCACAAGGTCATTGGTTGCTAGGAGGCTAGCAGCTTGGTTGCACAAGGCCATTGGTTGCTAGGAGGCTAGCGGCTTGGCTGTACAAGGTCATTGGTTGCTAGGAGGCTAACGGCTTGGCTGCACAAGATCATTAGTTGCTAGGAGGCTATTGGCTGGGCAAGGTCATTGGTTGCTAGGACCCAGGCAGGTGTACGACATGGGTCCTAGCAACTAATGATACAGTCAGTGGTTGCTAGGGTGCTAGCAGCTAGGTCGCACTGCCTCACTGGTTGCTAAACCACTGGCAGCTCCACACCATGATTGGTTGTTAAGGTGGGCCCGCTGCGTCCTATCAACCAATGACACTGTGTCGCCTAGCCACACAGTCAACCAATGATGCCGTCCACTTTGTACAGCACTGTGGGTTCCTGGGACACAGAAGGGGGTTCGGTGGGTGGATGAACTGGCAGAATCTTTTGTCCATTCAATGGACTGCGAAAAAGCTTGGGTTTGGGTTGAACTCATGGTCATCCTGAACCTGCAGCTCATCCCTAGTTATAATGGTAGTTATCCACATTTAATGCCATTTTAACATCTTTACCCTGGCGATTCCCCATCAAATTTAACTTTCAGTCATGTGAATTGAAGGATTAACACCTATGCAGACTTCCTGATTCCATGGGTGAGATTCTGTAACTAGAACAGGGGAGTCCACAACTTTCACACCTCCCATCCTGTTCTTGGACAATCAGCATCTGCCTTGGTGGGTTACATTCCTGACACACATTAGAACTGAAGAAGTGGCTTCAATAAGCTACAAAACGCCTTCAACATTACAGAACAAGTCCAGCTGAATGTGACTTACTACTAAGTCTATTTTATGTATTTCCTATTGTTGGTGCTCCCATATATTAAGAGTTGGATTGCACCGTACAGGTGCCTTGATATGGCCCTATGGTTTCCACATATATTTGCAATTGAAAGCAACACTGCAACCTCGACTTTTTATTAAAACGTTAGAAACTGTTTCAATCGAGCACTTAGGAAACAGTTTGCAAGTGATTACAGCGGCTAAATGAAAGAAAAAAAGACTTTGTACATTAGTTCTTTTATATATTTGCTTGGGATTGCTCTTTAAATGTTTAACCTTAAAACCGGCAGGCGTTTCCTGGGTGACACTTCCATTTATATATCTGCTATTTTTATTATTGCATGGTCATTGAGAAGATCCTCGTTCAGCTAAAAACCAGCCTTAAAGCCTGACGACCGCATTGGAATTCAATAAATTGTAGAGTTTTATCTGTATCATCGTCTGCAACAGGACCCAACTTAGTGACACAATGATGGATGAGATATGGAATACAAAAATTGGCTTTGCTATATAATTATCTATACATCACACGGGCGATAGGAGTTTAGGGGGCCTTTGGAGTTTTTTTTTTTTTTTTTTTTTATCTTTTCAGGCGATGGCTGCCAAATTGTACCTTCGTTCTTAATTAAAACAAAATAAGTATTAACAATGTACGGGCATACACCTAAAGAAACAAAGGAGCGTCATCTGTTCATTGACTGTACCAGTGAGTGTATGCATTTAAAGTGCATACACTTTAAACACAGAGTCTATCTCTGTGTTTAAAGTGTATGCAAAGCCAAAACTTTTTCTTCTTTAGTTTTAGACAAGTTAGAAACTCTGCCAGGCTTTTATTGTTGTCTGCGTCACAATAGCCATGGCAGTACATGCAGCTAACAGTAGAATCTATCCAGAAATAAAGACAAACAAAAAACACATGGTGCGTATCGTCCAACAATTTGGATCTCTAAAAACGATTACACTTGGATTTTTCACCCAATGGGACTTTACTGCACAGAATTTGCTCTCATTGCATGTTTTATAATTATTTTTTAGTTGTTTCACATTTATTGATAAGATATGTGATATTGTCTTTTTTATGTTTTTAATAGGGCTGTGGAAGTTAAAGATTAATTTCTCGATTAATCGTTAAACTTTGTGATCGATTAAAATTATTTTGATCGCTAATGAAAACACTCACCTCTCAGCCGGCTTTCGGGAGTCCCGTTGGTGGTCCGGTGACGTCACAGACATTGACGTCACCGGACTCCTCCACCCTTCCCCAAGTAGCTCCGTCGGCTAACGAAGGGAAGGGGGGAGGAGCCTGGTGATGTTGATGTCCGTGACGGCTAACAAAGGGGGGAAGAGACAGGTGATGTCGATGTCCGTGACGTCACCGGACTCCTCCCGGCCATATTGAGTGGGGCACGTGAGATTAATAACGTGCTGGATTAGTGTGATCCTAGTTCATTTTATTACTTCATTGCTGTGCTGTATGTGTATAGGCCGATGTAGTTGGATCTGTATGGGCGTTAATTTATTAATAATCATAATAATAATAACAATGATAATACAAATAATTATTGTTATAACTAATTATTATTGCTATTAATAATTAAAAAAGTTATAATAACAATATTTGTATTAATATTTTTGTTATTGTTATTATTATTAATAA
>NW_017306330.1:988678-990322 GCF_000935625.1 Nanorana parkeri | reverse complement strand
TTTATAATGACCGCCGGTTTTTTTATGGCAAGAATCGAAAATCTTAACTTTTAATGTAATAAGATCGCTGCCTTGCCACGGAGCCACCTGAGACGGCGCAGAGAGGGGGGGGGGAAATCCCACTCCTGGAAAACGTTGCTGGGACTGCTTAGCAATTTGCAGTCACAAAGAACGGAATTATTTTGAGAAATATAAAGTGCAGCTAATAAGTGTTCAGTCATATCGCCGGCTCGTAGATTTCACACTATTGGCAGTTATGGAGGAGCAAGGGCTGCTTGCTTTTTATTTTTTTTCCCGCCAGCTTGAAGTGATGACCTGCCAGAATAAATAGCTTTGCAACACGGTGGTTTAAACCGGGAAAACGGATTCATTTAATGTATGCTGTTTACATGTGTAAATAAAACAAATAAGGTGAAAAGGGTTGTTTGCAGGAAGGATGCATATCTGTCGTTACATATTCTGTATATAGTCTACCTGGGGAAAGGTCTACGGAAAGGAAAAATTTAAAGTCTTTCCATAGTTTGTCAGAAATATATTATATATGCATGTGACTGGTACAAACAATACAATATGTATACAATATGTATTGGGGAGTAACTAGAAATCACAGAGCCCCATAGCAAAATGTTGTATGGGGCCCTGTGATTTCTAGGTATGCCCCTTGCAGAGCCTGAGATCCCAAACAGCCCAGCTGAGAGTGACCCTGCAGAGCCCACCATAGACCCTCTATGGCGGGCTCTGCAGGGTCTCAGGTGGGCTGCACACCTCTTACCTGTCAGCCCCGATCTACCTCTATAGTCGCTGGCAGGCCCCAACTCGTCAGTGGCCAGTCCCCCACCTCCTCTTCTGTCGCCGGGCCCCGCCTCCTCCTCCCCTTCTGACGCTGGGCCCAGCCTCCTCCTCCACAGCTGATGGCTGTCACCGACTCTGCAGCGGCTGTGAGGAGGAACGCGCCGCTGCACAGATCACTGACAGGTTGTCGGTGATCTAACAGCGACATGTTCCTCCTCACAGCCGCCAGTGACAGCCAGCAGCCTGAGATGCCATAGCGACCCAGGCAGCCCGCACAGCATCAGGGGGATGTCCTGGCCGGACCCCCGTGTCCCGGGCCCCATAGCGGCCGCCTGGGTCACTATGGCGATTGTTATGCCACTGAGTACAACTCTGTGTTTAGCAGTTTTCCTGGAGTTAGAGTCTATCTCTGAATGAAATTGAACCCACACACTCTGCTCTCACCCATTCCGCCGTCATGTGACCTTCTCCACATTGGGAAAAAAAAAAACTTTCAAACTCACTTATCTCTACACACAAGCACAATTCTCAGTATTGTCATGGCTATAAACATGCAACATTTACCCATCTTCTTTGTTGGAACCCTTTTTTTTTTTTTTATCTGTTGAACTAGTTTTTATTTATTTATTGTTTTGCACAATTGCAGAAATTGCACATTTTGCACCCAAAAGCTCCCTTAATACCTGCAAAATAGCAGAGGACTCCTGGAATAAAAACATTTACCCATTTTCTTTGTTGGAACCCTTTTATGTGTGTGCACATGGGGCGGGTCCATTGTATTTTTTTTTAAATGTATGTTAAATATACAAAATATCTCAAGACTTAACATTGGGTGCGGTTTCAAAAAAAGGA
>NW_017306330.1:987027-988309 GCF_000935625.1 Nanorana parkeri | reverse complement strand
AACAACTTTACTGCTGATCAGTTTAGAGTCTGCTATATACAAGGGCCCTAGCATTATTCCTCATACCGCGACATGTGTGGCGATACCCAATATGTGCCACGCTTACTGCTAGCAAGCAGTAGATACAGGCAAACAGTTTTAAAAAAAACCTGCTAAAACAGCGGTTTAAACTTACCTTTTTTTCTTTGCGAGCTCCCGCGCCGAGAATCAGGAACTGCTCGTACGGCCGCAAAGGATCTTGAGGCGGGCGCATGCGCAGTTCCGATGCTCGGCCGGGAGACGAGCAGAGACGCAAAGTAAGTCTATGGACGCGTGCACCCGCCAGCAGACCCCGCTGGATCGGAGAGCCGCCGCACCGCTGGAGGGACAGATGAAAACATCAGGAAAGAAGATCGGAATAAAAGACATCATTTAAGGTAAGTGCTGACATTAACATGGAGGGAAAAAAAATGTGACTTCATTGTCACTTTAATCTTCGGACGGCAGCCAGGTAAGCCGCTCCCCTCCTCTCTGCTCCCCACTCCTCCCTCTTCCTGCTCCAAGCTAATATTCCAACGGATGCAGGAGACTGTGCTCTCCCTTGTCAGCTTGTACCAGACAGGAAATTCAGAGAAGCTGAGCCAAGAGAGTTGGAGCTGTTCAGAAACGTTATAAATAAGTATTTGGGCAAAGATATAAAGAATTACTTTGCTGGGCGATGTATATTTGTTTGATCTGGATTGAATGTTGAAAAAAAGTTTGAGAGTTTAATATTACTTCAAATATTGCTATGATAGGAGGGTGTAAATGACAATAAATGGGAACAGTTGCATAATAAAATTATATATTTCACCATATTTTGTAGATTTTCCTTTTAAAGTGAATAATTAAAGAATCTCCATCAGCTCAGACCCGTGCTGTTTACAAAGACTTTAGCTCATTGTCTTGCATGGTGCAGGAAACCCATCAAATGATGGAGATTGGCTCGGGATACATTGTAACAAGCCTTGAGGGATTGCAACTTGTGGTTATCTCTCGACCACGCGGGAGGGGTTGTCCCTTCATTGACTGGGTGAGGTCAGGGGAGGGCAAGGAGGCACGCTGGGAAGAGAGAGCGGAGAAAGACGCTGAACATGTTCGCACGGTCCGGGTCACAGTGAGGTGAAGGGAGAATTTATGCAGACTGGCACATCTGCGGCATGGAAACTCTGCGGCATATCGCTCCAACTGGCTGAGCTCTGTGCTTTCATTAGGAGTGTTGGCAGGGCTCAGGCTAGATCTTCCAAGATTTGTGGATTTAAAA
>NW_017306330.1:976039-979484 GCF_000935625.1 Nanorana parkeri | reverse complement strand
ACAAGGGCCCTAGCATTATTCCTCATACCGCGACATGTGTGGCGATACCCAATATGTGCCACGCTTACTGCTAGCAAGCAGTAGATACAGGCAAACAGTTTTAAAAAAAACCTGCTAAAACAGCGGTTTAAACTTACCTTTTTTTCTTTGCGAGCTCCCGCGCCGAGAATCAGGAACTGCTCGTACGGCCGCAAAGGATCTTGAGGCGGGCGCATGCGCAGTTCCGATGCTCGGCCGGGAGACGAGCAGAGACGCAAAGTAAGTCTATGGACGCGTGCACCCGCCAGCAGACCCCGCTGGATCGGAGAGCCGCCGCACCGCTGGAGGGACAGATGAAAACATCAGGAAAGAAGATCGGAATAAAAGACATCATTTAAGGTAAGTGCTGACATTAACATGGAGGGAAAAAAAATGTGACTTCATTGTCACTTTAATCTTCGGACGGCAGCCAGGTAAGCCGCTCCCCTCCTCTCTGCTCCCCACTCCTCCCTCTTCCTGCTCCAAGCTAATATTCCAACGGATGCAGGAGACTGTGCTCTCCCTTGTCAGCTTGTACCAGACAGGAAATTCAGAGAAGCTGAGCCAAGAGAGTTGGAGCTGTTCAGAAACGTTATAAATAAGTATTTGGGCAAAGATATAAAGAATTACTTTGCTGGGCGATGTATATTTGTTTGATCTGGATTCAATGTTGAAAAAAAGTTTGAGAGTTTAATATTACTTCAAATATTGCTATGATAGGAGGGTGTAAATGACAATAAATGGGAACAGTTGCATAATAAAATTATATATTTCACCATATTTTGTAGATTTTCCTTTTAAAGTGAATAATTAAAGAATCTCCATCAGCTCAGACCCGTGCTGTTTACAAAGACTTTAGCTCATTGTCTTGCATGGTGCAGGAAACCCATCAAATGATGGAGATTGGCTCGGGATACATTGTAACAAGCCTTGAGGGATTGCAACTTGTGGTTATCTCTCGACCACGCGGGAGGGGTTGTCCCTTCATTGACTGGGTGAGGTCAGGGGAGGGCAAGGAGGCACGCTGGGAAGAGAGAGCGGAGAAAGACGCTGAACATGTTCGCACGGTCCGGGTCACAGTGAGGTGAAGGGAGAATTTATGCAGACTGGCACATCTGCGGCATGGAAACTCTGCGGCATATCGCTCCAACTGGCTGAGCTCTGTGCTTTCATTAGGAGTGTTGGCAGGGCTCAGGCTAGATCTTCCAAGATTTGTAGATTTAAAAATGACCCCCTCCTGCCCCCCCCCCCACACAGGAAAAAGGAAAATAATAGGAATAGTACTAATTCTGTACAAACATAAAGTGATATGGAATGAAAGTTTGACCTAGATCTGCCACAGGATCCCAAATTGATAAGTTTTGTTTCAGCGGATTATTCCCAGTGTGGGGTGTCCACAATTAAAAACACTTCTTGAAAACGCTCGGGGACACTTGTTTCGGTGACAGTTGTCTAAGAGGGGAATTTCTCTTACTTTGTGGAGATTTCCTTTCATTTCCTGTTGTGTTTACAGGACAGGAAGTAATTTTTTTCTACTGGCTAGCTGCTGTCTAAGAGGGAAATTTCCCTTACCTTAAAGAGATTTCCTCTCATTTCCTGTTGTGTTTCCTGCAAAGGAAGTACTTGAATTGTTTTTTTTTCTATTGGCTAACTGCTGTCTAAGAGGGGAAAGCCCCTTTTTTGGGGGGGGGATTTATTCTCATTTCCTGTTGTGTTTCCAAGACAGGAAGTGAGTTGTTTTTTTTTCCACTGGCTAGCTGTTGTCTAAGAAGGAAATTCTCCTTACTTTAGGGAGATACCATTTCATTTCCTGTTGTGTTATTAGGACAGGAAGTTTTTTTTTTTTCCTACTGACTAGCTGCTGTCTAATAGGGGAATTCCCCTTACCCTAAGGAGATTTCCTCTCATTTTACTGTTGTGCTTGCAGGACAGGAAGGGAATTGGTATTTTTTTTCTACTGGCTAGCTGCTGTCTAAGAAGGGGAGATTTAATCTAATTTCCTGCTGTTTCCAGGACAGGAAGTAATTTTTTTTCTACTGGCTAGCTGCTGTCCAAGAGGAGAAATCCCCTTACTTTAAGGAGATATCCTTTCATTACCTGTGTTTTCAGGACATGAAGTGAATTATTTTATTTTTTTGTACTGGCTAGCTGCTGTATAAGAGGGGAATTCCTCTTACTTAAGGGAGTTTCCATCTCATTTCCTATTGTGTTTCATGGACAGGAAGTGAATTGTTAATTTTTTTTTCTACTGGCTAGCCGTTTAGTGTACCGATACATTTTGCATTGTGTTAGATCTCCCCAGCAGCAAAAGATAATCACAACATAACTGTGAGCTTCTCACAATGTGCAGCAAGTCCGATAGAGCCCACCTCATTTCCTGGCTGGAGGACATCCAGCATCATCTTTTCTTCCCAACCTGACTATCCCTGGCCTACTTACTTCAGCCATCAGATTTCTGTTCTTCCAGTCATGGAGGCTCAGTGTCATAGCAAAACAGAAAAAAGGTCACCAGCGCTCCAGGTTTTCTTTAACACAAAATCCTTTTATTCCTCCATGCAGGTCATATCACCATGCGTGGCCATAGGACCTGCATGAATGAATAAGAGGATTTCGTTTTGAAGAAAACCTGGAGTGCCGGTGACCATTTTTCTGTTTTGCAAGTGTTTGGCGGCGCCATCCGTGGCCACTTCAGCACCCCCCACATTGTATGGGGCTTCTCGGTCAGGAGTGCGGTGGGACTCTCTATTTGTCAGTATCACATAGGGCGCAATGCATGCAAATACAGCCTGCCTAGGAGTCTCTACTCCTCCAGACTGACAGCCACCCCATTAAGGCATTTTGATATTTGCATAACTCCTCCCATAAGCCAGCCCACAGCTTTCATTAGGGCTGAGGGCTCTATATTGGAGTAATGAGGCAGGGTGCTGTGAAGTTTTCTGGAAGCTGCCAGGCCCTCTCACCAGCCATGACCTGTCTGCCTGCATTGTATATAGAAACAGAGGGACCAATCAATGTCATCAGTTGGTCTATTATAATGTATGGAATGAAAATGGAAATGTATTGTATTCAAAAAGGTCATTAGCATGTTAATGGGCACTTCCCCCCCAGCAGCATGCTAATGACCTTTTTGATTACAAAAAAGTGGAATTAGAGTAGGCAAAATATAAGCAGATTAAACTTCAGCTTTAAAGGAGAATTATGGGGTCAGGGCTTTTCCCCATAGTTCTCCTTAGGGTAACGGGAGGACACAAACTAGCGTCCTCCCGTCACCCTAAGCTCAGTATACCGCGTGCTACAGCTCGCGGTATACTGAGACGCCGCAGCCGGAGCGGATCCCGACATTGATGTCGAGATCTGCCCAGCTGCGTGAGTGACAGCTGGCTCTGCCTATCTAGAGGCAGAGCCAGCTGTACCCGCCCCCTCCCCC
>NW_017306330.1:962726-975134 GCF_000935625.1 Nanorana parkeri | reverse complement strand
GGGGAGGGGGGAATCCAGCCCCTCCCCTGTCACGGCAGAGAGCCGTGACAGGATCGAGAGGTGAGCGAACATCGATATATGTTCGCTCACCTCCCGATCTACTGAGCCGACCTCTGACAGTCCGATTGTCACAGGTAGGCTAGAACTATGAGGTGAGTGAAAAGCACTCGCCTCATAGTTCTCCTTTAAAGTATAGTATATCTAAAGACCTAATGTCCCCTATTGAAAGATTTATTTGCTCTATTCCTGATCTGGTGATCAATTATGTATATATATATATTTTGTTTTATTATTATAGTTTTTATTTAATTATTTAATTTCCCCATGACTTTCACTGAACTATGAGGTGAGTGAAAAGCACTCGCCTCATAGTTCTCCTTTAAAGTATAGTATATCTAAAGACCTAATGTCCCCTATTGAAAGATTTATTTGCTCTATTCCTGATCTGGTCATCATTTATGTATATATATATATTTTGTTTTATTATTATAGTTTTTATTTAATTATTTAATTTCCCCATGACTTTCACTCCCAGTGTCACCTTAGCAGAGGTTTTTAGCTCTCTGTTGTCAGTGATCTGCTCTAACCAAAGCTAAAAGAAACAATGTAACTTTAGATGCACTTTTTTAATATACTGAGACTCCCACTTTAATTTTGAGTGACGATTACAGTGCCCTGACGTAAGATTTTTTTTTTCCCCATACAAGGGAAAAGGAACTCCATCCATGAACTTGTACGCCGTGGCTGTTTCATCAGCAGTAAATAATATCCTACTGGTGGCTTCCTCTTAATTCAAGCATGTCGCAATCCACGGAAGGCGGCAGTCATGCAAGACTAAGTGCACATAAATTCATGATCATCCTATATATAAAATATGATAGCCTGTAATGAACTTTTACAGCTTTTAGAGGTGATGAATAAATCCAGAACAGTCAAAGGGAGCTGAAGAATTGTGGGCCTTCTGCTTTTAGATATCATTAAAAACCGAAGGAAGAGAAGTGTGTCGCATTAAATGGTAATTACACTAGTGGATAAAACCCAACTCTACTTCCATTTCACCGACGTACCTGGATGAATCGAAAGTGGGACGATTATTTTTTTTTTAATTGCCCGTCTACCATAAACATCTTTAAAACTGGCACAAGGTTTACAGTAGATCATCAATATAAAAAGGAAAATGGAAGCTGCCAACGTTAACTTGTTTTTAAAAAGGTGACATTTGCAGGGCATGGTGAGTAAAAAAATTTCCCATTGTGCCAAAGTTCTATGTAGGCCAGGGATGGCGAAACTCCGGCCCTCCAGCTGTGGTGAAACTACAAATCCCATGAAGCATCTCTCTCCGGGAGTCATGTCTGTGGCTGTGAGAATCTTGCAAAGCCTCATGGGATTCGTAGTTCCACCACTGCTGGAGGGCAGCAGTTTGGCCATCCCTGATGTAGGCGATTGGTAAATTGGATGATCTGGTCCTCTTAAAGTCAAACTGGAGGTATTTGAGTAAAAGTTTCCCATTGCTCCAAAGTTCTATGTAGGGTTTCACTCCCTTGGATGATCAGGTCCTCCTAGTTAAAGCCAAACTGGAGGTTGGTGAGCAAAGGTTTCCTGTTGCTCCCGAATTCTATGTAGGGAAATCACTCCCTTGGATGATCGACACGATCATCCCGATTAATTAAAAAGAGAACTATGGGGTTAGGGCTTTTCCCCATAGTTCTCCTTAGGGTAATGGGAGGACACAAACTAGCGTTCTCCTGTCACCCTAAGCTCAGTATACTGCGAGCTACAGCTCACGGTAAACTGAGACGCCGCAGCTGAAGCGGATCCAGACAATTATGTCTGTATCCTCCCAGCTGCGTGAGTGACAGCTGGCTCTGCCTATCTAGAGGCAGAACCATCTGTACCCACCCCTCCTCCGTCCGTTCCGCCAGTCAGCGCTGGAGGATCGGAGCGGGGAGGGGGGAATCCAGTCCCGCCCTTGTCACAGCAGAGAGCCGTGACAGGATTGAGAAGTGCGCTAACGCCAGTATGTGTTCGCTCACGTCCTGATCTACTGAGCCGACCTGTGACAGTCTCATTGTCACAGGTCGGCTAGAACTATGAGGTGAGTGAAAAGCACTCACCTCATAGTTCTCCTTTAAGGCCACACTGGAGGTTGGTAAGGAAATGTTTCTCGTTGCTCCCAAGTTCTATGCAGGGGATCACTTCCTTGGATGATCAGGTCCTCCTAATTAAAGCCAAACTGGAGGTTGGTGGGTAAAAGTTTCCTGTTGCTCCCAAGTTCTATGTAGGGGATCACTCCCTTGGATAACCGGGTTCTCTTATTTAAAGCCAAACTGGGAGGTTGGTGAGTAAAAGTTTCTTGTGGCATCCAAGTTTTACGTAGAGGAACTTTGATGATAGGGTCCTCTTAGCTAAAGCCAAACTGGAGTTTGATGAGTAAGAGTTTCCCTTGGCTCCTAAGTCCTATGTAGGGGGATCACTCCCTTAGATGAATGGGTCCTCTTATTTAAAGCCAAAATGGAGGTTGGTGAGTAAAAGTTTCCAGTTGATCCCAAGTTCTATGCAGGGGATCACTACAAAACACAAAAAGAATCCCCAGCACACTTGACAGCTAGCCTGCAACAAAACAAATTTCAACAATTTTTAACAGTATGCACTAAAAGCAGAGGTTTTGGTTGCACAAACCTTTGGCCAAAAATATGTAGAAGCCACACTGCCCCCTCAAAGCACCTCTGTGAAGTTTGGTCCTAACTATTTATGAGTCTCCATGTTGGAGCATATTAATGCAGTCGATAAATTAAATGCAGGTGTACCTGGAGGTAGCCTATTCCTCCTCAAAAGGTGCAGGGACGCACTGGAGGCCCGGCAATCCAAAATGCATGCCAAACTGGAGTTTGATGAGTAAGAGTTTCCCTTGGCTCCTAAGTACTATGTAGGGGGATCACTCCCTTGGATGATCGGGTCCTCTTAATTAAAGCCAAACTGGAGGTTGATGAGTAAAAGTTTCCCGTTGCTCCCAAGTTCTATGTAGCAGAACATCTACTTGAATCAAGATCCAGGCCACACACCACCTACTTAATGAAATGGTGGCAGAGGAAATGTTTTGGCTTATTTTGAATAAAGCAAGAAAGCGTTGCAGCCCTTGTCTGGTTTTGCTTGCCAGCCTTCCCTTTCACTTCCTGTTTGGAAATGTGATAGGGACACAGCAATAAACCACCCCCCCAAAATACATTTTAATTGGGTAAGGAAGGTGTTAGAACCTCTGTCCATGTAGTTTATTGCTGCCTGTGCCTTCTTGTTCTCGGGATAACCACAACTGGTGGCGCATGGATAGGAAGTGAGGGGAAATATCTCCCATAATGTTATAGAAACAAAAAACCCAAATCTAAAACTTGGATTTAAAGTAGTCAAGCAGGCATCCTGGTGCAGGAAGTAGATAGTGCTCCTGGAGGATGCCTGGACAAAGTTGGCTCTGTCATTCTGGAGAGGAAGGCAGATGGTGGCATTGTCAGGAGTCCTGTTATCTTGGTGGGAGCTGGTAAATACCTGGAAGTGTCACACTTACACATTTCCTAGTGTGCATGTACTTAACATGAAAAATATACCCGATTACTACTTCAACCTGAATTCAACAGTCCCCCCCACCCCCCATTCAAACCATAATCGCCCTAAAAATTGCTAACGGTAACTTAATCTTTCATATAAGCATTGTAAAAAAGTGATTAAAATGATCAGTATTATGACAACTTTGCTGGGCTTCTCTATATCGTTTGTATCTTGCCTTCTGCAAGTTGCCTCTTAAAACAGTACCAGTAGACCATAAACCTGGGTTCCAGTAAAAACAAAACACAAAGAATTTAAATGTCGTAGCTGACAGGAAGTCGGCATAGGCAGGTGACGGATTTGGTCAATCACAAAACAGGAGAAAAAAGTGTTCCGTCAGCTGCACCATATCAACAATTGTCAAGGGACAACTTGCAACTGATTGAAGAGGCAACATAGCTGACTGCAAGTGAATCCTACAGATCTGAGGAAAAGCTGAAATGCGATTAATATTTATGTCCCCCGTTCATGGCTGCATTACTTCAATGGAATGTAAATAAGGGGAGATTGGATGCATTCCCACATCTGTATTGGCAGGTAAGGATGGGTGACATATATACATGAATTCCGCTTCCAAAAGTTCCATAATACAAGGTATACATCATTCGGATGGTGAAAGCTGCAGCATATTCAGCTGCCATTATTAACCGATTAGGAACCATTGAGAAAAACCTAATTAAAAAACGTCTGTCTGTGAAGGTTCTCATTCATACAGGTCATCGTATATCTGTAAAAAGATAAGTCAAGGCAACTGGACTCGCTGTATTTTTCTTAAAGACGTTTCACTGGTCATCCAACCAGCTTTCTCAATTTTCAAAGAAAACCTTTTACTTACATCAAACCGTGGTGATAGACTGCAGGGCAAGCTTTTCTTCGGGTGGTCACGTTGATGTGACACTTCACACTGGCTGTCCAGTCATGTGGCCTTCTTAGGCTGTAGAACACTTCACGGGCATGATGATATATAGGACATTGGGTGGCAAAAACTGGCACCACATGACGGGTCTACACTCCTGGAAAAAGAGCTGTGGAGGGTTCTATGACTGCAGATTCAGTCTAAAAGCCTACACTACAATGTAACGTTTTCTAGAACTCATGCTGCCCTATAGGCAAACCTGAATGATGACACTCTTTTGTTCAAGCTCCGACCATTGTGTTATGTGAATATTTTGGCAGTGCGCAGGGTCCTGAACGCTGCAAAGAATGGCGCCACGGGAAAGACTATTTCTACAGCGGTTCTGGGAGCAATGAATACCCTTCTTGTGCGCGTCTTTGACACTCTTGACTCACAGGAAGTGGGTAAATGAAGTTGGGTGTCATTCAACCATTTTCTAGAGAAGTTTCCTGGAAGCCCACAGTTGCAAAAGACACAGTTCTGGGATGGGTCCTTGACATCCTGGACTCACAGGAAGTGGAATGAACTTGGGTGTCATTCAAACATTTTCTACAGCGGTTTTCTGGAAGTCCACCGTTGCAAAGAGCACAACTTTGGGATGGGTCTTTGACACCCTGGACTCACAGGAAGTGGGTTGAATGAAGTTGGCATCATTCAACGTTTTTCTACAGTGGTTTCCTAGAAGCCAACAGTTGCAGAGAACACCATTCTCGGGTGGGTCTTTGACACCCTGGACTCTCAGGTTGAATGAAGTTGGGTGTCAGTCAAACCAGAGGAGGGCCATCATTGGACAGAGGAGGGCCATCATTGGACCACAGAAGATGATGTGGGGCAGTGCTTTAGTGGAGATCGATTACAGCTTAGCAACCTTTTTTTTTTTTTAGTATACACAATCCTTATCTGCAACTGGTTTATGACGCTCTTATGAACTACTTATTAGTTTAATTGGATATTTTGAATAGGTGGATTTATTTCTTTTTAGGTACGTGTATGGGAGTGGAGAAGTGGAGGCTGTCTTCTGTGTTTGGAGCACCGATTCAAGGATGAACACTTAAATAACTTATTTCAAGCTGTGAATCATTGTTGCACTTGCAGCACTGTGGAAAAGATCGATCACGCTATAGGGAACACACTTTGAATCATTTTTACACTTAGCGACCTTAGAAATGATTGATTGCATTATATGGACTCTCTTGGTTTGGGATTCCCTTGGAATTTATTTAATATGCACATTAGAGTTGGAATGGGTTGGGGGTTACATCAATGGACATACAGTATATCTACACAATGGATACTAGAGTGAGGGTGGATTTATTTACATACATATTCATTTACTTGCTTATTTACTATTAGGAGAGGGTTTAATACTACCGAGGGGGGAGATAGTTTTCACGTGTTTTATTCCTGTAAATTCTACTTGCATATTTATATCAAATGCGGGTATTTATTAATTTCCCTATGGAGGAAGCTTTGCACAGTTAATAGTTGGAAGCTTACATATGCTTATGGTATGCATTTTAGATAGTTTACAGATCTAGATAATTAATTCTGGATATATACATATACATCTGTATATAGGTATAGATATATAGATAGATAGATATATATCTATCTACCGATAGATAGATAGATAGATAGATAGATAGATAGATAGATAGATAGATAGATAGATAGATAGATATACATATACACACATGTAAACATTAGGTGTAAGTGACTTGATAGTAGAGGACAAGGATAAGCTAAACATAATTAATGCAGAAAAAAAAAAAATACAAAAACATGATGTGTTCACTTTAATAGTTTTCTGCCTAAATTGCTGTTATACTGTAAATTAAACCTTGCCTGGGACATTAGAGCGTAAGCTCCTCGGGAGCAGGGGCTGGTGTAAATTGCCCTGCGTCCTTTGCAAAGCTGTACGTTATACGCCTGCGCTACAAAAACTTGGCTCGGTACGTGAGGGCAATGACACTAAACGGAATATAAATTAGCAGTTTTACTGGAGAGCGGAAAAAAAAAAAAAAGAACAGGTCTGGCTATTTACATAAAGCCTTCTTCCAAAACTGTTATCATTCTGACAGCAACTTGATGTAACGGAGACACTTCAAAGTGAATCAGAGCTATTATAGACTAATTACAGCGGCACGAGATTCATAAGCAAAGAGCTTGCTGAAATGAGCTGAAATCAATGATCCGCTGAAAAGTTCATAAAACCGAAACTCTGGGCTCATCCCATAGCAAGGAACGCGTGAGATCACGTCTGATTTCCCTGAAATGGGCTTTCTGCTTAATTTGAAGATTTATCTCTTCGCTTCTTGAGCCCCGCAACAGGTAAAGCGAACCGGTTACAATGCTTAAAGGAAAACTGTCATGTTTGTGATTGAGTTTTTCATATGCAATCATTTTTTATAAACTGTAATCAAATTTATTGCCACAAGGCATGTCCCTCCCTGACACACGTGACTCTGCCTTGATGCAATTCACCCAATATGGGCTTAGTCATAGGGGTCAAAATATCACCCTAACCGTCCCCTCCGCTCTTCCAAAGACCTCCTGCTTTCCAGCTCCCTCATCAACTCCCACAAAGCACACAGTCAGGAATTCTCTAGAGTCTCTCCCATCCTCTGGAACTCTTTACCCCAACCTTTCGTCTTTCTCCCACTCTGACTGCCTTTGGGCGATCTCTTAAGACTCATCTCTTCAGGGAAGCCGATCCCACCTCAACCTGACCGCTCAACCATCACGTTCTCAAACAATTCATCCCCACACAGCTACCTCCTCATGTATCACTTGCCCCTCCCTCTTAGTCTGTAAGCCCTCAGGGGCAGGGCCCTCCTTACCATCTTGTCTTGAATTGCATTGTGATTGTAATGTCTTCCTTATATTGTAAAGTGCTGTGCAAACTGTTGGCGCTATATAAAGCCTGTATAATAATATTAACAATAATAATAATAAGGCTAGATTAGGTGAAATGCACCATAGGTCACATCATTGGAGCAAAGTTTCCTCAGCACACTAGACGAAATGGTCAAGTGATCGTCCTTTATTGAACGCTTCGGGGCCACACAGAGTCCCCTTCATCAGGCTCAGGTGTCATCCAGTCATTTCCTCACCCATCTGTAGGTGTTTCTGATATGGAATGCGGCGGGACACCTATAGGTCACGTCAGGTGACTCATGTGACTAAGCCCATATTGGGCGGCTCTTCTCTGGGGAGGACATGGTCAACAGGCATAAGGTGGAAGGCAGTTGGCCATAATAGGGGATTGGGACTGGTCATCTTGAAACATCTGAGGATTTGTGCTGATCCTGTTTAATCATTTGCCAAGAGACCGTGACAGTGCAAGTACACTAGAGGAATGGATTAAAGCCCCTCATACCGTGAGGTTCCTTCTCATCCCATTCTGTGGCAGTACATGTCCCCATATCCATCGCCAAGGGGATGGAAGGTTGGCACCCTGGACAGAAACAGATCTAATATTTGCAGTTTGAATAAAGATTTTATATAAATTTTGGGTTTGGTAAAATAATCATTTGATCATGGATATGTATACTATTTATTGGGGTGTGAAACAACGCTCTCACTCCTACTATGCACAGATAATTGTAATCTAAAGGATGACTAAAAGGAGAAAGCAAGGATTTTATTTTTTATACGAATTCTGTATGATACACAGTGCTAAATGTCATTCATTTGGGATGCACATTCACACTAAGCTTGAGCAATTGAGCTCTGTATATATACACATGTGCCCCAATCCCGGGCACTTGGTTTTTCTTGTCTAATGCGGATTGTGACAGCTGGCGGCACGGAGCGGGTACGGTGGCAGGTACACTTTGTTACTCAGAGCCTGTTGCCATGGATTACATTGTAAGCAGCTGGCATAAAACCCTGTCAGTTGTGACAGTGGAGGAATTAATTTGTATTATTCTAGTTAGAGCTGGAGAAACATTCATTTAGCATCTGATGTGAAGAGAGTAATCCTATTTGTGGTCAAAGATGAATTTAACGACACACATTTCAAGAATTAGCAATGTGATTAGGATTCCTCCCCTCAGCCTGCCGGTTTATTTCCCCACGGATTAAAGAATGTTTATATCATTCTTCTTCATATACAACTCCCCGGTCCTGCCAGTGAAACCCACTCCAGAGAGAGAGAGCGGAGAGAGAGGAAAGAGAGGGCAGAGATCGGGAAAATAGAGAGAGGGCAGATATAGGGAGACAGAGAGAGAGAAAGAGAAACAAAGGGAGAGGAAGAGATACAGTAAGGGAAGAGAGAGATAGGAAGAGAGATAGGAAGAGGGAGAGATATGGGGGAAAGAGATACACAAAGAAAGAGCGAGATAAGAGAAAGAGATATAGGGGGAAAGAGAGATTAAGACAGAGAGAGAAAGAGAAAGCGTGAAGGGAAGAAAGACACAGGAAGAGAGTTAGATGCAGTGCAGATAGGGATAGGGAGAGAGAGAGAGAGAATATAGGCAAAGAGAGAGGGGGGAGAGAGGGTGGGGAGAGAGAGTGAGAGAGAGAGAGCTAGGGGGAGAGGAGAGAGAGAAAGAAAGAAAGAATGAGGAAGAATGAGATAGAGGAATGAAGAAAGGTGTTGGTAAGAGAGGGATAAAGAAGAGGACAGGATGTTATCACAGATTACATTATATTGTAACTCACTCCACATCCTCCACTGAATATGGCAGCATTTCTGAATGACATGTCAAAGGGGGGGAGGGGGGTGTTTCCTGATGTTGTGTCTGTTGTGAAGTTGTAGACTGTGTGTTATTAGTCACTTGCAGTGTCCATTGGAAGTTCACAACAAATCCTTAACCCTCCCAAGCAATGACAAACTTCATGAGCTGAAGAAGAGTGGAAGATCTTCGCCTTTCCCGGGGCCTTGTGGCTTTCTTTTAACAAATTGTTTCTGGCCCGTTTGTCAAGAGCGATAAAAGGGTTAAACTTTCCTCATCTCTTCTTTCCAGGAAAACATGCCACAAACACACTGTGAACAATTTACGAAGATCTGCAGAGGAAAATATGTTCCTAATCCAATTCTCTTTTATGACACAAATCTATGGAGTATGTAACATAGTTATAGTTGTGTTATAATCCAAACAATCACTTTGTGACATTACACAAGCTGCTCGAGTTTACGGAGAATTCCCCGAAGTCGGCATGTTTAATGCTAAATGCAATTTGTTCCCGGTGTACGGATATACGGCGGGGATCGCACTGGATGTATTAACGTATGTCGCAGTTCAGAAGTGATATGCTTAGGCTGGATGTGACAGACTTTGATCATTATTGGTGCCCGGCTCACATCTAGACCGACTGAATGTTACCAGCCCCTTGTCGTCAGAAGTCATGAAGTGAAAGAACGTTATCTCTACACACCTTACGATTATCGTACGATTATCGTAAGGTGTGTGGAAGCCGTGCGACCTCTACTACTGTAAGGTCGCACGACTTTAAACTTACGGACATGTTCGAAAACCCGCCGAGCATCGTACGATGTTCGGCGGGTTTGTTCGGCGGGTTCGTGGCATGTCCGTACGATGTCCGTACGATAACAGCCGTACGGGCCGGTGTGCGCAAGCGCACACTGCCCGTTCGGCATTGCGGTCATCGGAAGCCCGCCCCTCGTGGCTCGCGATCATCGCAAGTACGATCTGCCTATGCAACATAGGCAGATCGTACGTTTTTTTAAGTACCTTACAACCATCGCAAGACAAAAGTCTTGCGATGGTTGTAAGGTGTGTGCCCAGCCTTAGAAAGAACAGATTGATGGATAGATAAAATGGTAGATAAATAGGCGACAGAATGTTAGATGGAATGACAGATGGATGGGTAGATAGATGGATAATTATTATACAGGATTTATATATCGCCAACAGTTTGCGCAGCGCTGTACAATATAAGGAAGACATTACATTCGCAATACAATTCAAGACAAGATGGTAAGGAGAGCCCTGTCCCTTAAGGTCTTACAAGCTAAAAGGGAGGTGCAAGGGATACATGAGGAGGGAGCTGTGTGGGGGATGAATTGTTTGAGAAAGTGATAGTCCAGTGGTTAGGTTGAGGTGGGATAGGCTTCCCTGAAGAGAGGAGTCTTAAGGGATCACCTAAAGGCAGTCAAGGTGGGAGATAGACAGACAGGTTGGGGTAAAGTGTTCCAGAGGACGGGAGAGACTCTAGTGAAGTCCTGGAGGCGAGCATGGGAGGAGTTGACGAGGGAGCTGGAAAGCAGGAGGTCTTCTGAAGAGCAGAGCGGAAGATTAGGGTGATACTTTGAGACAAGGTTGGAGATGTATCCGGGGGCGGAGTTGTGGATCGCTTTGTAAGTGGTTGTTAATATTTTGAATTTGATCCTTTGGGCTATTGGAAGCCAATGGAGGGATTGGCAGAGGGGGCGGGGGATGGAAGCCAGTGGAGGGTGGGGCAGAGGCGGAGAGGGATGGAAGTCAATGGAGGGATTGGCAGAGGGGGACAGAGTGGAAGACAGTGGAGGGTTTGGCAGAGGCGGAGAGGGATGGAAGTCAATGGAGGGATTGGCAGAGGGGGACAGAGGATGGAAGCCAATGGAGGGATTGGCAGAGGGGGACAGAGGATGGAAGCCAATGGAGGGATTGGCAGATGGGGACAGAGGATGGAAGCCAGTGAAGGGATTAACAGAGGGGGACGGGGGATGGAAGCCAGTGCAGGGATTAACAGAGGGGGGCAAGGGATGGAAGCCAGTGCAGGGATTAGCAGAGGGGGGCAAGGGATGGAAGCCAGTGCAGGGATTGGCAGAGGGGGGTGGGGGATGGAAGCAAGTGCAGGGATTGGCAGAGGGGTGTTGCAGACACTGAGCGGTTGGTTAGGTGAATGAGTCTAGCAGCAGCATTCATAATAGACTCAAGGGGGGATAGCCTGTGTAGAGGTAAGCAGAGGGAGAGAGAGAGAGAGAGCGAGAGAGAACGTTAGAAAGATAGACAATTTCCATGAATGTATAAAGTAATATTTGCAGACGGTGAATGATCGGTGAAAAGCTCTGAAGTATTCGGTGAACTTGTGAACTTGAACTTATTAAAAGATAAAGTTGAGCCGAAAACTTTCCTGGACCCCTGTTGGAGTTTTCCGATAATAACGTTCTCCTCCAACTTTCCTAAATCATCTCCTTCTGCCGGCACCTCTGACAAAGTGGACGCTTAGTGACTGCGCGCAAACATTATTTTACCCGCAAAGGAATTAATTGACATTTCTCTGTGAAACAAAAGTGGATGCACCAAAGCTTTGGGCCTCTCATTAATGTTCTGCAACATGGGGTTTTTATAGCTCGGAAGAAAAATAGAGAGAGAGAAACACAAGAAGTAATTGAGGAGTCGCATTAAAAATGCCCATACATTTGCATAAAAATGTAGCGAGGAACCGGGGAGTCAGACAAGAAGGGTTCAATTTTTAGAAGAGAAACTGGGACGCCTCTTTGATAAATTTCGTTCTGTGGATGCGAGGCACTCTCGGCTTTTTTTTTGACAAAAAATGTAATAATATACAAGAATTTATTCCTGCAATTCTTAAAGGGATCCGCCATTCATATCAGTGATGTGTATGTGCTGGGTAGGTGCAAAGACAATGGAGGGAATTAATATAAAGTGTCAGAGACAAACTTTTATTCAACTGGAGCGCAGCCAATCAGATTTTACATTTTCATTTTCTAAGCTATAGTGCAAAAAATGAAAGATAGATGTTGATTGGTTGCTATGGGCACTTGTCTTGGGCACTTTTTATTGATTCACCCAATGTGTCACCGATATTATAATAAAATAAATAATAAAGAGGCATTAAAAACTAAAAAGGTGATTTTTTGTTTGTTTTGTTTTAGATTAATTTCAGATTTGTATTGCTAGATTGTTTTAATATGCAACACATTTCAGGGTTTTGGTATATGC
>NW_017306330.1:957779-962695 GCF_000935625.1 Nanorana parkeri | reverse complement strand
AATCTAAATGATAATAATAAAAATAATAATAATAATAAAAGCAATATTATTACTATAAAATAGTGCATTTTAAAATAATTCAATGGGGAATGGAAAGTCAGGTAAATTCAATGGAAGTCCAAACCCGGCTCCACAATAGATTGTATTAAAGAGCAGCGAATGAAGCAAAGTTGAGCAGAATGGTTTGGGAAGCTCTTGGCTGCCTGGCGAGTCTTTGGGGCCAAAACCAGCCTGAGCCACCTTCAGGTCACCAAGGATTCTAAGAGAGAAGTGGGGGGTCCTGGTGGCACTGGCAGTCAAGCTAAGAGTGCTTGGGCAACAACAGAAACAGATATAGGGAAGAAGAAGCCATCAAAGCCTTTAGTCCCTTTCTTCCAGAGGTCCTCCAGAAATCCAAACCACCAAAATTCAGATTGCATTTAGCCATAATCCAAAGTTAGTAATCTGAAATTCAAGATCAACGCTAATTGCAACCAAAGCTAGCTAGTAAGGGCATGGCATTCCTCTGCTCAGTCCCAATGCTGCCTTGTCTACCACCAATGCCATCACCTGGCCAATAGTTAGACATGAGGGAAGGGGGAGAACGCAGCAATACAAGCTCTGGAGGCCAAAAACCAAGCACCAAGACCCGATTCCGACTTTGGGCATCCAATATCTCCTGCTTTAATAACTGGACCTTGGCTTGACAAGCTTGGAAAGTATCAATTGCACCTAGCAAGGATAGACAGACAGTTACCCCCTGTTGCAGGGTTGGGGCCTCAGCATACAGTGAGGGAGGATCCATCCTCAGAATGTGACTATGCATCTGACTCTGACCAATCCCTGAGCAGGCTGACTCAGAGGCATGGCTGGAGGAAGGTGATAAATGTTTGGGGACACCTTCCAGAACTCTCTCTCCCCTGGGGCTCTCCCTGGGAGGAGTTATGTGTGCTACAGGATGTCTGGTCTAGGCCTCAGCATGTGGTCGATGCTGGGGGCCCAGAGACCTAAAATGCTACTGAAAGGAAACCTGATGGAAGCTGGGCTGGAGGTACAATCTGCTTATTTAGGAGTGTCGCAGTGGAGCTAGTAAGAGCTACTGTCTGGACCCCGTAAGAGATCCCTCACCCTATTCTTATGCACTATACAGAGGAGAAACCATTTGGTGCACTACAAGACCTGGGACAGTTCTGCTTCAGAGTCCTAGACTATTCCTGGTTGTTCTCTGGTGCTAATACTTATTACTGGTCGCTCATATAGGACCTTATGCTGCTGTTACAAGCTGTTGCTAAGACGACACAGTCCTCTTATTTGTTACTCAGGTATCCTGCAACCCTAACCCTCTATCCTAGTTGCTACTGTGCAATAAATACTAAAAAGACCCTGTTCAGTTCTGGAGTGTCGGTGTTGCTGAAGCCGAGAAAAGGTCTGGTGGCTGGCAAGACAGGTAGGGGAACCCTAGTTCATATTCAGCGAGGGTGAGCGAGATAGATAGATAGATAGATAGATAGATAGATAGATAGATAGATAGATAGATAGATAGATAGATAGAGATAGATAGATAGATAAATAATGACCATGAAGGAATCTATAGACATGTTGATAGTCATAGCCATGTAAATATTCCATCATCCGCTGTACACAGAAGTAGATGCACCCCCTCAGAGACATACTTACAGTATTCCCTATTGATCATAGCAGATACTTCAAAAGCCCCCACTGCCACGATAAAACAAAGTAGGTTAAGCATACTAGTTGTAAAATTGATTATCTCACCGCCCCACCTTGCAATATTGAATATATTTCCAACAGGTGCAATAATCCTTTAATAATCTTTTATTTTATTTCGTACACGGGCCGTGAAGGCTCCGCAAGAAAATGGAGGATTCCAGCTGTTGGTTAAATCTCTGATATAATTAACAGCAAAATGCATATAAATCCGGTTAGAGGTATATGTCATTGGGGAAATGCAATGCGAGAGTATCCTGACCTATCTATATTAGATTGATTTGGCCTGTACCCCGCTCAGGAGATTCCAGAAATTGCATATCAATCATAGAGCTGCCTTGTGAGATAAACCCATTTTGTGTTCGGTTATCAAACCTCGGCAGCAGATTAAAGGCATTCCCCTTGGTAGGGCCGATGTTTTACATATTGTTCTGGGTTTTCAACACCTTTTAAAACCGATTAACTGATATGAGGACATGCAGGGGAAAAAAAGTCTGATTGAATTATAAGTGTAGACATTCTACTGTTGCCGTAATGCCGCCTCAGCGGGGAACGAGGGCCGCGCGCTCATTCTCGCTCTGTTTTACGGTTTGCAGTTGGTAGAAGCCTCGGAGGAGGTAACGTTGTCTTACAGAAGATTAAGCGTTAGGAACGTTTCTGGAGAGCAGCTGTGTGATGTGAAAGTAAAAAGGTACCCACAGACTTCAGATGAAGGCCATAGGATGCAAACCATTCTCTGACAGCTTGCGTGTATGCAAACAAGTATGTTATAACGTAAAGTGGATCTTTCAGTAGGTTCAGAAGTTGGCATGAATTAATTCCTGAAATGTCATGATGAACAGCAACAGTATCATTGTTCAAAGATGCTTCACCTCCAGGAGCTGCGTCCATCCTGTCTATGAGCTGGGTCGTGTGCATGAGCCCCCAGTCAAGGCCTTTTTGCTATGCTTGTGTATTTCTGTTGCTGTATTAGATTGCTTGACCCTGCCTGTGCCTCCTGTTGCCAACCCTGCCCATTCCTGACTATTGTTGCCTACCACCTGTCTCGACCTCTGTCTGAAAATGGAATATCCTTCCCTGCTTCGGATTTTGCTTGGAAACAGACTATCCTTGCCTGCTGCCTGCCTCACCCTCTGCTTTGAAACCAACTATCCTTGTCTGTTGTGTCTAAACCTCTGCCTGGAATCTGACTATACTTGCCTGCCTCAACTGCTGTCTGGAAACCAACTATCCTTACCTGCTGCCTGCCTCAATCCATGTAGGGAAAGCAACTATCCATGTCTGCTGCCTGCCTCAACTTCTGTCTGGAAACCAAACTATCCTTGCCTGCTGCCTGCCTCAATCCATGCCTGGAAAGCAACTATCCATGTCTGCTGCCTGCCTCAACTTCTGTCTGGAAACCAACTATTCATGTCTGCTGCCTGCCTTGATCTCTACCTGGAAACTGACTATCCTTGTCTGCTTCCAGTCTCAATTCCAGTCTGGAAACCAACTATCCTTGCCTGAGACCTGTCTCAACCTCCGCCAAATCAAACCTATCTCCTTGCTGCCATTCTGTCCCTGTTTTCACTAGCCCCTGGTGGGATGCTTCAAAACCTGGTGGCATCTTGCAGCAAAGTAGCCCAATGGCCACTAGGATCACCAGCCCATCATGCCTTGCAGGGTGCTCTGGTGAAAACCAATGTGCCACTTAGACTCTGATCCTACATCACCTGTCTGGGTCAAATCTCACAACAAATAGTTTGTGAGCTCTAATCCAGTAGCTTTGGGAAGGCTGAGATGGAATCCTAGAGTTAGAGAAGAGGAGGTACGAGACTCAAGGTTCTGTGAGAATGTGCTCCTGCAATGGGCTAGGGCACATATTTGTGGGATATCAAGAACCTGGCTCTCCTAGGAGGCAGCGGTAAGGAACAGATAACATCTCTTGCACCAGGCGATGGAAGACAGGCCAAGAAAATTGTTTCTTTGGGGAGTTTTTTTAATACAAACTTTTTTTTAAGCTATTTGCATTTTAAGGTGTGGGAGAGGTGGAGGGGGGAGTGTAAGTAAAGCAGACCCTCTATTTTTATAGCAGGTCTACTTTAAACCATTGATACATACTGGTATTATTGTCTATACCAAGCTGGACTTGTTTACTTGTTAATCTAAAAAATAAAATATTTAAAGGGTTATATATTACAAGGGATGCTAATATTATCATGTTGACCGCTATGGAGAGCGTTCCCATAGCAATATATGGAATACATTCATCCAAATATATAACAGCAAGAAGAAATAAACTTAAAGTCACAGTGAGAATACTACAAGATGATTATTACACAAAATAACCCAAATACAGTATCGAGTTGTTGTGTAGGAAAGAGAGAACAATTCAGCACAGGTTACATTAGTATGTGACGATTGGTCCAATTAAATGGACATCAAAGATATTTGCTGAGTGCTGGCGATTCCTGCTTTCTACTGTTTATTGCACGGCGCCATCCGTATAACCCTAACACTAACCCTCCCTGTAATCCTAACACTAACCCTCCCTGTAATCCCAACACTAACCCTCCCTGTAATCTCAACACTAACCCTCCCTGTAACCCTAACACTAACCCTCCCTGTAAACATAACACTAACCCTCCCTGTGATCCCAACACTAATCCTCTCTCCCGCCCCTAACCCTAACAATAGCCATATACATTTCATATAGTTCCAAATAGACATTTGTACGAATTTCGGATTCATCCGAATTTTCGAATTCTAACGCGTCGGAATGCGAATTAATCAGACTGCTTGTTTAAATGAAAATTTGGTTCTCTGCCCAATCAGATGTTTTTTCTTGCCTGTTGGGGGTTTGCATTACAGGCACGGTCATGTGACTTGGTTCCGAAACGAATATTCGGATGGATGCAAAATCTGAATCACGAAAGAAATAAAAATCCAAATCGATCCAAAATGAAAAATATTTTTTGTGGGGTTACATGTCTAACTAACACCAATCCTCCCTTTAATGCCATCACTATCCCTTCCTGCACCCCGACTCTATTATGCTCTGTAAACTTAACCCCTTGACTTACTCACCTCTCCCCAACAGCATGAAAGCCCAACCCTTCCTGTACAGAAATATATCAACACCAATTATCTGTTCTTCTGCAGAGACATGTATAGGAGTGTTATATACAATATATATATATAACACTCCTATACATGTCTCTGCAGAAGAA
>NW_017306330.1:952529-957758 GCF_000935625.1 Nanorana parkeri | reverse complement strand
AAAGGCAGAGCCTCGCACATCGATACAAAAGACCCCGGGGGAAAACAAAGCGAGCAGAGGATGTGGCCCCTGCGGGGTGGTCTCCTCACTCCAGGGACTGACGAGGAGGATGAAGTGGAAAAGATCTTTATCAGCGGGGTGACAACACGCAGCAGCCTCTTGTAGTCACCCAGCAGGGAGACAAGACAGAGCACCTCTCCCGCCGCCGCTGCCCTGATCTGCTGGAGGACTGGTAGTCTGATTAATTAACCAGCACAGCCAGAGCCGGGACATTAGCGATGCAGCACCCGCTGCTGCCGACACGCAGACCTGGCCGGGTCCCAAGACGTCTGGGGGTGTGCAGCAAAAAAGGGACAGAGCTTGATTCATGCTCATCATCCAAACTGTGCCCTCACTCGCAGGGATTAAAGTCCGAATTGTTTCCCTCATCTCATCAACTGTAAAAGATCCCCACTGGGCTGCCGGCGGAAGAGGTCGGTGGTTGACATTAAAAGAGGACCTGTCTCTAGTATAAGTACCACAAGCTGACATGAGGATATATGAAAAGGTGCTGTAAGAACATGCTGCTGGCCCTTCAATGGCCCTTCTTTGCCCAACTTGGGAGGTGCTGAACGTGGGCCATGCATGGTGTGGAAAAACTCAACACTGCTGGAGTCCAGCACGCCCCGCACATCCCACAATGCAGTGCAGAGAACTCCATGACCTACCGACAGGTGCACACAATGTAACATTATAGTCCTGGATCCTTGGACACTATTACCCCACCCACAGCCTGTAGTTAGTCCGCCCACTCTTTGGGTGTGCATGCCCACTTAACACATTAGTCCTGCCTAGGTCCACCTCTAAAATGCAATGGCCTCCGACCAGGTTCTCTTTATGGGTTGTCCCCACCCAAGCCTTGCCTCTAAAGTTGCAGGGACCACCTACTCGCTACCCAAATAAGGTTGATGTTGGGATCCCAGGACATGGCCCGGGACATAGGGTCAAGGTGCACAATGCATTATGGGATATGAGGGGGATGCCAGAGCGTCGGCATGAATTAAAAGGGCGGACAGGCCTCTGTCACTTGTATGGACTCACTAGGATCTAATCTTCTGCTGCCTGAAATGTGAGACCGTGAGATCTGAGCCTGTGGGCATTTTTAGAAAGCAGTGAATCTGACATTCACCAAATATATGCTGCCGGGGTGTATCTAGAAATCACAGGGCCCTATAGCTCCACAGGGGTCTATTAGACTCCTGATGTCTCCACTGCCCCCCCTATACAGGTGATAAAGCACAGCACTTGAGTCGGGCATCTGACAGCTCTGAAGCAGAGAGCAGTTTCGGAAATGGGCGTTCCTCGGTCTGCTCCCGCTCTCCAAACTGAATGCATTTGCTTCTGTAATAAAGACCGGCCACTGCTGTTCTGTCTCCTTGTGCCCCCCCTCTAGTGATAAAGACGGCTCCTGCCGAGCCCCTTCCACAGCTTTGCTCTTCATTAATACATCAATCAATGCATTTTTTTAAAATACATGAATGACCTGGTTTCAGCCACTTGCAGTCCTTGTGCAGACTGGGAGAGGGAGAAGCAGTACAAGGAACCAATCAGTTCATAAGATGGCAAGAAGCATGCTGATAGGAGGAGAAAGCAGATCCACAGAGAGATAAGCTCATCACTTTGCTGCTTCTCCATTCACGGTCCAGTCACAGGCTGGGGGCGGGTCTGTGACAACCTGGAGGAAATTGGTTGAACGATGCTGGCCGTCAGACTGGGGACATCTAGTGACAGATAAGAAGTACTGCGGGGGAAATCCCCACAATGATGCTGAACATTGCAGCAAAAGCCATTTTCTGGGATTTATTTGAATCCTGTTTTTCCCGTGAGCTCTGATGTAAGAGAATCTCACAGTCTCTACAGAGCATGAAATACATGTGCAGTTGTACTGGAACACCGCGCTGGCACTCACGCAGTCAAGTGTGAACTGGGACTGATGTGACAGAAAATGTGCCCACCTGGTTGATCAGCGGGATCGCTCTGCTTTGACAACGCATTATGTTTCTCTTTTTCTTCCTCAGCAAGCAATCCTCCGGTACACTTAGCTGACGGCATGCTGGAGGATTACATTGTAACAAACGAAGACAACATTTGTAACATTGTACGTCCTCCGTAATCCTTATGTCTGGCCGGGTGCAGAAAACACCAATCTGAAACAATGATCAGGTGACATCCCCACCGACTTCAAAAAGGGAAAAAAGTTAATGAACCCATAGCACTCCTGACAGAGTGGGTGATGGGAGAAAGGATGGGTGCTGCGGTAGTCAACGGGTGGCAACCGTTAAATGCATATGCAGAAACAGGGACACCGGCACTCCAATTGCAATTTAAATGCGTCTGTTTATTGACGTGGGTGCAGCATATCACACTAAAGCCTGAGGAAGGGGATCCTGCGTGACCCCGAAATGTTGCTTTAGTGTGATGTGCTGCACCCACGTCAATAAACAGACGCATTTAAATTGCAATTGGAGTGCCAGTGTCCAGACTTCAAAAAGGGGGCGCTTGGCAAGTGCTTCCAGTGCCTGCCGAGTCCCCTCCAACCAGTGGATCTGTGAGGGGTTAGAGGCAGAGTCCATAGGTGCAACACACCCTTTGGCATCTATTTCGCCCCCAGCAAATATCTGTGAACATTTGTTTTGGGTGAATACTGCTAAAAACAAATGCTCTTTTTTTTCCCCAGTTCGAATGTAGTGTTGTAGTAATACATTATGACCACTAGATGGAGATTGCCATTTTGAATGTAGCGTGTTGTAATAATACATTATGGCCACTAGACAGAGCTGAGGAGCAGAGAAAATAAGTGTTTATTTCCTATGCTTCTCCGCTCCATCTAGTAGTCATAATGCATCATTACAACACTACATTTGATCTGGGAAACTCCATCTAGTGGTTATAATGTATTGCAACACTACATTCGATCTGGAAAGACTATCTAGTGGCCATAATGTATTACAAATCTGCATTCAAACTGGAAAGACTCCATCTAGTGGTCATAATGTATTACAACACTAGATTCGAACTGGGAAACTCCATCCAGTGCCCATAATGTATTTTTATAACACTGCATTTGACCTGAGAAAAATATATTAAGAACATTCATTTTGGGCATTATTCACCCGAAATGAATGTTCGCAGATATTTGCAAGGCCCTTCAGCCTATGAATATCTGTGAACATTCATTTTGGTTGAATGCCAAAAACAAGTGTCCTTAATACATTTTTCCCCAGATCGAATGCAGTGTTATAAATATGCATTATGGCCACAAGATGGAGTTTTTCAAATTGAATGCAGTGTTGTAACAATACTTTGTTCATACATCGACCCTTGGTGTTCTTTAGCTATTGCATTGTATCAAGCTTAGCCCAGGGCTTTCCCTGGAGACAGCAAAGAAGTTTGGGGTTCTGCCTATTAGAACAGTGACCTAGTGTGCTGCACAGGCTAGAGGCAGGTCGGTGACCAAGCTGCACCGCACAGTAGAGAAAAAATGTGGTCACCGAATAGGTTCCACTGCCTTGCAGGGAAGGTTCGACTATTCATTAAAAATTCCATTATTAAAATTTCAGTCAATAAGAAGGGCACGGCAATGGACAATAACAGCAGTGGGCCACCCTACAAAAATGGGTTATGGTTGTTTTCTGGCTATGAAGGTCTATTAGCAGCTCAAGCCAAATAAATGGGCTTAAGGGAGAACTATAGGGTTAAGGCTTTTCCCCATAGTTCTCCTTAGGATAACGGGAGGACACAAACTAGCGTCCTCCCGTCACCCTAGGCTCAGTATACCGCGAGCTGTAGCTCGCAGTAGTATACTGAGACCCCGCAGCTGAAGCGGATCTCAACAATTGTGCCGGGATCCGTCCAGCTGCGTGACTGACAGCTGGCTCTGCCTATCTAGAGGCAGAGACAGCTGTACCCGCCCCCTCCCGTCCATTCTGCCAGTCAGCGGGGGGGGGAATCCGACAGTCACGGCTCTCTGCAGGGTCATGATCGAGAAGTGAGCGAGCGACGGTATGCGTTTGCTCACTTCCCGATCTATTGAGCCGGCGTGTGACAGTTTCATTGTTTTCACAGGTCGGCTCGAACTATGAAGGTGATTAAAAACACTCATCTCATAGTCCTCCTTTAATAAAAATTATATTTATTAAAAATGCCAGTCATTAAAATTTCAGGTCATTAGGAATGGCACCGCAATGGACAGTGGTCACCGAATTTCAAATCCTTTGACGGGTAACAAAAGCTCATGTTCTATTTATTCATCGGCCCGCCCCCGTTATCAACTCACTGACTGTTTTCACTTGTTGCCTGCAACTGCATCCCATTCTCTTTCAGCAGCTGTGATGTATGGATCCTGAACACAGTATATATTACAGACAAACCACAAAACCCCGAACGCCGGCCGCCGAGGAAAAAACAAAACAAAAACGTCAATACCGAGGCTGCCGCCTTTCAAACCCGTCTCTCGGCTGCGACTAAATGAACTCTGAATCCGACCACCTTAACAATTAATTCAATCTCCTCCTGTCATTTCTCGCACAATTAACAAGATGAGACCATCTGAATGGCGACAAAAGGATACTAATGAACAATGGCGGTCTGGGGGAGAAAAAAACCCATAAATCTCCGCGCTGCAAGGTAATCAATACTCAGCCAGGAGGAGGTGTGGAATCGTACTGCAAGCCGATCGATCTGATCACTTTTTAAGTTTCCTGAGCCATTGTCATTACGGGAGGACAAAGGAGGCGAGCGATAACGCGGCCCAGGATCGCCGATTTGAAAGACTTTGAAGAATATGCCAGAGAGGAACTTTTAATTACACGGCATCCTCTAATGAGGTCTGCGACGGCCACGGGAGGCGACTCCACCACTGGCTGCCGGCTACCTGTGCACTGGATTCTAGATGGGGGAGTTTTGTTTACTTACGAATTGAAATTCGGATGAATTTCTTTCAATTCGGATGCATCAAAATTTGAACAAATCCCATTTTTATTTTCCTGAATTTCCAATTCTAATGACCAGTACGGACTAAGAGGACCAGTACGGACTAAGAGGACCAGTACGGACTGAGATGACCAGTACGGACTGAGATGACCAGTACGGACTATGATGACCAGTACGGACTATGATGACCAGTACGGACTATGATGACCAGTACGGACTATGATGACCAGTACGGACTATGATGACCAGTACGGACTA
>NW_017306330.1:938959-950984 GCF_000935625.1 Nanorana parkeri | reverse complement strand
GATGACCAGTACGGACTATGATGACCAGTACGGACTATGATGACCAGTACGGACTATGATGACCAGTACGGACTATGATGACCAGTACGGACTATGATGACCAGTACGGACTGAGAGGACCAGTACGGACTGAGAGGACCAGTACGGACTGAGAGGACCAGTACGGACTGAGAGTCAAAAATGACAACCCCCCCCCCCAAAAAAAAAATTAAGTTGATTTTGAATTTAAAGAACCTATCCAAATAGATTGGAACCAAAAATTATAAATTCAAATCGATCCGAATTCTCAATAACAAACTGAATCGAATTTTGGATCCAAAATCTTTAAAAAAAAATTGAAATGAACCGAAACAAGTTTTTGGAGCCTTCACAGGTCTTTTGGGTTCTATGTTTCTGCATTCTATCATTTTAGGGAAAGGACCCGTATCGCACAAGAAGATCCGATTTTCGAGTCATTGCCAATCCAATCTTTCATTTGAAGGCCTGGGGAAGGGGGTTGGGTCTGTCCCCCCGAAACACGTTGCCTGTTTGATCAACGTAACCATTAAACTTTTTATGGACTCTGAAGCCTGATTTGGTCTGACACTCTCGGTCCGATCTCTGTCCATTAGGCACTTAAACGCACGGCTGAACTATACGCATCTCTGCCCAAAAAAATTACAGTGACCACACTTTTTTGTTCTGAAGTTGGGTGGTCAAGTGTGGTCACCCACCAGCCCCCAGCCACACCTGGAAAAGTGTGTAATGAAAACAGAAAGGTGTTATTTAAAAAGCTCCTTAGCCTGTTTGGGGAGGTGGTATGGGGGGGAGTGGGGGGGGGGCAGAATATGAGCAGAATGAACTTCAGCTTTCAGAATATTCTGGAGATTCCTTCCATTTATGACATCACAGATCTACTAGAGTGTAAGCTCTCAGGATCAGGGCCCTCCTGTATTAAAATTGCAATGTAGCTCTACTGTCTCCCTTCATTTTGTAAATCTCTGCGCAAACTGTTGGCGCTATTTAAATCCTGAATAATAGTAAATAACTAAAATCAATAATGATAATAAAAAAAGGTAGTAATAATAATAAAAATAATAATTAATGTAACAATAAAAAAAGCTAATAATGAAAGGTAATAATAATAAAAACAATAAATAATTCTAAATAATAAATATAAATGTAATAATACTACTAATAATAATTTGCTGCTCTGGAATCGCGGAGTTCCACAGCCTGAATTTCTGCCGCTCCAGAAAAGACTTCTGCCTTTGGGATAACTGCTGTGACATTAATATATGTACCCCCCACCCCCACCCCCCGGGGATGATGGAATCAGGAGGATCATTGACTGACTCTCTCACACATCCAGCTGTAGATCTCTCCGATAATCGGATTTAGGAATCCAGATATCCGTCATCCGTGATTTGTGTGATTCTCTGCAGTCCGGACAAATCTGCATGAATATATTCAAGAAAATAAAAAAAAACTGCTGATGTGACGATTTGCCCGGCTTGCAGATTTGACTTGCTGATGGCTATTCACAGAAGAACTCAAAGCAGCAATGTGACATGTGAGTTTTAAAGAGCACCTGTCATGATTGGGCTTGTGTAGGAATAAGAAAAGTCAGCCCTTAAAGAAAACGCTCTTAACCCTCGTCATGGGGCTACCCGCGCACTGCAAGGGTTAAGTGCACACTTTCGCCTCTAACAAAGTTAGACTAGCGTGATCCTCCGAGATCATCCCTCCAGCCTGCAATGATGGTATGTCCCTCGGCGTCCTCACATCCTATACACTGTGTATAGAATGTGATTACTCAGTGACCGTAGACCACTGCAGCGGAGGGGGAGAGAGGCTCCAGGGACCAATCGGTGGAGTATAGCTTTTTTTTTTTTTACACTAGGCAAAAATGAGCATTTAAGCCTTGCAACGCGGGGGTAGGCCTTCGTGGTTTCTTGCACCGGGACCATGAGGTTTCGGGCTTGTGCGCACCAATTGCGGTGCGTTCCAGAGCGGGTGCTGCTGGAATACACCGCAATCGCTCACAAAACGTCCCCCTGCGTTCTGGGGCGGGAGGGGGATAATGCTGTTTGCTCTATTTTTTGAGGGTTTGCAGTGAAACTGAACACAGGCAATGATCGCACTGATCCGATCACACTGTGGGCAGGGGGGGGTCGTGGCTGCGGTGCCATTGACTTCCATACACTGTCACGCCCCCTCCCGCCCCAGAAAGCAGGAGGAGGTTTTGTGAGCGATTGTGGTGCGTTCCGGCAGCTACCACTCCGGAATGCACCACAGTTGGTGTGAACAAGCCCTTCTAGTTATGACTTTGGGTGCACACACAGTGAATTTATAACCCATGCGGCTATTGAAGGGTGTAAACGAAGAGTTCAGTTTCAACTGGCAACTACTACTAACGACGACTACTCCTAGCGACTACTACTCCTAGCAGTAGCAACTGACCCAGCTTCGTTTATCAGCAAAGTCATGTGATCACGTCTTTTTTTTTTGTTTTTAATGTCACGCAGTCATACTCTATGGTCAGGTGTTTCCATTATTTTGTCCACCAGCACTACTGATCATTTTAGACGTGAACAGCAGAGCACATTATTATCTGGATATTTATTTTTAAACTTCACATACTGCCAGTCAGAGGCCGTGCGCGCGTGCTACCCCCCAAACCATCATCAACCTGACACGTACATATATCTGCATCCCGCAGCAAGCAAATTCAATTAAGGCGAACGCCTTCCACTGTAGATCCGGCCTAATAGGGATTTCTCATTGATGTGCAAATAAGTGGATTATTTTCACATTTTACTAGCAGATGTTAAAAAGGACACTCCGCGGGGCAGCCACCCTGCGTGTGCTAAACCCCGGCCTGCAGATATCAAGAGGAGGGATGACTGATTCTTCAGACTATATTGTTAGAAGTTTAATTGGGGTTTAGCATGGTGTATCTCGGAGCGTCTGTGTGTGCAGCCAAGCCAGGACTTCTATTCGAAGTAATTAATTTCTCAAGCGCGTTGCAAGACCATTTAGGAAGAACTCAGGATAAAAATAAATAGAGTCTGGTTCCTTTTTCTGTTTCTGAAGCTGGGGACCAACATGTCCATCAGCTGGACCTCTAAACCACCAACCTATTTCTATTCTCCTGCTCCTTGCATAGTCAGGAAGTATATGATCCGACCACCACAGACACCACCGTCCTCTGGTGGGTCATTGATCCAGGTCAGTATTATTTGGTGGTCACATCTTGGCACTGGATATGTGGATACAAACATAGCATTAGAGAGTAGTTTTTAAGACATGATAATGATTAGACTTTGGGTGAAGTTATTGGATCAGTTTAAAAGGAGAACTATTGGGTCAGGGATTTTCCCCATAGTTCTCCTTAGGGTAACGGGAGGACACAAGCTAGCATCCTCCCGTTACCCTAAGCTCAGTATACCGCGAGCTAAAGCTCGCGGTATACTGAGACGCCGGAGCGGATCCTGACAGCGATGTCGAGATCCGCCCAGCTGTGTGAGTGACAGCTGGCTCTGCCTATCTAGAGGCAGAGCCAGCTGTACCCACCCCCTCCCCCGTCCGTTCCGCCAGTCAGCGCTGGCAGATCGGAGCGGGGAGAGGGGAATCCAGCCCCTCCCCTGTCACGGCAGAGAGCCGTGACAGGATCGAGAGGTGAGCGAACGCCGGTATATGTTCGCTCACCCCCCGATCTACTGAGCCGACCTGTGACAGTCTCATTGTCACAGGTCGGCTAGCACTATGAGGTGAGTGAAAAGCACTCACCTCATAGTTCTCCTTTAAAGGTTTGGTAACTATTTTGGATTAGAGGTCGGGATAAGGTTAAGTGTTAGAATGAGGGTAAGGGTTCATTTAGGGTGTTGGGTTGAGGTTCAACGTGTAAAGGTAAGGTTAGGACCAAAGTTAGCATTAGGATAAATGCCTCCGAAAAATGGTGTGAACCTGCCGGCAGTTCCAGTGCATTCCAGACCAGACAAAATGAGACCTGCAGTATTTTTCTGGTCTGGGACTGTACTGGTGTGAACAGAGGCCAGAAATAGCATAGGTATACATTAGGATGCATTTTGGGTCCAGAAACAATCTGGTCTGGTCGAGAGATGATCTGGATGTGGTGTGAATGGGCCCTAAAGGTTTTAGGGAAGGGTTTAAGGTTGAGGTCAAGGTTTCTCACAGTAGAATTCACCAAAGCATCTCATCGCGCCGATTCTGTGGCTGTATTCATTCTCTGTAGGACTCGCAGGTGCAGGCTTAATGGTGTCTGTTCACCTTCAACGTACTTGGTCCAAAAATTGCTGCATTCTACGGATCTCAAGCAGAAAATTCCAATCTTTATTGTAGTGCAAAACAGCGCAGATATCCCAAACGAACAGGTTCCGCCAAGCAAATGAAAGCCTGTCATGCGTTTCACCAATGTGGCTTACTTATAGAGGTGATGAGTAAGCCTCTATAAGCCACATCGGTGAAATATGCGAGAGGGTCTCATTTGTTTGGGGGACTTGTTCGTTTGCGATACTGTATATCCACTGTGTTAGACTACAATAAAGATTGGAATGTTCTGCTAGAGACCTGTGGAGTGCAGCAATTTTTGAAATGAGAATTCACATTTAGTTTCAGTATAAAAATTCCCATGCTAAAATAGTTCCTTTTTAGCTTTAAAGTATTTGCTCTATCCATCTGTCTGTCTGTCTCTTATATCCCTCTCTCTAGTGCCAGCTTCCTTTATCACGCGCTATATAGTGTGTGGACACCTGACCACCACAACTATAAGAGCTTGTTGGACATCCCATTCCATAGCCATGGCTATTAATATTGAGCCTCTATAACCATGGGTATTAATATGGAAGCTTCATAACCATGGGTTATAATATGAAGCCTACATGACCATGGGTTTTGATATGGACGCTTCATAACCATGGGTTTTAATATAGAGCCTACACATCCATGGGTATTAATGTGGAAGCTTCATAATTATTGGTTTTAATATGGAGCCTACACATCCATGGGTATTATTATGGAAGCTTCATAATTATTGGTTTTAATATGGAGCCTACACATCCATGGGTATTAATATGGAAGCTTTGTAACCATGGGTATTAATAATGAGCCTCCATAACCATTGATATCAATATGAAGCCTTCTTAACCATGGGTATTAAAATGGAGCTTTCATAACCATGTGCATTAATATGGAACACCCACACCTTCCAACCTTTGCAGCCTTCATAACCATGGGTAATAATATAAAGCCTATATAACATGTATTAACACAAAGTCTCCATACCCATGCATATTATGAAGCCTTCCTCTTTTTGCAGCTAAAACAGCCTCCACTGTTCTGGGTAGACTTTCCACAAGATTTTCGAGTGAACATTTGTGAGCTCAGGTACTGATGCTGGATGAGAAGACCTGGCTCACAATCCCAAATCATCTTAAAGGTGATCTGTAGGGTGGAGATCAGGGCTCTGTAAAGCTCACTCAACTTCCTCCACATCAAACTCATCAAAACATGTCTTTATGGAGATGGCTATGTGCACAGGGGACAAAAAAGGGACTTCACCAAAAACTTAGACAAATTTGGAAGCCCACAATTCTATAAAATGATTGAAGCATTAACAGTTCTCTTTAATGGAGACAGCTGAACTCAATAATTTCGAGACGGTTGGCCATTGGTCATTGTGATGGCCAGGTATCCATAAATACATACACTCACCGGCCACTTTATTAGAAACAAAGTATATTGAGAGCGCTACTACTGTAAACTCACATTTGAGATGTCCTCAGAAGCCCCGGAGGATCCGGTGGAGCCCCTGAAAAGCTGCAGCCTGATTAAGTCCAATGGAGTGGGGAAGCAAATGGGCGATGGCTGTAGTGGAGGGACAGCTCTCTGCCGCACGAAATCAGCTGGCCAGGCTGAGTCGTTGAGGCAAGAAGCAATAACGGCCACACGCTGTGCTCTCCCTGTCTTAGAGCTTGCACACTGTAATTCCTGTGAATACCTCTCCAATCAGTTGTTATCCCTTGGTAGTGCGCTTGTCCATTTTTTCTTTTGTTTTGGCCACTTTATTAGGTACACCTTTCTAGTATCGGGTTGGGCCCCCTTTTGCCTTCAGAACTGCCTTCATTCTTTGTGGCATAGATTCAACAAGGTGATGGAAACATTCTTCAGAGATTTTGGTCCATATTGACATGATAGAATCACGGGCCCAAAGTGTGTCAAGAAAATATCCCCCGCATCATTCCACCACCACCAGACTGAACCGTTGATACAAGGCAGGATGGATCCATGCTTTCATGTTGTTGTTTAAAGGAGAACTATGAGATGAGTGCTATTCACTCACCTCATAGTTCTAGCCGACCTGTGACAATGAGACTGTCACAGGTCGGCTCAGTAGATCGGGAGGTGAGCGAACACATACCGGGTTCGCTCACCTCTCGATCCTGTCACGGCTCTCTGCCGTGACAGGGGGAGGGGCTGGATTCCCCTCTCCGATCTGCCAGCGCTGACTGGCGGAATGGACGGGGGAGGGGGCGGGTACAGCTGGCTCTGCCTCTAGATAGGCAGAACCAGCTGTCACTCACGCAGCTGGGCGGATCTCAACGTCGATGTCGGGATCCGCTCCGGCTGCGGCGTCTCAGTATACCGCGAGCTGTAGCTTAGGGTAACGGGAGGACGCTAGTTTGTGTCCTCCCGTTACCCTAAGGAGAACTATGGGGAAAAACACTGACCCCATAGTTCTCCTTTAAGCCAAAATTCTGAAAATCCGAATGTCGCAGCTGAAATCGAGACTCATCAGACCAGGCAACGTTTTTCCAATCTTCTATTGTCCAATTTTGAGCCTGTGCGAATTGTAGCCTCAGTGTTTCCTGTTCTCAGCTGACAGGAGTGGCATGCGGCGTGGTCTTCTGCTGCTGTAGCCCATCTGCTTCAAGGTTCGACGTGTTGTGTTCAGAGATGGTATTCTGCATACCTCGGATATAACGATTGGTTATTTGAGTTACTGTTGCCTCTCTATCATCTCAAACCAGTCTGCCCATTCTCCTCTGACATCAATAGGGCATTTTCGGCAAGACAATCTTTTTCGGACCATTCTGTGTAAACCCGAGAGATGGTTGTGTGTGAAAATCCCAGTAGATCAGCAGTTTTTGAAATACTCAGACCAGCCCGTCCGGCACCAACAACCATGTCACGTTCAGTCACTTAAATCCGCTTTCTTCCCCATTCTGATGCTCTGTTTGAACTTCAGCAACTCGTCTTCACCACGTCTAGATGCCTAAATGCAATGAGTTGCTGCCACGTGATTGGCTGATTAGCAATTTGTGCTACCAAGCAATTGAACAGGTGTACTTAATAAAGTGGCCGGTGAGTGTATAGTCTGTCTGTCTGTCTATCTATCTCTAGTGTTTGTCTGTCAATGCATCTTTTGTACTGTATGTATCTATCCATCTGTCTGTCTGTCTTCATTAAATATTGCATCCTGCCTCACAACACAGAATAGCGCTGTGTATATTTTAAGTGCGTCTGTACTTGTCATTGTATTTCACATTGACTGACACCGGCTTCTCTATCACTTGGGTTAAGTGCGGATTTACTTTGAGCAAAATATATTTTTTGCCACTAGAAGGAAAACTCGCCCAGATAAGAGAAAAGCAAAAAAAAAAAAAAAAAAAGTAGTCGGGAAGGTAAATCTTATCTTTATTTCTTAAAATATGTAAATTGTAATGGAGACATTTTCGGAATCTTTCAGCTTCATATCTCCCATTTAAACAAGCCGGGGCTCGTCTTTTGTGATCAGCGCCATTCTCTGAACTGGCAGCTAATTCCAGAACTCTGCATATTTATCGAGCATTATCGCGCGTTTCGCATTGGAAATCACATACGTTTTGGCAGCCAGGATCATGCGTCCTATATTTCACCTTCTTAATATTTGTAGACTCTAGCAGATAATGACAGCCGGTGACATGCGTTACAATCGCCCTGCAAAGCTCAGAAACGTTGTTTCATTTTAAATGTTTTTTAAGCTACTTTGTTCATGTTTTGAATCTGCTGTTTCAACGTTAGCATTGCACTTTTCAGAGCCGGCAACAAAGAAGCAACACTCTGAACTAGCGATGCACCGATACCGGGTCTTCGGGAACGACTACGAGGCCAATATTTTCTTTCAGTATTTACCAATACCAAACACTAATACTGGAAGTCCTATTAAGGAAGCCAGGCAGCTTGTAATGACTTGCCGCCTGGTTTCCCGATTACCCGGGAAGCCGGCTCCATGCTCCCTTGTCACCAGATGCAGAGGAAACATGGAGCTGGCTTTCTGGGCAATCAGGAAGCCGGGGGGGGGGGGGGGGGGGGGGGGGGGCTTAAAAAAGGTTGTGGAGGTGGTTGTGTGGACACAAGAGACGCGGGGGGGGGGGGGTGTTGACTCGCCACCTGGCTTCCTGATTTGCCAGACGGCATGTAATGACTTCCCACCCATCTTCCTGATTGGTCAGAAAGCCGGCTCCATGCTCCCTTGTCATCAGGAAGCCGGTGAGTCATTACACGTTGTCCAGCTCCCGAGTGATGGAGTATGGAGCCGGGTTCCTGGGCAATCAGGAAGCTGAAGGGCAAGCCATTACCCGACCCCCGACTTCCTGATTGGCCGGGGAGCAAGCTCCATGCTCCATGGTGACAAGGGAGCATGGAGCCAGCTTCCTGGACAATCAGGAAGTCGGGAGGCGTGTAATGACTTGCAGTTCGTCTTCCTGATACCAGAAATTCCAGTATCGGTACAGGTATCGGGAGCATTTGGGCTAGTATGTGTACTCACCCAAATACTCAGTATTGGCACCGATACTGATATTGGTGTATCCCTACTCTGAATCAATGGTAGCTCACTCCCATGATGGACTACAATCTCACGTTTAGTTTGCTCATTTGTATTGAGACTGTAGTCCATTATGGGAGTGAGCTTGGAGTGGTGACTACTTTACAACACACACAGGGACCATGGGGAACAAAAGTAGCCCCCCTCCAGAAGGACAGTGTCAGCACTAATTCAGAGATGATTGGAGGATCTACAGCCAAGTGATACACAAATAAGATACATTGTTGTTAATAGTGGGACTTGAATGTGTTTTTTAGATTTAAGCACCTGAGTTTAGTGTCACTTTAAGCTTTCCAGTTTCAATTTTTTTGCTGATGAACAGTGTTGACTGCCTCTGCAAGTCATTAATATTACATACAAATATTACATACAAAGAGCTACCGTGTAAACAATATTTATAAATGATTTTATTCACCTGTCACTTTAATAACGCCATGTTATTCCAAGGCCGCCAAGTGTGTAAAATGCAATTTAATGTAATTGAACGTTGCGTTAGGCGCTGTATGAAAATATAAATAAATAATTGCGGATCAGAGTGTGCAGTCTCCAGGCAGACTACACTGAGATGACAGGGCCCCACTTTTTTATAAATTACTATTAGAACCTGCGTCGTAATCAAACGTCTCCTAATATTAATTATTTCCAGGTTTGCACATGGAAGCCTGCCTTTATCATGGGGCTGATGAGAAGTTTTCCGTGAATTTCACAAGCTTTCACATCGGCTTCGTGATGACTGTAGATTTCCCGGGCGTTCGTGCCTTACGTACGGCGGTATGTGAAAATTCATACTTCTGGTCTGTTTGGTGTTATTGTTCTGACACGGCGATATTGTTGCTCTTATTTTTTGCTAATACATCTCGATTAGTTGTCATCACCTTGTATTAGTGGCGAGACACTTGTGTTAGCTCTCGGTGTCGGGAAGACAGAAATAAAGAGGGTTGTTTTGCCTTCGGAGAGACCGTTGAAAGCCCGGCCACCTTCTGCAAGTGGACCTGATCTAAAAAAACTAAAGGATTGCCATGGTGTTGGGAACATCTTGTAATGTTAAAGGAGAACTATGAGGTGAGTGCTTTTCACTCACCTCATAGTTCTAGCCGACCTGTGACAGGTTCAGTAGATCGTGAGGTGAGCGAACACATGCCGGTGTTCGCTCACTTCTCGATCCTGTCACGGCTCTCTGCCGTGACAGGGGAGGGGATGGATTCCCCCCTCCCCGCTCCGATCCACCAGCGCTGACTGGCGGAACGGACGGGGGAGGGGGCGGGTATAGCTGGTTCTGCCTCTAGATAGGCAGAGCCAGCTGTCACTCACGCAGCTGAGCGGATCTCGACATCGATGTCGGATCCGCTCCGGTGTCTCAGTATACCGCGAGCTGTAGCTCGCGGTATACTGAGCTTAGGGTGATGGGAGGACGCTAGTTTGTGTCCTCCCGTTACCCTAAGGAGAACTATGGGGAAAAGCACTGACCCCATAGTTCTCCTATAATGGTGCCTAAGCAGTAAACAAACAAAAAACAAAAAAAATCAACCTTTAGTCTTAAATTCCTCCTGAAAAATAGCAGTGCACTTCCTGTGCCTGGACACTTCTGTTCTGTAGCCTCAAAGCTACAAGGGCTTCTGCTGCCTCTAAGTGCTAATCTCAGGAGATATGGAGTGAGATTTGGTGAGATCACAACTGTGATGCTCACTGTTCTCCTTGCTGGAGAGGAAGCAGTACCTGAGGATCTGCAATACAAGGATCTCCCTGATTCTGCAGCATCCATTCTGAGGATCTAGGCTTCCTTCCCGTCCTGCTGCTTTTTGAATATTCTCCCACCAGTGCTATACCGATGACTAATCCTTTTCTCTCTGCTTCCTTTTCATGTCAACAGATTCCACACAAAAAAGTCCTCCTGCAATACAGTACACTGCTAACCCACCCCTGGAAGCTCACTGATTAGGTTAGGGCTCATCATGTCCTCCTGTCAGCAATAGCAAAGTGTTAGACTGAATGTAGTGAAAAATGACAGCTTCACACTGTTCCTTTGTCTTTTCCCAGTCTGCCATATTTGTTTTTTTATACTCAGTCCAGTACCCGCTTTCCCCAGAAGTACTATTTTGATTTTAGATCTCCATGGCATGACTCCTGGCACTGTTCCTGTGCTGTTTTCTCTTGCTTAAAGCCCACACTCCAGGCAAAGATTTTTCTTTGGTTTTGGATGGTAAGGGCAAGTTCACACCAGCCCCAGTTCATTCCGGCCCAATTGGTCCCGGAACACACTGCATCACCTTCTGGCCAGCTCACTTTGTTTTGAGAGGGGATGTGGCAGAGCATTGAAGTCAATGGCACCGCACCCACTCCCTCCAGCCGCAGTGCGATCACCAGCACCGGAACGCGCGTTACATGTCTGTGTTTAGGTCCGGTGCGGTCAGAAGGAATTCTGCATGCACTATTTTTTGTGACCGGACCGGAAACACAGGCATTGATGTGACATGCGTTGCAGTGCGGCCAATCACACAGCAGCCGGAGGGCGTGGCTGCAGTGCCACTGACTGTTCCGGCAAACTCGTGCTGGTGTGAACTAGCCCTGAGAGCCTCAGTTGGGATTTTATTGTGGTTTACCTGCCAGGACAGAAAAACTATTTCTCAATAGGAAGACATCAAAAACAAATTTTTAGAAGATTGGGGAAGGGTTGGGACTTCAAGTCATGATTTTATTGCTGTTTGTGCATTCATGGCCCAGTGACGACCACACCTCCCATTTCTGCATACTGGTGTCACAGGGACAGGAAGTGAAAATCTCAACATCCAGGTCACAGATTGGAATACAAATCTCGAATTTTTTTAATATATTTTCTCTCTGTATTCAAAACCTCAAAAAATACAGGTTTGGCTGCAGTTAGGCCTGAAAGAGAACTCTGTGACCGGACACCGGGCCCGTCTTCAACCCTGAAAACATTCGGCCTGATTTAGCTCGACTCGCGACTTCAATCACAGTCCGACCGTGTGCTTTAGGCCAACAGAAAGCTGCGGAACAAGGTAATTCACAGCGACATTGAGGGATGGCGGGTGCCCGGCCAAATTCAAGATTGAGAAATGTTCCTTCTTCACAAACAAAGTGGCTTCATGTACTGAGCGGCGTGCGGCTCAACCTGGGAGAGGGCTCGAAATAAACATG
>NW_017306330.1:936644-938673 GCF_000935625.1 Nanorana parkeri | reverse complement strand
GCGCATGCTGAAGCAGAAGAAAATAGGTACGCCATATGCTACACTCCAGATGTTGACTTGACGGGAACATTCAAGGAGCAGTGAAGTGCCCCTCGAAGGGTTAAATTGTAGCACTTTAAAGAATCAGTCATTTAAAGCAGTGGTTCTCAACCTTTCTAGGGCCAGGACCCCTTGGAACATTTGCCAAGTTGTGGTGACCCCCAACGGTAAAATTTAGAGATGACACGGCCGCTGCATGTTGAAGAGCAGGTTACAAGTCAGTCCTAATTAACCGTTTTAAGGTCCCCAGAATTAGCATTAAAATTAAGCTTAACACTGAGCGGCAGTCAGTAATATCTCTGAAGTGGTCAGCAGGGCCGCCTTTAAATATTAATTGGAGCCTGAGCAAACATTTTTCTGGGCCGCCCCACCCTTACCCCCACGCCACGTCCCCTACTCGCCACACTAAGCCGAGACAACGAACACAGCCAGCATTCCTGCATTGATGGGCCCCCTCCTGGCCGAATTATACAGACGGCCCTTGGTAGTACTAGTCAGTGAAGCAGTATCGGCAGGAAGGGAAACTCCTCACCTACTGTTCATGTGTCGTTCCCACTCGTATCCCTCTCTCTGCTCCTCCCCGCTGACTGCTGCAGCGACATCAGGCGGCTGGGGAGTGACCAACACTGCGGCGACCCACTCAAGAGGGGGCGGCGACCCACTTTTGGGTCGCGACCCACAGGTTGAGAACCGCTGATTTAAAGGGCAAGTGATAATTATTTCTGGTCAATTGTATTTAATTGATTTGTTTGGTTTGAAATTTTAGAAGGTGATATTTCACAACATTTATTACAACATACTTATTGTCAGTGATAAATTGGCAGCAATTAAAGTGTATCTATAGTCAACAATGGTCTTCTCTTGGATAGAGAAGTGTCCTTAAGACAAAATAGGAAGTACGCGGTAATCCCTACAAACTGAGTGGAATTCCGCTCTTAGATTATTGTCACCAGAACCCCCAGTGGATTCTTGTTGAGGTGACAACTCTAAAACTTTTGGGATATAGGGTGAGGAGTGTCTAGTAAAGCCAGCCATCTAGTTTGGCAATTGGTATAACTTGTTTATTGATTAAGAGCATCAAATACAACCAACGTGTTGTGGGGGAAAGCCTCCTACTTCTTCAGGGCTTAAGACACCATCATCTCCAAGAGTTTACATGGATACCTCATATCAGTTTTGCTCTAAAATAGGCCTTAGTGAATTTTGTCCAGTTTTATTCATGAACCATATGTTTAAGCCCTGAAGATGGGGGAAGGTTTGTTTTACCTGAAACACGTTGGAGGTATTTGATGCCCTGATTAATTAAAACAATTTATATGAATCACCAAGCTAGATGACTGTCTTTAATAGGCGCTCCCAACCTTCTACCCAAGACCAGACTATCTCATTCATCTACCGTGATCAGAGAGGCATATATACACCCATCAGTCATAACATTATGACCACCACCGAACATTGAGTAGGTCCCCCTTTTTCCTCCATAACAGCCCTGACCTGTCAAGCCATGGACTCCACTAGACCTCTGAAGGTATGTTGTGGTATCTGGCACCAAGCTATCAGTAGCAAATCGTTTAAGTCCTGTATAGTGCGAGGTGGGACCTTCTTTGCTCCCCATGTGCATCATTGAGCCTTGGCCGCGCATTACACTGACGCGGGTTCACCAGTTTTCCTTCCTTGGACCACTTTTTGGTAGGTTCCGACCAATGCAGACCGGGAACATCCCACAAGAGCTGCAGGTTTGGAGTTGATCTGACCCAGTTGTCTAGCCATTATAATTTTGGCCTTGTGAAAGGCTTTTACAAATCTTTAAGCTTGCCGATTTTTTCTGCTACCAAAACATCAACTTCCAGGAAAAAATGTTTCCCAGGTGGTCTAATATATCCCTCCCACTTCCAGCTGCCATTTTAACCAGATAATCAATGTTATTCACTTCACCTCTCAGTGGTCATAATGTTGTGTGTGTGTGTATATATATATATATATATATATA
>NW_017306330.1:928917-936618 GCF_000935625.1 Nanorana parkeri | reverse complement strand
GGACCAATAGAGGCTGAATCTACCTATCCAGATCCAAAAAAGCTTTTTGTACACTTTAAAAGAGAATGTACTGTATAGTCAAGTATATCACAATTTTAATTTTGTCTATGGCCCAATTTAGGGGATTTCGCCTCACTTTCTGACACCAGAACAGGGTGCGAGAGGAAATTTCTCTATCAAGGACACAATGGCCATCAAGACCAGATTTTCCACAAGGCCAACAAGACCCGGCCTTGGGGCAGCAGGGAGTAGAGGGCAGCAGGGGTGTGGAATTCCTATCTCCTGACGCCCAGGACATGCAGTTCCGGGCGCCCGGCGGGTAATTGCTTTCTACATTTAGCCCAGCTTTGGGCAAGCAGAGCTAAATGTAGTGCGGGGACGCCGCCGCTTGTTTTGTACAAGTGATCTGGCGATGTCGCCGAGATCACTTGTATGCAGCCTGCAGGTCTGCCATTCTCCATGGGGTGAAGGGGGTTTGGCTGGTAGGGGGACGTATTAAGGAACCTGGTCTTGGGGCAGCAGAGAGAATAAATCCGGCCCTTATTACCATAAAGCATTTTCATCAGAAGGGTTGGGTCAGTTTAGAACCTTGCGACAAGACACTGTTGCAATGGACTGGAGTGTCTTCTCGTAATGTTTTGCCTGCCCTGTAGTCCCCAAAAATCTTCCAAGGAAGGTGGTGACGTCCGTGACACTTGACCCCTAACGATATGGAAGATGGGGGGGGGGGGGGAAAGTGATCTCATTCTCCCCAAGTCGCCATAGGTAGAAGATGGGGGTGGGGTGCATTTTCCATCTACTAGTAGTAGGTTATCTGGGAACTGGGAGGGGCAATTTGGGCAAACTATGCATTTTCCTGCAAACTCCAGTTTACCTTCAGCTTCCTATGTCATTAGATCTACTGATCGATTTACATTGGAGTTACAACCTCTTCCCGTGCCCTTCTTCATGGCTCAGTTTAAATTGCTCAGGTTTACTTTAAAGCTCATTCCATTCGAACGGCTGGGACAAATCTCCACTTTAAAATCTCCTAATAAAAAAGAAGCCGCAACACATTGCAGCGCTGACCTTCTCCCTAGTTAAAATTGTGCATTCATCAATAATAAATATACTAACCTTGTTTTTGCACACAAAACACTATCGATTTATTATATCTAAACAAGAAATAGCAAATGTCAACCATGGCTTATACACTCTGACAACGCTGAAAGGCTCCGGCTCAATAGAAAGGCCGTGTAAAAGGGGGCAGATTAAAGGCTGCGGGGAAGACACTGAAATATTTTTGGCAAAGTGGCTTTTTTATGATTGTGAAATATGTAAAAACTGTATGATTGATATTGATTGCCATTTCCAAACATCACTGTTAGCCACCACAAACTCTCCCACAGTTGATAAAAATGTGAAACAATTGAAACTGTTGATGGTAGGTAGGGATAAGGGGGGAATTTTACATTTTTATTTTGCTGGGTAAACAGACATTTTACCCCAATTCCCCGTCGCTGTGTGATATTATGACTTTTTATACACAAGGCTTTGTCACACTCTGTCACTGTGCGACATGGCTAAACAAAGCCATGTTTTTGTCATTATTGTATCAACAAAGTCATGTGGTCACCACGGTAGAGCTCAAGTTGTTTTCAACGGCTTTCTTGACATGGCTTGATAAACAAAGCCATATCATTGACATCATAGACTAAGCCATGTTTAGTCATTATTGTATCAACAAAGCCATGTGGTCACCATGTTAGGGTTCATGTTCTTATCAATGGCTTGCTTGACAGCTGCCATTGTATCTTTTACTATTAGTACTTGATGTGCACCTAGAAAGTAATGCTTCCAGTTAAAAATAAATTGTTGTTCCAATTTTAAAAGAATGGTCGGCATCATCCACCTGTCAATGGAAAAAGAGAAACATGACCCAGCCAATCAAGTGACCAGCCCCATGACATCTGAAAAAAGGTACAGGACAATTGAAAGGAACTTTTATAAGCTTTAGAAGCCATTTAAAGCCAACTGTACCCTTGGAATCCACCAAAAACCACTTTCATTGAAAAGGTCTAGGACAGTTGAAAAGGAACTTCTATAACCCTCAGGAGCCATTTAAAGCCACCGTAACCTTGGAAGCCACCAAAAGCCACTTTAATTTCGCTTCACCTCCTCCGGTTGACTTTAATGTGTTTTGCTAAATAGTAACATTTCACCTAAATCTTCTCAATTTAACTATTTCATTTTTTTTGCATTTCAAATTTTGTGCAAAGTGGTTCAGATTGCCTGAAGATTACCGCTTGTATATTGGTCAGAATTACAGAGTTGCCCTGTTTACAAGAAAATACAATGGCTTGGTACATAACGGACACCTGCCATACATATTTATCTTTTCAGCAGAAAATGCTGCTCCAAGTTTTCTCTACTCAAGATCAAATGACCAAACGCCTAGGCAATTGCTCATATAACATGTGCTAAATGGGAAGATCAGATTAGTGTTCATATTGGCTTCAGTAGAGCTTGTGTGACCAATAGCAACATAATGTAGGTGTGTATACCTGGGTGAGCCTCAAGCAGCAAATTCTCTCAAAAAGATATTTCATTTCCTTTTTACTAGCGATGAACAAGGTTTAGATCTTTAATTTCCCCAAACTTCTGATGACATTTTGCCAATTTACAGAAATAGACTGAAGTTGATGGGGAATGTGAAATTAAGGTGGTTGTTAAAGTGACATTAAACCCTCAGATTTTTTTAACATAAACCAATACTGTAATGTGCGCCTTACTGTAATCCATGGTTGTTTCCCTTCCCTTTGCTGCTCTTCCTTTTAAATCCTCATGTCTTCTCATGCTTGGGGAGAACTTCCCTTTGCAGCTGAGTGCCTCTTCCTGTAGTGCTGGCTCAGGTTGTGAACCTACACACAGACACCATGTATCCATTTCAGAGACAAGGCAGTCTGCTGCAAAACAGAAGTTCTGCCCAGCATGAGAAGAGATACAGATTTAAAAGGAAGAGCAGCAAAGGGAAGGGAAACAACCATGGATTACAGTAAGGCACACATTACACTATTGTTTTATGTTAACGGACACCTGCCATACATATTTATCTTTTCAGCAGAAAATGCTGCTCCAAGTTTTCTCTACTCAAGATCAAATGACCAAACGCCTAGGCAATTGCTCATATAACATGTGCTAAATGGGAAGATCAGATTAGTGTTCATATTGGCTTCAGTAGAGCTTGTGTGACCAATAGCAACATAATGTAGGTGTGTATACCTGGGTGAGCCTCAAGCAGCAAATTCTCTCAAAAAGATATTTCATTTCCTTTTTACTAGCGATGAACAAGGTTTAGATCTTTAATTTCCCCAAACTTCTGATGACATTTTGCCAATTTACAGAAATAGACTGAAGTTGATGGGGAATGTGAAATTAAGGTGGTTGTTAAAGTGACATTAAACCCTCAGATTTTTTTAACATAAACCAATACTGTAATGTGCGCCTTACTGTAATCCATGGTTGTTTCCCTTCCCTTTGCTGCTCTTCCTTTTAAATCCTCATGTCTTCTCATGCTTGGGGAGAACTTCCCTTTGCAGCTGAGTGCCTCTTCCTGTAGTGCTGGCTCAGGTTGTGAACCTACACACAGACACCATGTATCCATTTCAGAGACAAGGCAGTCTGCTGCAAAACAGAAGTTCTGCCCAGCATGAGAAGAGATACAGATTTAAAAGGAAGAGCAGCAAAGGGAAGGGAAACAACCATGGATTACAGTAAGGCACACATTACACTATTGTTTTATGTTAAAAAATCTGAGGGTTTAATGTCACTTTAAGGGTGCAATGGGCTTTAAATGGCTCCTGAGGGTTAGAGAAGTTCCTTTATCAGATGTCTTCTGGCTGGTCATTTGATGGGATGGGTCCTGTTTCTCTTTTACCATTTCTGAGTGGTTCTGGATGATGCAGAGTGTGGCACCTATGTAATAAGATCAGCACCGTTCTTTGCATCTATACATTGTGATTGCAGGGCACTAGTCTCAAGGGGTGTTGGGTTATGAACTTCTTTATTCACAGTCTTTAATCAGTTTTTTTGGGTTTAACTCAGAGGACGTAGGACATCTTGTGGTGGAGAAGCACTGTCGGGGCCAGCTCTGGATTGAACACATGTATTGTATCCTGCACTACACTTTTTTTTTTTGCTTGTTAAATAAATAGCCCAAAGTTGAGATTTAACTACTGCACAGATTAGTAGAATATTGTCTCCTACGTGATCACAGGTGCACTATAAATGTGTAATCCGGCTGTCATTTTGCATCATACCCCCCTACTGTCTCCAGGACTTTGATGCGTTTTTCAGTCCTTGAAACTCTAGCAATATTTATACATCAGCTACTTATCCCCATAATGCAACCTGCCATGTCCGTGACAAAAATCCTTTCTCAATCCCTGTTTAAGTCTAATATATATACCGGCTATATGGACACAGCTGTAAAAGCACCAGAGCATTAGATAAGTCTCATAACATTCTGAGCACACGCTGCTTTTATAGAGAAGATTTCAATAATAAGCAGCCTATTCAGCATATAGCAAGGCCACTTGACTGACGGTATGCATTCATGCATAGGAATTGTGTGCAGTGACCAAAAGGAAAAAAATAAAAAAAATAAAAATAAAAAGGAAAAAAAATCCATAGTAATTTAAAAGGAAAAGAGGACCTGTCAAATAAAATTTAAAAAAATCTTACTTTAAGGGACCAGACTTTAATTATGCTCCCCCGATAGGCCCCTTTCACCTCAAGATTCAATAACGTTTTGCTTTTCCAATCCATATAGAGCACCAACATATGGCACAGTGCTGTACATTAAAGTAACTGAATGACACTTGCTAAGGTGTTGTGCATCAGAAGCATTGCCTTGTTTTTGCATTTGCATCTATTAATAAAATACTTGGCTTCTTTTTTTTTCATCCTTTGTTGTATCTCAGTGCTACTGATCTCTTCTATCTCTTTGCGACCACTTCCTGACTACATGTACACCAGCGATGACTACATGGCAGCAGGGGCGTCCCGAGGCTGGGTGACACTCGGAGCGGAGACCGGGTGACACTCCGCCATGACGTTGCCGCACATGGGCGATGGCGTCATCGTGCATGCACGGTCTTAATGACGCCTGCTGGCGGCCAACTTGGTGATGAACGCTGGCAGAGAGAGGATGGGACGTTCACCCGGTGGGATGAGGTATGCCGCCGGGTCCCCTCCTCTCTCCTGACCCTGTCGGGCTCTAAGTCTGTGACCGAGTGCCGATTTTGCAAAGGGTATGACACCAAAATTAGTCATTTTGGTGTCACCCTTCCAATGGTGGCACCCGGGTGCGGGCCGCACCCCCCTTGTGAAGCCACTGCATGGCAGCCATCTATGGATTGGCCAAGGGTTTCCTTATGGTGATAACAGTGGACCATGCCTGTGTATCGTGTGTTGAAAGGCCACTTGTAGTCTCCACTGGAAGCCATGTGGCAGCACAGTTGTCTTTAAGGTTATAAGGTTCATCGGACAAGTGAGAGGGTTGGCTCACAAGCTCAAAAATATACATGGACCAGAAGCTGTGAAACATTCTCAAGACAAAAGAGTGGATTTTACTTTTGAGATGATTGGGAGACGGTGAGCAGACGAGACACAGTGGGAAGAAGGCGCAATCCTGCAGAACCATTCATTGTACCTTGTAGCATTATTCATGTGTATTGTACGGCTTTGTTAGTGGAATACCAGCCAGTAGTTGAGGTAAGAAGTCATGAGATCATAGAGCAAGACTTTGGTGGTCCTTTGGGCCCGCAAGGGATAATATTTGGCAATATCGCTCAAGTGGAAGCTGCAGGATTTACAGATGTTCTGGATGCAGGTGGTGATGGAAAGGGCGAGGTATAAAGCTTGTTATACTGGTAGAATGACAGAACGGTGTACAGTTAGAGAGAAGTCAGGGATGGACTATACGGCGGTCTAAACCTCTTGCCTTACCCAAACCACGTTATTATGTAAAAAATAAAAATTGCTGTATTAATTTATGAAATACCTAATCAAGAACTGCCAGCTAAGCAAGCAATCTGCATATCTATAGGAACTAATCACATTACAGAAGGTCAGCAATCTTTTCATGTCAAAGGGCTCTTTTCCCTTTTTGGTGTTATAATTAAGTTAACATTGCCTTCACTTTCAAGCTTCCTATAAATATATATACACACACACACACATATGTATATATAAATATATTTCCCTTTTGTCATGTTACAATCTGCCAGCATTATGATCGCTATTATTCTACCAAAGTTAATGTTTTATATTTAGTATTCATACAATGCCATGAACAAAAACTATAAATATGTAAATTACATCAAGGTATGAAAATAATATATCAAACAAAAAGAGAGCTATCGAGACCCGAAATAGGCCAAGTGGCCATAGGCAAGGGTTTGTCTCCCCCTGCTGACAGCCGAAGGGATCTTGCGTGAAATTTACGCGGTCGATCGAGCAGTCTGAATTGGATTGAGGTCTCTTTTTTTTTGCCAAATTGACTTAACTGCGTTCAATATCTGTTTTAGGCTTAGGAGAGTCTGAGTGGGCAAATCTGAAGTGTTCATATTCACTCTTGAAATGCTTAAAGCTATATAGGAAATGGGTGAGGGCTCTGTAGCCAATTAGACTGTAGTGCAAAGGCCTTGTGTGGCTCTGAACCTATTCAAGAGGGTAATTATGCCTAAAGGACCCTTAGAAGAAGAGGTTAACACTTCGTAATCAACAAACCTCACTTCATAAAGATGAAATCATTGTTACTACCCAACTGCCAAGTAAAAAAATGTTTAATCTTCAAAACAGCATAATTCATTCCACCAGGAAAGGGTTAAGATATATGTCAGGCCTTAATTGTGGATGCCTAAGTACAGCCAGAGAACTCCAAAATCCAGGGTCCTCTAATAAGCAGATGGGGCGAGAGCTGGCTCGCCAACTATCGCATTGATGGATTTACTAAATATATTTTTAATTGTGTTTAGTGTAATCATCAGGTAGAGGGAGGAGCAGCACTAGGAGCATTATTAGCGTTCAGCTGCTCCTTCATCATCCAATCAGCAAACAGGGGTGTGCTCCTAAAGGGGTTTGCCCCCCCTCCCCCAGATTGAATGGTTTCCCAGAACAGTTATAATTAAAGCTCTCAATGAAATGCTCATGTCCTCAAATAGCTTGTGTCCTAGGCGATCACATGCAAGGCACCATGGCAACTGCAGATCTAAATAGAGACTAACATGACGCTGTCTTTAGCTGTGAAAGGATAGGAGGGTTTAGTTTCACTTTACCCCAAAACAGTTCCACATAGTTGAGTTCTACTACTTTTTGGGTTTGGCTACAGTTGGGCTTCCTTGCAGATGAACGTGGTTGACAAGACGAATAGAATGACGAGTCTTTGGCAATTACAATAATTACCATATATTATTTTTACAGCGCATTCTTTGGGACCGATTCACTTTAACATTGCAGATTTGGAATCCCTCCATTTGCTGCTTTCAGGTGGCAATGTGCCAGTGCAATGCCCTAAGCATTTCTTAGGTGTTTTTGTGTCTTAAGTGGAAAACTATCAAAGGGGAATCTGTAACAGCTGGTCCTGAAACTGGCACTGCAGGATAGAAGTAGTAGGAGTTGCAATTATGCATACAACGGTTGGAAGATGCAGAAATTAAA
>NW_017306330.1:900419-928870 GCF_000935625.1 Nanorana parkeri | reverse complement strand
CTTGCAAAAAATGGTACAGTAAGTAAAGACCATGGGGCCGGTTATAAAAAGGTAGCACCTGATTTGCTATAAGGATGAAACGTTTTTTGCAATTATAAAACAGTATTGCAGAAGATACAGTCGCTACTTTGAAAACCAACCAATATGATTTGTGACAATGTCTTACTTGGATGCAGCCAGCAGTTTCAGCAGCTATAATAACAGAATCCTCCAGAGGGCACTAAGTCCTATGTACCTTTTATATGTTACAAAAGGTCTAGCTATAAATGTTCTCGTTGCAAATGAACAGACTCTATACATATATTTGTTGATAGAATGTGTATGTGTATATTACATATTTAACAACACAAAACTAAAAGATATTTACTATACACTTTGGGGGTGCTTTACTAAAGGCAGAAATAGGCTGTTCACTTTGGGAAATGTATCTTTTAAATGGGAAGGTTCCCCCTAGTTTAGTGAATGCTGTGAAGATCTGCTGACTGCCATTACCCAATCATGTAAAAATTCAAAAATACAGTTTTTTTCCCTTGCTCCTGATTGGGTGAAACCTTTGGCTCACCTGTTAAGGCAAAGGTGATGCCAATCAGCCTACCCAAACCCTCCTGGGAAAGCTGAAGATCCTAAATGTTACAAGAATGTACTTGGACCTAGACCATACTGAAAGCCATAGATGATCCACCTGCCAAAACTCCATAGAGAATCCAAGATGTCTAAGTAGGCAGCACAGATACCCCCCAACAATACAGTGCTGTTGCCTCAGTGGCCAGTCACCAGGCCCAAACGCTGTCATGTCGGGGTACACCTGACCATATGCCATTACCGATTTTCAAATATCACATGCGTGTAGGATTTTCAAGGTGCTCGTGCAGTGGATTGGAGTGAAGGGGCAACATGGTGAAGATGACTGCAGACACTTGTTCTATGGCTGTATCCTGTTTGCCCAGATCGTGTTATTCAATAAAAGCAGCAACATTCCATATTACTCTTAAATATTTAGAAAAAGTTTTTTATTTAAATAATATGATTAATTATTTTTCAAAAATATATTCATTTTCAGAGTTTAGACATTATCCATCTGCCACATTTTCCATGCAAGATGGAATTTTCAAATAATAAAAAGGAAAAAACAACACAATAATAATAATTCCATACACTAATGGGCTGATGTATATAACTTCCACCCAGCGCGTAGGTGCGGTGAATTAAGTTTGTACAACATTACTACCGCTAGATGGAGCTGGGTCCTTTGCACCTTAGCTCCACCTAGTGGCAGTTCATCTCTGCGAACCCAGCTATACAGAAGGTGGAAGTTTTATACATTTTGATGACAGTTTCACTACACTTATAAAAGGACACTGTGGCTCTTTTGCATAACAAAGAAGACACTTTAGTTCTATTAAACTCTCTTCAGCAAGGGTAGACCACAGTTGAGTTGCAACAGTTGCAAGAGACAGCCTAGATGGCGGTCATTGATATGTACATAACTCTTTAAACTACAGCCACTCCAAGAAAACCACTCTCACCAATTGGCTGCTCCCTACCATCCCTACTGCGGAAGACTTAACCAACACCCTTCATAGGCTCATGCTCTTTGACAAATCTGACTCCCTCAGAAAGAACGGGGCAGTTCTTCCATACGTGGTCAGCGTTCCTCACCACATTATCATCCCTAGCTCAACTTAGGGACATTATGCGGGCCTTCCGACCTTCCAAATGGTACGATATGGCCAAGTTAGACGGCTCATTGGGGTTTTAGATGTTTTATAGTCCCACTGATAGTGATATCCTTCTGCTGGGTGATGCGCTGTTTCCGATGCTCAAATGTGACCCGAGATGGTGGTGCCCTTTTCATTTTTATTGCTCCACTACTTGACATTTCTCGACCCTTGACACTCAGTTTGTCCCATCTTCTATGTTATTCCACTCTTATCTGGTGCACTCCGAATACGTACCCTTTCAAGAGCAAACATGAAGCAATGTTTGTTGTTTGTTTGTCTTCTTCTCGCTCTCTCTGGACTGACAACCCACTTATGTTTTGTTACTTTGTGGCTATAATGACTATTGATATTGTCATAGTTGTTTCCCGATTACTGTTGACTCATATAAAAGTCTGTAACCATGTATCATACGTGTTCTCGAATGTATTGAGCACATGCCAAGTTACTATGATGCCTTGTCGTTTGTATCCGATTTGAAAATTCAATAAATACTACATGCTTAAAAAAAAGCCACAACCAGTGTAATAAAAGACACAATGCTTACCTATTGTAGACGTATAACATAGAGAAGTACTCACCATAGCTTTACTTCCAGTTATCTGCATGCAGGGGTTCAGCGGAGAAAGGATTAGAAGGTGGGAAAAACAAACAGCACAATTAGTAGTAGATTCAAGCAGGGCCAACCTGTGGTTAATAACTAACGGTTACTTGACTAGATCACCCGCATAGACAGCTAATCCCGCAAGACAGACACGTTTATACAAACACATGCTATTTTTCACCAACATTGAATATGGAATTCATGCACTAGTGTATCAATTCATATTGAAGTGACTGTAATGTGTATGATGCGATCAGCAATATCATTATTGTAGTCATTTCATGGCACATTCAAAAAGCAAAGGTCATTCAATGGCAGGCGTGGACATGGAAGACGTGGACATGACAGAGAGGATGGAACACAATCAGGGGGAATCCAAGGGTGGACATACACTACATGGCTAAAGGTTTGTGGGCACATAACCATCACACCAACACTGTCCCAAATGTGGACACCCCTCCAAATGTTCAGATGCTTCCAGCGAAAGGTACTGTTAATTCTACAGCATACAAAGACATTTTAGACAATTGAACACTTTCAACCTTGTGGTAACAGTTTGATGACAAAGCCAGCTCCATAAAGAAATGGTTTGATGAGTTTGATAAGGAGGACCTAGAGTGTCCTGCACAGAGCCCTGACCTCAACCCTACTGAACACCTTTGGAATTAATTGGACAGTTATTTGTGAGCCAGGTCAACACCACTACTTGAACTCACAAATATTGAATGCGCACAAATTCCCGCAGAAACCCTCCAGAATCTCGTAGAAAGCCTTCAGAAAAGAGTGGAGGCTGTTATATCTGCAAGGAAGGGGACAGGGGGTCCATATTAATGTCCATGGTTTTGGACTTGGATGTTCAACATGCTCATATTGGTGTGATGGTCAGGTGTCCACACACTTTGGGCCGTATCGTGTAAAATCCAGCTGAAGTATTGGACATTTCAAAGTATTTCTTGAAACAAAACTTGCCGACCTTCCTTTCTAAAATAGCTAATCGCCTGCACAGAGCGTCTGGTCCCATGTTAGGGGCGGCTCAAACGCCATCTGTTTCAGACTGAACGTCTGTATAATGAAATGCTGTTCCTCACCAGCCACATCTAAGATGGCAGCCCCATCATGAGGATAGGATACTTTAGGCCAACAACCCATTGTAACCGAAATATAGAATTTGCTACAGAAATGTGACCCTATGCTCCTGAACGGAGCAGGATATACAGCATAACTAGTTCCTTGACTGTCATGGTGAATCTTTGGATCCGATACTGTGAGCGACTGACCTGGATGAAGCAGACAGTTAGGGACATCAGATCTTTCTATGTGCTTTCTATGACTTCTGTGACACCTGATACTTATTTTTGGACGGTAGCGCAAATGCTGTAGCTAGTGGATCCACATAACAGCCAAGCAATCTGAACTTTTAGAAGGTGGTCATCGAAGGCAGTCCCACATGTCTGTCATAATGAGTTTATTATAAGAACAGCTTAAAAGGACTGCAAATCCTGAAATCAAAATTATTCTGTATATTATTGATTGTTTTTTAACATTATGATATGAAATGTATTGCTTATTGAGACCAAAACTTAAGCGGATAGGGGTTTTAACCCTTCACGTCACACTTTACCCATTATACACACTTTGGGGTTGCTGTATAAAACTCCCGCCCAGCCATACGCTGAGTGAATGCCATTCGCATGGCATCCCTGCCATTAGATGGAGCCAAGGAGCATAGAAATTTCCTATACTTCTCAACTACACTACTGGTCAATAGTGTGCAAAAAGCAGTCGCCCAGCATATGGCTGGGTGGAAGTTTTATAAATCAGCCCCTTTAAGTTTCCCAGAGTCTGGAAACACAATTAAGCTGGTTTGTAACTTGCAAAATGCTATGTGGACTCTCACTACCCGAGAAAAAAAAAACCCCAACTTAAGGATGTTTTCCCCCGGAATATGGGAAAGCCACTGCCATTACACTTGGTATAATCTAGCACAATCATTTTAAGCATAGATTTGACCCCCCCCATTTTTTACATGGTATGTCCCTGCTGGTGCCTTAAAAAGGTTTGCGGTTTCCATTACGACACTCATGTTAAGCAGGTCCGCGCATACATGCAGCATTCAAACACGCATGAGAAAGCAAAAACGCATGGAAAAAAAAAATAGCACAGCGCTTATGCACAAATTCCAATTATATCTGTAGCCATTAATTTGATTAAATAACATTATTATTCATACACCGCTTTATCTTAGTCCTGCCTGGTGTGTCTTCATTTCACAGAATTACTAATAATTTTGCCTGTTGGTGACTAAAAAGGAGAGAAAAAAAAAACTGCACATTGCAGAAAATGAAATTGGTGTTTCCTGGGTCGCTAGCAAAACAATCATATAAATAAATAATAAGATAAAGGATTAATTGCAATGCCTTAATAAAACTATTAGATTCAGAGCCTTCTTGAAAATGGACGTTGTTTGGGCTCTGGTATAATTTTTTCTTATCAACTGGAACATATTTTCTGCCTGTGGTCACCCAGAGCCGCTGTTCAAAGACAATGGCTTCGACTTTTGTCGTGGAATCTTCAAGGTATTTGTCTTCTGAGTTGAAGGTCTCAGGATACCAGAGGTTGGTGTTAAGGGGGCTCGTTCACAGTGGCAGTGTTGTGCTACATTAGACACCGTTGCCCAATGCAGTCCCAACACAAGAACAAGGCAATTTGCATTATATCCAATGGCTTCTGTTCAACTCACCGCATTGGTGTAGGGCATGCTACAAGTTTGCACAGCCTATTGTGTTCCGATGGGCTGCGTTACATGGAATTGCATATAAGCACTACCAGATTTGGTTAGGATTGACTTGCTGAAGCTGCGGTCTGTGCAGGTCTCCACCTGGTGTTGTTGCTCTGCTTACCCAGGTTGGACCCCTACAGCGGGAAGCGTTGTCTACATTGCTGAGAGGGGGGGGCTATCTGCCATCACATTGCTTTGAATAGGCAAAGTGACAATGCCTCTTTAAAAAGCTGATTCATAATACATTCGCACAACGTATTGCTTTGTACACAGCGAATTACTGCCACTAGATGAAGCCGATGAGTATAGGAATTTCTTCATTTGCATCTAATGGCAGTAATGGTCCACAAATATCATTCGCACAGCTATATACTGTATACACCAATGTTGTAAGTGGCGACAATGGACACTTCAAGACGAGAATTGGCCGTCGCTAAAGAAGCTTTTAAAAGTGCCATCTTACCGACTTGGCAGTGGCGGAGATGTACTGGACCACCATCTCATGCTTCCTTGACAGGTCCTTCTGACGCAAAGGTGCCTTTCGATCTTCATTCAAATTCATGTCTTCCTGTAAGCAAGATAGAAGGAAAGGGGCAGATTAGAATTTGCATTGCTCAATCTGTATGCGATTGAAAGCATTTTAATGGAAATCTGTCCTAAGAGAATCATGTTGGTTACATTGTTGACTTGTCCTACTTTCTTATTAGGAACTCACCTGTCCCCGATCTAGTCGGCTATGTTGCCTTCTTAGCACCCCACATTCACTTGTCAAAATCTTGCTATATATGAAAGATTTAGTAGAAAGTGAATGTCACAAGGTTTACCATGGTCATCCTTGTGAGGTTTACCTCTGCCATGGACAAAGCTTTGTGCCATGGCTTCCTCTGCCATGGACAAAGCAAAAGGAGCATTCATGTCTCATCTTACATACCCACCTACTTTTTCTTTGGCCTTCTGCAGCTTAATCTAGCTTCTGGGAGCAAAGAAGATGCCCCGTACTTTAAATCACTCCTTGTGAGGGTGCCGATTGGCTGATTGGCCCAGTGCTGCCACATGGGGGGCGACCCAGAGATCTTAGTACTGTGTACACTGCTACTAGAATAAAGCTCTTATGTACTTCTGCATGGACAAAGTTCACAAGTTGAAAAGATTTGTCACCCTCCTGAGAAGGGGTCACTCCCTAGAGAGCATGCATTGTATTACAAGTCACTTGACTGATGTGTAGAAATTTACGTTTGCTTCCCATCCTATTCCATTCTACTAAACATGTCAATTTTCCGATCTTTGGAGCACATCAAACCTCAGAAACATACTATTCTGTGGTTTCATGTTTTGAAATGAGTACCTGAGAGAGTACTACCAGGGTTGCAGTTGGAATTTTTAGACTCAAGCATAAAACATGTACTAGGGCCAACATTAACAGGAGCCAATTAACCTGCCAACATGTCTTTGGAAAGTGGGAGGTTCTGATGAAAGGAGTTCAGCCCCAGAAAACTGTCAACCAGAGGATGATGTGCAGCAAGAAGGACTCAACTCCTCACCTGCACTTATAAAGCCTCATATGTTCATCCATCCTTCGCTTTCTTGAGATCTTATCACTACAAGCCTGTTATCAATGGTTGTTTGAGAGTACATTTTAGTTTTTTTTATAATCCAATAAAGTCCATATTACACTATGGGGGCGCTCCTTTTGCTTCTCTTCTGGTAGATACCCAGTTTTCCATGACTGTGAGGAGCTGTCCCGCTTCTCTGGAGTTTTCCCTCTTTTCACAAGGATGGTTTTAATTGGCGCCAGTGGATGTTATTTTTTTTAGCGGGAGGATACCCAGAAGAAAGCCACACAAGCACAGGGAAAACATGCCAACTTCATGCAGATAGTGTCCTGGCCAGGATTCGAAGCGAGAACCCCAGCACTGCAAGGCATATTGACTTCGCTGGCTGTGTATTTATCCATTTGGTTGGAGAGGCCCTTTAAAGCTAATTTTGTCATGCAAAGTGAAATTATGCTAATTTGTGGGAAATTAATTATCCTGCCTGTTACTTTGTAGCGAGGTGGAAACGTGCGCTTCTTGTCACATCTGTTCCTGAGAACGTGTCTCGGCTGTGAGCGAATAGGGCCGGAGTGAGTGACAATCTGCCACAGATGCAGCTGGTTTTTCTGAGACTTCAATAGAGCTTTTCACAGCGAGCGAATACTCTGCGGGACGCAGCAAGATGTGACGGTGGAATCCACGTTTACATGACACTTACAACCACTGCATCGTCTTTCTCCACTGCTGATCCTATACTAGCCATCTAAGGGTGCTAGTGCAGTGCATTTATAAATGAACCCCTGTACCTGAACTATATAGGATGCCATCCTTGCCCTCTCCACATGAACATGCTGGTCATCTATTGTCATGCTGAACCTGCAGTTGACCTGCTTCATGCGGGTTTTACATTCCCATAGACAGGGGGGCCCCTACACTTCTAGCCTCCTGAGGCCGGGGGGTGGTGATATAGGTTACTAGAGGAAAGGGGGTTGGTAGTGCACGGTACCGACTTGGGGAGGTATTCTGGAGGTCACTTTACGAGGGAGGATACATGTTACCTCTGGCTTTGGCTCTGTCCGGCGTCAAGCCCATCTCACAGGCAGCACTGGTTGCCAAGAGCTGGGCAGGACACCAGACATATCATGCTGCTAAGCTCCTGGCAACCAGTGATGCAAATGAGCAGGAAGGGATGCCGGTCAGCGTGTCCCAGGTTGCTAAAAGCTCTTAGCAACCTGTGACACTCTGGCTGGAAAGGGGCGGCAGGCACACCGGGAGTTCCCCCCACGTGACTCAGCTCAGGCTGCCTCATTATACGAACAACTCTGTCCATAGACATGAATGGGAATACAAAACCTGCTTGAGGCAAACAAAAGCACATTGATACAGGCCCTAAGGAAAAGTTGAAGCTGAAGATTAATCTTATTTTGTGCCTTCCCTGGCAATCAAAGCAGATTAATCTTTAACTTAAAATGTGATTGCAATACCAGTCAAAGTAAAACAGCCATAGCGCATACTGATATGGTATGACCCTGTTCATGAGCAGATATTACTGCTGTAGCCATGTCCAGCCTTCATGCACCATCTCATTCGCTGCCTTCTTAGAAAAGATTCCCAGTTACAATGTGTTGCCTTTAACTAAATAAAGCTGACGTTTTAAAAGACTTAGCAGGGTTGCTACCGCAAGTAGTCACCATGTTTCTTTGAGGAAGGGACTCTTGAAAGCTCCCAGGTGTTGACCTATTGACTACGTGACATTCCACAAATAAATGTGTGACAGTCTCATTGGAGTGTTGGTGACTTTTCATCCTTCTATTGTAGATCTGCATGGTGCCATCCAAGGGGATGAGCTCTTAGCATGTGTTGCCTGTTGTACTGATGGTCAGGTCCATCAGACAGTCAACTGAAGGGGCGCGCATGGCAGCTGGCTGCCATTTGTGACTCAGCAGATTAGCACAGTCATCCTGCAACAGGAAGTGCTGTTACTGGCAGAATCTCCAAGTAAGAAACTTTGTAACAGATTTATAAATAAATTTGCTCCCTTTGGGATAATCAAAATCTTACCTTTAAGTGATCGTTTTGTCTGAGGGGCTCCAATAAAGCAGATATGCTGTAGTCACCTGATCCTCACTCCAACTGTTGTTGACACACTTCTCTCCCCCTCTGCTATGACTCTCACGTTCTATAGAACGTTCTCAGGTTGTATGCAGGTCAATAGACCATCAAGATGTGATGATGCAATGGTCCTGATGCAGGAGCCAAGTGGAGAAGAGGCCACGGTGACCAGCCCACAGGGAGCTGGTGGGAGACAGGATCAGGTAAGTATATCTGCTTTATTTGAATCCCCTAGATCAGATCAGTGGTTCTCAACCTATGTAACCTCAGGACCCACATTTGTCCTTGGCCATTAAGTCGCGACCCAATTTGCACTGCAAAGGAACGCACAGCATTAGGGTACTACATGTTCTGGTGCAGCCGTATGCATTGTGGGTGGGAGGTGCATTTGAAGTACAATTCAAATGAATAGCAACGCAACACACCTCCCACACCAGAATGCACAGTAGCTGTTACTGTGTGGTACAGTTTGACTCACTGTTCTAGTATGAACGGGCCCTCAAGAACACTGACATACATACATACATACAGACACATTCTCACACACCCAGTCTCTCTACCTTACGAGAACTGGAGTGGGTCCTCAGCCTGAGGTCCAGTGCGGGCTGCTGTGCTGTGACAGAGCTCCATCCATATGTGCATCGCTTGTGCAGCTCCATTGCGCGCCCTGTAGAGGTGCCGAGAGCCAGAATGTGACATCACTCCAGTCCAGGCACTTCTACAGGACATGTTAGGGAGCTGTAAGCAACGCACGTATGGATGGAGCTCCTTCACGGCCATTGCCCCAGCCGGCCCCACCTAAAGCTGACACTCAGCACTGGGCAGCATATTTTGAATGGCTGCTTGGCGCTATAACTGACAGTGCTGCGCTAGGGGAAGGCAGAGGAGTCTCTCACCTAGAAAAGTGGAAGGCATGCGGCGACCCACCGAACATGGGGTCGCGACCCACTAGTTGAGAACCAAGGCCCTAGACAAAAGGAGCACTTAACCCTTGCAGTGCAGGGTTGACCCCATTGCAAGGTCAAGTTTTTTATTTACTTCAAGAAAATGAGACAAGTGATGGCACGAAGAGGAGAGGCTCAATCGGAGCACATCTGCAGCACTGGATTAGTAGACCACCCACATCCAGAAAGGGACCTGGACCACAGACTTCGATAAATATACATTTCTTCATGGAAAAAGAAAAAAAAAATATGCAGGATGGGTTAGATGGGGCTGGGAGGCGGGTGAACTTTTTCCCCCAAAACGCTTGCACCTTGAAGAATAACCTGCAGTGAACGTTTTGGTGAATGTCAGATTTACTGCTTAAAAGGAGACCTATGGGGTCAGGGCTTTTTCCCATGGTTCTCCTAAGGGTCACGGGAGAACTCAAACTAGCGTCCTCCCGTGACCCAAAACTCAGCTACAGCTCGCGGTATACTGAGACGCCTCAGCCGGCACAGATACTGACATTGCTGTCGAGATCCACCCAGCTGCGGGATTGACAGCTGGCTCTGCCTATGCAGAGGCAGAGCCAACTGTATCCACCCCCTCCCCCGTCCGTTCCGCCAGTCAGCCCTGGAGGATCGGACAGGGGAGGGGGGGGAATCCTTGCAGGGAGCCGTGAGTGACAGTCACTGCTCTCTGCAGGAATAGATCGGGAAGTAAGCAAGTGACGGTATGTGTTCGCTCACTTCCCGATTTACTGAACCGACCTGTGACAGTCTCATTGTCACAGGTCAGCTCAGATTATGAGGCTGAGTGATTTTCACTCACCTCATAATTCTACTTTAAGGAACATGCTACTTTAAAAAAAAGTTTGACATTTTGAAATTCCATTTACCAGCATTTTCCTTCAGCATTTGGAATTCTCGAGTTCCCCTTTTCAGGCAGAGAGCTTTGTCAAGTACATTTTTTTTAATTATTATTTCGTTTTTATTGAATTATAAGCACAGTAAAAATTCACAGTAAGCATCACGGCATAAAACAAAAGAAAAATGATGCGATTAGCAGTGTGTGAATCAGTTTTAAAGAGAGGATAATGTTCAGTAATTTGTTTTAATTTTATCTAATATTTTCAATCTATTTACACTGGCGGCTGGCATTAGTAACATCACAGATATATTTAGCCGCGCTTTTGTTTTTTTCCCCGTTAATAGGGAATGACTCAACCCATTCCAGTATATGGCTGTTAAAACAAAGATCCTGCATTTAGGATCATAAAACGCTTTGCAAATTATAGCCCCAACCTAATCACTTAATGGTCCCTTTTAATGCAGAAAGTATTAAAAGCAGATCCACATACAGCGCTCTTATAGCTGACACAAGCATGTAGCGGCCCATCTTAAAGGGGAAACTCAACCTTTTCATCTTGGCAAAAATATCCCGAGATGAAATCAGTTCTGCACTGCAACTTTGAAAATAAAGTAAAAAGCGCTGTGGACGAATCCTGATGTTGGGTGTTATGTGTACAGGATTACTAGGGGTGCTGCCCCACTTCACCCGGGGAAACTGTAAACTGGAAGACAAAAGAGACAGAAGGGCGCCCAACCTAGTGCAGATAATCCTTTTAATTTTAAAAGACACGATAAACAGGAGTGCAAGGGTACTCACAATGGTAGGTCAAACAACAGCGTACGGATGATTACAGAGAAACACCAGTTTCAGGACTGCAATCTGTGTGCCACTGAATAGTGGCGTCGTTGACGCGTTTCCGGGGTCACGCCCCCTTCTTCAGAACGCCCTGCAACTTTGTAGCAAGTTGCCTGTGTCTTGTATATGGTTGTCCTAAAATGGACCTATCATTTATTATATTGTTTTCTTTAACTCTTGGCGCTAATGGCTGCCAGCTGAACGATCCACTTGCTGTTGCATAAGCAAAGTATTCAACAGTTTTTCACACAGACTTGAGGGGCTGCTCATCCAAGGCTCTGGGGCTTCCACCACATCTTGTCTTGGAGTGATTGACAAGTCACAATGCAGAATTTTTCTTTGATTGGTCGGTTTCCAGTCTTCTACCCCACTATCAGGGAAAGCAAGCTATGATTGTGATGAGGGGGGCTTGCCCCTGAAACGCGGCAATCTTGGCTGACTGTGGCCGGTGAACGGTGATGTGACCGGAGGCAGCCGTGGTACATAGTCGGGGCGATACCATGTTGGGTTAACAGACAGTGTTTCCTCGTGTTTGTTGGTAAAGCGTGATGAAAACGTTTGCTTGCGAGTACATATATCCCTTATTTATCTTAATAAACGATTTTACACACGGAGGTGGCGCTCTGTTTCCTTTTGTTTTCTATTTATTACATTGTATCTAAACCCAAAAACAAAAATGGAATATACTGCAGCCCAGCACTTAATTATCTTTGCAAACGGAGAGCATTCAATGGTCAGTGCGGTTACCTAACTTGCTAAGAAGTGTTTCTCATAGGTCAGTGCGGTCCAATGAGGGCTCACCATTTGCAAGCGTAATTTGAAATACATAGTGCAGGGCTGCAATGCGGTGTATGGGGGACACATTGTACACTGGCAGCCGCTGACAGGAAGCTGTGTTCATTCAAAAGGTAAGAGTTGCGGGAGGGGGGGAGAGGGTGCAGATTGGTGTGGCTAATTCCATGTTCCCAAATTCATCTGGGAAAGTGGAGTTACCCCCACCAAGCTGCTTCCCCTCCTTTGCTGCCAGTATACAATGTGTCCCCCATATACAGCATTGCAGCCCTGCACTATGTATTTCATATCACGCTCGCAAATGGCGAGCACTCATTGGATCGCACTGACTTATGAGAAACACGAGCTTCTTAGCAAGTTAGGTAACTGCACTGACCAATGAATGCTCTTCATTTGCAAGCCTAATTTGAAATACCAAGCACAGGGCTGTGATGTCATGTACAGACTGTAAACTGGAAGCAGTGAAGGGGAAGCAGCATTCATTCAAAAAGGTAAGAGCAGCGGAAAGGGGGAGAGGAAGCAGACTGGTGGGGGTAATTCAATTTTCCCAAATTCACCTGGGAAAGTGAATCTACTCTTTAAATGTGGTGGCTGCATTAGTTTTCCTTTCTTGGGGCATTTTTTCCTCTTTATTATCACCATGTGATCCGGTCAGTAACACTCTTCCTTTATTAGTGTAACTACACTGTATGGAGGAGCACTGGAGCCACCTTGTGACAACATCATCGTTACCCTGTGTGGAGGGTGGTGTTAGATGAACTAGCAGATTTACATTTAAACAACAAATTAAGTCAGAACTTCAGCTAATATTTTTAAGCAGGTACAGTGACAGTTTATTTTTAAATGATTCGCCGTCCGGCTTCCTGATACCGGAAGTTCCGGTATGAGGATAAGTATCGGGAGCATTTGGGCTAATATGAGTACTTGCCCAAATACTCGGTGTCGGCACCGATAGCGATACTAGTATTGGTATCGGTGCATCCCTAATAAATACAATGAAACAATATATTTACTCAATGAAACCCGCAGGCTCTCTGCAAGTGTAATTTTACACAGGAGTGACTGCATTTTAACAGCTGCTGCTGTTGTGTATTACCAAGCAATTGCTGGCTGCCATTTTGACAGCCAGTGATTGCCAGAAATATTGGCAGGTGGATAGGAGCTGGACGTATCTTTTACATTCAAAATCTTTGACCCCCCCCCCCTTGTGTTTGGACATGATGGTAGGAAAGCATATGCCAGCATGGTGACGGAAAAAACGCTTAAATGGGGCAGTGGTCATTCTTCCAGTAGTAGTTTTCACTGGGTATTTAAAGTGCCACTAAATTCAATAGTTAAATCTTAAAAATATATTAAGTACATTAACTATTAGCAACAATGTATCTTATTTGTGTATCACTCGGCTGTAGATCCTCAAATCATCTCTGAATTGGTGCCGACACTGTCCTTCCTTCTTTAGGGGGGCTACTTTTGTCCCCATGGTCCCTGTGTGTGTTGTAAATTTGTCACCACTCCAAGCTCGCTCCCGGGATGGACTACAATCTCAATGTTAGTTTACTAATTTGTATTAAGATTGTAGTCCATCCCGGGAGTGAGCTTGGAGCGGTGACTACTTTACAACACACACAGGGACCATGGGGAACAAAAGTCGCCACCCTCCAGTAGGAAGGACAGTGTCAGTACCAATTCAGAGACAATTTGAGGATCTACAGCCGAGTGATATACAAATAAGATACATTTTTTGCTATCGTTAAGGTTGTTGAATGCATTTGAAAGATTTAACTCCTGAGCTTAGCGTCACTTTAAGTGGTTAATTTTGCCTTCTCTATGGATTGATTTTCCTAAAATTTCAGCAAAATTACAATTTTAAATCTTACTCATCCCTATTCAATGGGCGACTTTTAATACATGAAATTATGAGCCCTCAGCACTGAAGCCATTCTAATGAATGCAAAGTCACTCACCATCATTTTCTCGAAGAGATCCATAATTTCCTTCTCAGAAAGGTTCATCTTGCTTTCCTCCGGGATCGGGAACTCCGTTACCGCTGACTGTGAGTCGGTGAGGTGCTGGATAAATGGCTTCTCCTTTTTCACACCAGATTTTCTGAAACTGGTTAACCTGTCTCTCTACGAGTAAAAAAAAAAAGAAACAATACCAATTTATGTGAAAGATAAAAGTAAAGGCATTCATTCTATAATAGCAGATATCTAACATGATACAAAACAATGTATCAAAAATTTGTGAAATTGGAATCTAAGATGACTGAATAAGATTTTGTTTCCTGAAGTCCAGAATTTAATTGCAGGACATTTTTTTGCCAAGTGTTTCAATCCAGCAATCCCCACTGCATTGCCCCATCTGACCAATCCTGTCTAGAGATGAGCAGAGCGAGTTCCACAAAATTTGGCATCAAAATTATAAATTTAGCCTTCATTGCCACCCTGTTAAAGAGAATGGAAAGACAACATATATGACAGAAAAAACATTATGCCGCACTATGATACAAAAAAATGCTGTAATAATGCTAATGACCGGCTGAGTCATATAGGTATGTATTATTTTTTTTAACTTTTGTCCATAGTTACACTTGGAAATTTGTTAGGTGAACTGCTTAGGTTATATTTGCTGATAAAAAAAGCAAAAACATGGTTTTGTTTTCTAAAATAAAAGTAATGTGATCACCATGTCAGTCCTTGCATGGAAAGCACTAGATTTCTTGATAAACAAAGCCCTCTCTTTCCTTAATTTCAATGCTAACAACCATCCGAACTCCAATGCTAACCCTAATACTCACTCTAACTCCAATGATAACTCTAAAATAAACCTAACTCTGATGCTAACCCCAACAATAACCCTAACTCCAATGATGACTCTAAAAAAACCTAGCCCCAATGCAAGCCCTAACAATAACCCTAATTCCAAAGCTAACCAAACAAGAACCCTAACACCAATGCCAACCCAAACAGTAACCGTAACCAAACGCTGTTAGGAAACCTTACAATGATGCTAACCATAACAATAACCCTAACCACAATGATAACTTAAAACCCAACACTAGCCCTAAACTTTTGATTTCTAACAAAGCCACAGTGAGTATTGACATGGTGATCACATGGCTTTCTTGATAAACAATAACCCTAACTCCAATAATAACAACTCTAAAATAACCCTAATTCTGATGCTGACCCTAACAATAGGCCTAACTCCAATGCTAACCCCAACTCCAAGGATAACTGTGAAAAAACCCTAACTCTCACACTAACCCCAACAATAGGCCTAACTCCAATGCCAACCCTAACAATAACTTTAACTCTGATGCTAGCCTTAACAATAATCCTAACTCACATGCTAACTTCAGCAATAACCTTAACTCCAACGCTAACCCTAACAATATCCCTAACTCCAACGCTAACACGATGTTAACCCTAACGCCAACACTAACCCAACGCTATTAAGAAACCTTGCAATGATGCTAACCCTAACAATAACCCTAGCCATAACGGTAAACTAAAACCCAACACTATCCATATACTTTTGTTTTCTAACAAAGCCACAGTGAGCCTTGACATGGTGATCACATGGCTTTCTTGATAAACAATAACCCTAACTCCAATGATAACTCTAAAATAACCCTAATTCTGATGCTAACCCTAACAAAAGGCCTAACTCCAATGCTAACCCTAACCGCAATAACTGTAAAATAACCCTAACAATAGGCCTAAAACAGAAGCAGATATAAGGCAGAAGTAGCCTTTGCTAACCTCCAATGCTAACCTTAACAATAACACTAACACGCATGCTAACTTGAACGCTAATCCAACACTATTAATAAACCTTACTGTGATGCTAACCCTAGCAATAACCCTAACCACAATGATGATGCTAACCCCAACCTTTTGTTTTCTAACAAAGCCAGAGTCAGCATTGACAATAACAATAACTCTAATGCTAACCCTAACAAAAGGCCCAACTCCAGTGCTAACCCTAACAATAACCTTAACTCTGATGCTAGCCTTAACAAAAACCCTAACTCACATGCCAACTTCAATGCTAATCCAACACTATTAATAAACATTACAGTGACGCTAACCCTAACCACAATAATAACGCTAACCCTAACCTTTTGTTTTCCAACAAAGCCACAGTCAGCATTGACATGGTGATCACATGGCTTTGTTGATAAACAAGGCTATGGCAGTTATAAACAAAGATGTATCAGTGGCAGTTGCCACTGTATTTAGGTGTTGTATATAAGGCCCATTTCACATGGCATTCCAATCAGGTTCGCCTCTGAGTATTTTTTAGGTGGACCTGACTGGAAGCTCAATGTAAGTCTATGGGGAGTCAGATGTAAATGGACCTGCACCCGTTCACATTCAAATAACCCCTGAGCCCATCTAGGCCCTCAAAAAAAAATAAAGAAAAGTGATGTCTTCTATTCAGTTCTGTTCAGCAAGGGATCTGTGCAGGCGACCTCCTGCTTTTTTGGAATGGACGCCACACATGCAGGGGCGTATCTGCCGCGAGGCAAACAAGGTGTTTGCCTGGAGCGGCAGATTCGCTGAGGGCGGCGTTGCTGCTGGGGGGGGGGGGGGGGTGCTGTATGAGCAGCGGCGGGTCAGTCAGGGGAGGGGGGATTTTCCGAGAAGCTGCGGGGGAGGGGGCGGCGCTGCTGCCTTGCCTAGGGCAGCAGCAAAGTTAAATACGCCGCTGCACACATGTGAAAGGGTCCTAATTGTATATACGTTTTGTAAAAACTTAAAAGAATAAAACGTTTAGGAAATGTAAGAGACATTACAAGTTTGTAGGTGTTCACCAATAAGTGCTTGCCATTGGTCAACACCTAATATACTACAAGAAGGTGTGCACAGTTATTACTGCTGCTTAGAAAGGGACCTCCAGCAATTTTTTGTTTAGGATAGAATGGGCAATGGCTTGAACCTGTACAGGAAGTGAGAATACATCTCTTCAACTAAGACTGAACAATAATAACAAAGTGGAAATTCTAAAAATTCCTACTCTCCCTAAAACTAAACACAAAAAAAATGTGATGGTGTTCTTCTTCAAAAGGCAATGACCCCGTAGCTTTAGTGCTTTCTGAGCCACGGAACAAGGAGGAAGATTAGAGGTTCTCACTGCAATGGCTGCACACTTGTTTCAAGTTAGTGACCCCCAGATAGCTAGCATCTTTAGAAAGATTATAGCAATGGCAGCCTACACATTTGTCTCATGACAGCATTCCCTCAGGGAGTCACAGAAACCCGTCCAGTTAATGCCATCACTGCTCTATGGCCCATTTGGCACACTCTATGGCCCATTTGGCAATGACCCCGTAGCTTTAGTGCTTTCTGAGCCACGGAACAAGGAGGAAGATTAGAGGTTCTCACTCCAATGGCTGCACACTTGTTTCAAGTTAGTGACCACCGGATAGCTAGCACCTTTAGAAGGATTATAGCAATGGCAGCCTACACATTTGTCTCATGACAGCATTCCCTCAGGGAGTCAGAGAAGCCCTTCGGGTAAATACCATCACTGCACTATGGCCCATTTGGCACACTGGTCCTCTATATATCGATGTTCAAAATATTTTTTTTTTTAAATGGTTCATTATCTTCCTCCCTTACCTACATCTGTCCCAGATCTACTGTCATTGGCCAACTCTACACAACAAAATCCAAGTAACAGAGAGCAGAAAATGAAATCCGGAGGCCTGGGAATGAGGGTGGAATATCAAATTAGAGCAAAAAAAGAAAAAAAGAGAGAATGGAGCCAGGATTGAAAAACAACATCTAATTTTGCTCGGCGTAGCCGGGGTTCAGCTAGTTGTAAATATCTCTGAAATGGAATCGCACTATAAACAGCTACAGTGTACCATTATCAGTAATGGGAAAAGAATAGGCTCATTAGAGTATGGAAGAGCTATATGACATGCTAATGATGTGATAATTAGGGTGTCAGAGTATAGCTAACAATCGGAGAGTGCCTCTTCCTCGGCTGATGGTGTTGGGGGGTGAAACGTGCGCCCTTGATCTCTGGCTTTCATTGGCTTCGATGTTTATTTCCCCTGGTGATGCTGCTTGCTCTGCATGATTTTTTTTTTAAAGGCAAACGAAGAGCCAGACAATGGGAGATTATATGAATCCTGCTATGAGCGTGGAAGTGGAGGGTGGCTATTGATCATTACAGTTATCCCAAATCTTAGATGCAACAAATTTCTTTATGGATTTGGGTGGCCAAATTGTGGTGGTATTTTTGGTGGTTAGGATTTCCAAACGGTTTTGAGAAGAAAGGGACCAAGGGCTGCTCCAAAGGCTACTTCTGCCTTATATCTGCTTCTGTTTTCGCCTTAGCTTGACAACCCCTTAACTTGACCGCCAATGCCACCAGCTCCCTCCATTGCATCTTAGTATCCCCGTTAAAATTTTCAAAGAAGTGGGGTTTTTCTTGACCCCATCACCTTCTCAGGCCAGGCTTCTAAGGGAGTGACCTAAACTGCTCTGCACAATTTTGCTTCATTTGCTGCTATGTAATGCAAACATTTTTGGATCCTGGTTTGGATTTCTGTTGACTGCAACATGACTTTCAGTTTGAAAATTCTGAATTTCATGACTTTTTTTTTAAAGTTCAGCTGAACCACAACTTTTCAGAGGTTTGCTTATCTCCTTTGATAATTTGGTCAGCATGGAACATACAGTAGGAAATCACCAAATGGATGTAATTTACCCCAAAGTGAAATATTTGCTTTTTGATGCAGTTATGGTTCTGGTGCTCAGCCTGTGATTCAAGGGCCCATGGGGTACTTACTGTGTGGTCCTCAGGCCCCAGCAGTCAGTAGTGGGAGCATTGATTTCTAAAGGGGCTGGAACTGAAGAGATTTATAGCAGTCTCATGTAACAAGTTCCTGGTCTGTAGCGGTCTACTGCAGCATATCTCCACCTGTAGCATGTGACCAGTCCCTGACCATCTCCATCAGTATGTCAGCACCCTCTGACCAGCAATGCATTTACTGAATGTTATGTGTGCCTCCCTGAGGTTGTCAAAGGCCGCTGCTGGGGATCACTATAACTAGTAAGTTGACCACCACTACAGTAAGAAAGGATTCTGCAGATCATTTTAGGATTATGGTCTGGCTATGTCAGGGTTTACCCCAAAGTGAAATATTCACTTTTGATGAAGTTAGGACCCCCATACCCAGCCTGCAGCTCAAGGGGCCCATAGGGTAGTTATTGTGTGGTCCTCAGGCCCCAGCAGTCACTAGTGGGAGCATTGATTTCTAAAAGGGACTATAATTGCGATCAGGTCCATTAGCATGAGGCTATGATCTAGTCTGGTCATCGTATGGGTGAACATGGCATGGTTACGTGAGCGGGAAGTGGGTGTCATTTCAGGAAGACATTTTTGAAAGAGAAAAACTGTGGCCGGACTGCTGGACAGGCACCTGCGCATTCATGTGCATCGTCTCAAACAGAGGATTGTGCACAGGCGCATGCCTCTGCACAGGTGTGCGCACGTCCATGTGCACGCTCCACAGCGTGTGCGCAGACGTGCGCATGTGCTCATTCCTAATGATGGCTCCAATAGGGCTATTTAAGGCTGAGACACCTTGACTTCCCTGACGACTGATCTTCAGCTGTACCCCTGCTCCTGAAACCTGTATACCTGCTTGATCATCTGTTACCAACCTGGCTTGTTTGACCTCTGCTCCTGCTCTGTACTCCTTGACCTCTCTGCCTGCTCCCTGGTACCTCCCTGCAAGTTACTGACCCAGCCTGTCTCGGATTCAGTCCCGTCTTCTGATTGTGTACCTCACTGCCAGATTGTTGCTGGCCCAGCTCGTCTTCACTCTGCTTCCAGGATCCTGCATTACAACTGCATCCTGCTAAGAGACCGCTGCAACTTGCACGCAGCTCTGACAGGAGTCGCAACCTACCGACACTTGTGCCCCCTCCTTGTCCTCACGCATCTGTTCACACTATCCAGGGGTGTTTGGACTGGAGCAGCAAGAGAGGCCGCCCTCACCATCTCAGGCTCCCCTTAAGGTACGTGACAGAGTTAGAAATTCAAATTGTTTTTGGTTTTTTTTACCAACTTTGTCTGCATTGGCAAGATTTTTCCTCATTTGCTATTCCAGTAATCCTACAGGAAGTAAGGGCTATCTCCACCATGAGGACAAAGAGAACAATTTAAAAAAAAAAACACAGTTTCACACCCTTCCCTACTCCATCCATAAAACAAGAAAATATTTTGTCTGAAGTGTGTCCTATCTGCAATTATTTCCATCTACTGCTCAATAGCGTAGCCTATAAATAGAGCTTATTGTACGTTGCCGCAAGGCTTCCATCAGTGGTGCTTCCGTGTATATATATATATAAATCCAAATTAATTAAATTCCCCTAAAACTTTTGGACTCCAGCATCAAAAGTTATAGGCTGCAATTGTAAACAATTATTAGGAAAATAAAGATACAAAATACATATACAAAATAACAGACAATGAGGACAACATAATCAGATAAGTGTTTTTCTTGATTTAGGCAAGTAAATCATTTCATGCATTTAAAGGCAATTATTAGCATGCATTAGAGTCTCTCATAGAGGAAATTATGATGATGAAAATCCCCAAAGCACGAAGCGTTAAAAAGGCAAATGGACAGAGATGATTAGAGTGAGATCCTGGTGTAAATAATCATGTCGCAAGCTGCAAGCGTTAGATCATGCACATGCTCTAGTATCATTGGTGGAAAATGTTTAGTGATCAGGACACGGCATGCATACTAGGTCAGAGAGTCCCCTTACCACATCGTCCGCCAAGGTTTTTATATGAATGTTCTATAGAAAGCCAAAAACAAGGAGAATAAAAAAAGTAAACATGGAGTAATCAAGATGAGAAAAGAAAATATCAAAATCACCAGCCCCAGGTCAATCCTGCAAGAATAATCATAGAGATATTATCATAAATCAGGGCTCCAAAAACAGTGTGCTGATTATGGTTTTCTTAAAAGAGGACTAGTCTTGATTGGGCTTATGCAAGAATTTAAATATTTAACTCTTAAAAAGGGTCAGTCCACTCAAAGCGAATATTTCAAGTATTGGTAGATGGAGGGTTGAACCATCTGATCATTTCTGCTGTCTTTCAGGGAGTTCATTGGTGAGCCGGGTTCCTGGGTCTTCATACATGCCCATTATGAGGGGCTCCCACTATCCCTGTGCTAAGTTCTCAGGTCTGTACAGCTGCTGTGCCTATTATGAAGGGCTCCCATCATCCCTGTGCTGAGTTCCCGGGTCTGCACACCTGCTGTGTCTATTAGTAGTTCCCAACATCTCCTGGGTCTGCATACAAGCTCTGCCCATTATGAGGGGTTTCAACATCCCCGTGCTGAGTTCTTGAATCTGTACAACTTTTGTGCACATTATGAGAGGTTCCCACCAGTCCTGTGCTGAGTTCCTGGGTCTGTACACCTGCTGTGCCCATTATGAGGGGTTCCCACCATCCCTATGCTGAGTTCCCGGGTCTGTACACCTGCTGTGCCCATTATGAGGGGTTCCCACCAGTCCTGTGCTGAGTTCCCGGGTCTGTACACCTGCTGTGCCCATTATGAGGGGTTCCCACCATCCCTGTGCTGAGTTCCCGGGTCTGTACACCTGCTGTGCCCATTATGAGGTGTTCCCACCATCCCTGTGCTGAGTTCCTGGGTTTGTACACCTAATGTACCCAAATTGAGGGGTTCCCACTATCCCTGTACCGGGTCCCCAAGCCTGCACACCTGCTGTGCCCACTATGAGGGTTTCCCAACATCCCTGTGCTAAATTCTCAGGTGTGTACGCCTGCTGTGCCCTTTATGAGGGGTTCCCACCATCCCTGTGCTGAGTTCTCAGGTCTACATGAAGAATTTAAGAGGAGGAGCTGTAACACACAAACAACTCCGAGGTGCACAGGAATAGAGGTCGGGCATTATGACAAAGAGATCTCTGTTGGAATAGCCAATACATATAAGAAGCCCGGGGCTGAATCAGGCATCCAGACTCCACCTATAAAACCAAAATATCACTTCTAAATGGACCGGTCCTTTAAATTCTTGCAATAGCACAGGCTGAAAAAACAAAAACAAAAAAAAAAGACTTGCATTTGTCTTCTCTTTTAAATTTTTGATGGACTCTCAGCCCTAACTTTCAGATCCAAGATCCCCCTTATACCTGACACTTGCTGCCCTATGAACCGTCTTAGCGCATACTGATAATACTAGTGGTCTCCCAGCTCCTGAATATGCATAATCAAGTATTACATAACGGAGCCTCACAATTAAAGCAACTCTGTTACTTTAAAAAAAATATATAACAAAGCAGTTTTGGGTACACAGTAGTGATGTAGCTGCCAGCGAATATTACCACTGCACAGTTAGAGATGCAGGTATACAACACACCCCCTAAAGTTTCAGATGCAAAAGGCTTTTCTGTCCCATGTAGCTCAGCAAAACAAAGATCAGTGGGGCAGATGGAGGGACAGAAAGTATTAATTCATATTGTTTTGTGAAATGTTTTAGTTAACAGGGTTGCTTTAAGAGGAATGAAAATAATGGGGCTGTGTGGAATTTGCAACTGCTATGCACACTTAGGTGACAAAAGTCAGCATATATTGTGAAGATGAGGTCAGCGAATATGCCAATATCAAACTTTTAAGCCTGTGCAATTATCATCTTTTCATACTGAATAATTAAAGTCTTTCATAAACTCAATTGTAATGTGGCAAAACATGAATGCCTTGTGTAAGAAAACATTCCATTCTCAGCTTGCAGACAAGTCTACGTGCCAGACAGAGACATCTGAAGTCTTGGGCTAAAGCAAAATTATTTACAAAGTGTAACATTTCATTGCCCTGATTTACAATATCACGTATGTCAAGAAGCTGAAGTCACCCTTTAAAAAGTTATTACATAGAAGCACTATGCCCTGTATAAAGAGACCCATCACATAGGATAGTAGCACTGTGCCTTGTATAAAGAGACCCATCACATATAGGATAGTAGCACTATGCCTTGTATAAAGAGACCCGTCACATAGGATAGTAGTACTATGCCTTGTATAAAGAGACCCGTCACATAGGATAGTAGCACTGTGCCTTGTATAAAGAGACCCATCACATATAGGATAGTAGCACTATGCCTTGTATAAAGAGACCCGTCACATAGGATAGTAGCACTGTGCCTTGTATAAAGAGACCCATCACATATAGGATAGTAGCACTGTGCCTTGTATAAAGAGACCCGTCACATAGGATAGTAGTACTATGCCTTGTATAAAGAGACCCATCACATGTGGGATAGTAGCACTGTGCCTTGAATAAAGAGACCCGTCACATGTGGGATAGTAACACTATGTCTTGTATAAAGGGACCCGTCACATGTGGGATAGTAACACTATGTCTTGTATGAAGAGACCCGTCACATAGGATAGTAGTACTATGCCCTGTATAAAAGGACCCATTACATATGGGATAGTAGCACTATGCCCTGTATAAAGAGACCCGTCACATATAGGATAGTAGCACTGTGCCTTGTATAAAGAGACCCATCACATATAGGATAGTAGCACTGTGCCTTGTATAAAGAGACCCATCACATATAGGATAGTAGCACTGTGCCTTGTATAAAGAGACCCATCACATATAGGATAGTAGCACTGTGCCTTGTATAAAGAGACCCATCACATATAGGATAGTAGCACTGTGCCTTGTATAAAGAGACCCATCACATATAGGATAGTAGCACTGTGCCTTGTATAAAGAGACCCATCACATATAGGATAGTAGCACTGTGCCTTGTATAAAGAGACCCATCACATATAGGATAGTAGCACTGTGCCTTGTATAAAGAGACCCATCACATATAGGATAGTAGCACTGTGCCTTGTATAAAGAGACCCATCACATATAGGATAGTAGCACTGTGCCTTGTATAAAGAGACCCATCACATATAGGATAGTAGCACTGTGCCTTGTATAAAGAGACCCATCACATATAGGATAGTAGCACTGTGCCTTGTATAAAGAGACCCATCACATATAGGATAGTAGCACTGTGCCTTGTATAAAGAGACCCATCACATATAGGATAGTAGCACTGTGCCTTGTATAAAGAGACCCATCACATATAGGATAGTAGCACTGTGCCTTGAATAAAGAGACCCGTCACATGTGGGATAGTAACACTATGTCTTGTATGAAGAGACCCGTCACATAGGATAGTAGTACTATGCCCTGTATAAAAGGACCCATTACATATGGGATAGTAGCACTATGCCCTGTATAAAGAGACCCGTCACATAGGATAGTAGTACTATGCCCTGTATAAAAGGACCCATTACATATGGGATAGTAGCACTATGCCCTGTATAAAGAGACCAGTCACATATAACATAGTGACACTTAGGGTATTACTTGTGTACAGATAAGATGATAAAGGTGGAGTCAGTTATTATTACCAAAACCGTTGTGTTTAAAGTACATCTAAAGCCAAAACTGCTATTTTTTTGCATTGGGCAATATGGGCAATGTTTGAAACCCCCCTGAGAAGTTTTCTTTTTTTTTTATGCATTTGTTTTCTGTTAGGGAGATCTTCCGTCACACCCTATCCAGGTACAGAACAGGAAGTAAGCCCTGGTTCACACCTAGGCGTATTGCATATGCGCGGTTGTCGCGCGTTTTTTTATAAGGCGATTTGCGGTAAAAAAATCACGCGACAAATGCGCGTTTCCGAGGGCTACTTGGCTGTATCCCAACGGAAACGCGCAACAAAAACAGCCCAAAGTAGTACATGTACCTTTTCAGGCGTGGGCCGTTTTGTAGCGTGTTAGGGACGGGCTGAAATACGCCATGGTGTGAACCAGACCCATTGAATACAATGGGATTTAGATGTTTGAGCGTTTTGTAGAGCGTTCGTCGAGCGTAGAACACGCTACAAAACGCTCAGGTGTGAACGAGGGCTAAGAGAAAATATCCCAAAATGAAGGACATTTTTTCACTGGAGCAAGTGTCAGGGTTTTATCGCTATCTTTGTCCCCGGAGACATTTTCCTTTATTTCATGGTCCAGTGACACCTGTTTCTGGGACAGGAAGTGGATGGAAATTGCTTCAATGGGGCAATTCCTTTATTCCAAACAAACGGCTGGAGTGAGACTGTAGCAATGCCGGGCATTTTTAGGTTCAGTTGGGCCCCTGATTTATAATGAACAGACCAGACAAAGTCATATTCATAGAGCTCAGTGATTTAGTGTACGTAGGTCAGTGTGAAGATGTCAGAAACAACAAGAATAAAATGTATTACATAACAAGCATTGGTCATTATTTATCACAACATTGCAAAACAATACTAAGCATTCCACATGCCGATCCAGGTGAGATTGGACTCCACACTCCATAGCCACATCTCAGCTGCCAGCTCGACTTATCTCCACCAAAGTGACCAATTATAACCGGCAACAGCCAGGAAAGCCGCACACCAAGATGCAAGAATGATATACTTCGTTTATTTAAAAAAACAGACAGCAGGAACAAGTTCTAGGCTGGCGCGTTTCACATCTAGGCACAACCTGCTAATTTTTCCAAGTTCAAATATTGCCCGAATCCCGTTGAGTTCAGTCATTTTTAAGGGCACAAACTATATAAGCAATGATGAAGGGGGGAGGGGGTATTCCACGAATTATTCAATACAAAAAAAGTCTGGACTCAGTGAACATCGGTGTGTCATCCCTAAAACCAGACAAGGGTTTTAAAAAGGATTCACCAATACCGATACTAGTATCGGTGCCAATACCGAGTATGTGAGCGAGTACTTTTACTCGCTGAAATGCTTTGATACTTTCCCCAAAAACAGAACTTCCGGTCAAAGGGAGATTTCCTCTGACTGGCAGTGCCGCAAGGGAATATGGAGCCAGTTTCCCGACCAATCAGGAAGCCAGGCGGCGGGTAATGACTTGCCACCCAGCTTCCTGATTGCTCGAGAAGTCGGCTCAATGCTGTTTGGCCGACTTGATGCTTATTGGCCAGAAAGGCAAGTTCCCAGCCAATCAGCATGGAGCCGGCCAAACAGTGCGAATCAGCCTAGAGCTGGCCAAACAGCATGGAGCCAGCTTCCTTGCCAATCAAGAAGCCGACCAGCGGGTAATCACATGCTGCCCGGCTTCCCGATTTCCCGGGAAGCAGACTCCATGATAGCGGAAGTACCGGTAACAGTGAGTGCCGAAAGATAAATATCGGTATTCGATCCCGAAAAAATGGTATCTGTACATGCCTAGTTTTAATCCTTCCAAAAAACTTGCTGGCTAGAGTTCTCGCTAAGCATGTAAGAGGTAGTAGGATCAATGCCCGCATTCTCCACTAAAAACTGTTTAAGATTTTAAATGGGGAAGCAAAGGAACATGGAGGTGGGCCAGACAGGAGGGAAAAGTGCATGTTATCCTTTAATATGTAATTTTTTGGAGTAGCTCACAGATATATCTTAGAGGGGAACTCCGCCTACCTTTTATTGAACCGACAACGTACAAAAAAACACCCCCATAGCTTTTTCTATTAAAAAAATCCAACTTTGCAATCAGTGTACAAATAATAGCATTTATGACGAGTCCTGTTTTATGAGTCACACCATTTCAGCCAGTCAAATAAGGGCTAGTTAGCAAGCCTACCCAATACCCATATCAACCAACCGGAATCCCCAGAGCGGAAGTCCCACCGGTACCGCATGGCTTCGGTAGGTTGCTAGACACATCACATTTGGGGAAGATGTATGAAATGCATGCTATGGAAAAATAAATATTACTTCCCATACCAGGCGTAGGTAGCCAATTCGCTGCCTGAGGTAGGGGGTGTGCTCTTGGTGCACATTCCGGGGGGTAGGGGACGGAGGGGTGCTGTTGGTGCGCATTCCAGTAGTGGGGAGTGGACTGCTGGTGGTGCTAATGGGGGACAGAGGGTTGTGGATAATCTCACCTCTCAGCTCTGGCAGGAATATCGCCCAGCTTACTGATGTCACTGGTTGCCAGCAGCTGGGCGGGATCCCAGCCAGAGCATTCCAGGTAAGAGATAGGCGGGGATATGTGTATGGTCCTTATACATCTCTCTGCTCGGCTCTTAGCAACCTGGGATTCTCTGGCTAGAAATGGGGCGGCAGCACACTGCAAACACTGTGGCCATGCCGCTCCGCCTGCTGCCCACCCATGTGACCCAAAGAGATGCCGTCTGCCGCTGCCTCATTATAAGGACGGCCCCGGATTCTAGCAAAGTACTTCCAGGTACTCATTAACTCTCACAGAGATCACAGTATTGCCCCTGGCACTGCCTTTATCTGCTCTTCTCTCCAAAAGGATGTCACCATCTTTGTTCTGGCATCATCTAGAGTCACTATCAACTTTGTGCACGGAGATGTTGGCTTCGGGATGACGCGATCATGTAAATCTTGGTACCTGTGCAGTTCTTGGCTGTGCTTGCAAATGTCTGAGACAGATCAGCCCCCTGCTGCAGCCTTTCACCTTGTGTCTGGATACAAAGTTACGATATTTTATGTATTTATTATAGTTATTTTTTATAGCGCCGGCAATTTACGCAGCACTTTACATATTGTATGAGCACATTAGCCCCTGCCCTCAGGGACCTAAACTAATTGCTGGTAAGGTTAGGTCCTTGAAGGTAAGGACCTAGGTTCCATATCTCATATGCATTCATACAAGCACACACATGCTAAGGCCAAACCGGGGACCCCAGTGCTGCAAGGCAGAAGTGCTACCCACTAATCCACTGTGCTGCCCTGATCACGGTCAAAGAGGAGACTAAGGAAATGCTTCCTCCTATCTGCAGTAAAGTGAGAACATTGCCTCAGCTTGCTTGAACCAGCTGCTGACCGTTGCTGTGCCATTCTTTGAGTCTGCATACATGTTTATTTCTTTGTATCCTCATGCCCCGAAGAGGGCAGCATGTAGCCCCTGAAATGTGTTGGATTCTATATACAATTTTCGTTTGGAATAAATCTATTATGGTGTGACACTTTACTTCTCGTTCCCACTATCTCATACTAGGCAGAGTCACTGGAGTGACAGTTAAGGGCAGCGGTGGCATGGTTATTGCGAGGGGTCAGGAATGTATTCATGCAGACTTGTGGCCTGCGATCATAGATTACTGACAGTCCGTACAGTAAATGCGGCTCGCACTGCCCCTTTCTGGTACACAACTGGATTATTGGGTTGGCTACTTACAGCTGCCCCTAACGGACCTGGCATCCTAGACACATGCTTAAG
>NW_017306330.1:899584-900387 GCF_000935625.1 Nanorana parkeri | reverse complement strand
AACTGTTATGCAAATTGAATTTTTAATGTAAACAGTGTATATTTTCTTATGCAAAATATTTGTATGCAAATATAGATTTTGGCATCGTTGGTATTCATCATTTGACTTCTGCTACTAATTTATATTCTACTAGGTATAGGCATTTTTTTTTAGCAGTGTGAGAATTTATTTCCTGATGTCTACTAGCTGCCCTCTAGCAACTTCAGTGCAAAATCATAGCTAATTTGCCTACAAACGTCAGGTGGTCATAATAATCAGGCCACTTAGTGTATATTTTGCTAGTTATTACAATCATTGGCAACGGTAGAAGTATATACTAGACATGTGCCATTCGTTTAGTTCCGAAACGAAATTCGGACGAATTTTCGAAAATTCGGATGTACCTGAATTGCGAATTACAGATATAAGGAATGCAAACGAATCCGAATTTCCGTTTCCGAAATTCATTAGCGGTAATTTGTTTCTTATTCGTTCGATCGTTGCAGCAAAGTGACATTAGAGAAGGAGAAAAAAAATTTTCCCCCCTCAAATGTCACTTAGCTGCAACAAACAAATGAATGAACGAAACGAATAAGAAACGAAAACGAAACAAACATTTGAACAAACGCTAACGAATTTCGTCCGAATTCCGAATTGACTTTCACACCCGAATCCCGAAAAACACAAAAAACACAAAATCCGAATAAAAAATGAAACAAAACAAATGTTTTGCCAGTGCACATGTCTAGTATATACTATACATTATATTTATTTTTATTGTATTGATTATTTCTTTAATTTATCTTCTAGCCCTGATGAAGGGA
>NW_017306330.1:897161-899565 GCF_000935625.1 Nanorana parkeri | reverse complement strand
AATCCCTGAAACGTGTTGTTTTTTTTATTGTTAATCTTTCCATAATAATAATAAACAAATAATACTCTGGATTCTACCTCCATCGGTGTGGCACCAGTACTGTTATCCTCTGGATTTCTTGCAGCACCTTTTTGTTTGGGGATTCTTTGTTGTTTTGGAGCAGAGCAGAACACAAGCCATTCAGCCTAACTAATAAGACGCAACAAACAATACTGGACACATCAGGAGATCCCAGCACCTCTTGTATATTGCATCATGACTTAATTTGTGGCAGTACATAAAAATGTAGGTAGGTGCAGTACGGCCAATGGCCACTAGATGCCCCCATGGGGCCCTGGAGATAGATGTAGCTCTGGCCTGGGGAGACTCTGTGTCCCAGGAGAGATGATATATAGGGGGCGCCCGAGAGGGGAAAGGACAGAGAGAGTACAGGAGAGCAGAAGTCTAAGACTGTATACAGAGTCCCCGGAGAGAGACTGATTCTAAAACATAGGCTGGTCCATGGGAAGGACAGGACCAGGCCTAGGACTATGTAGAGCTACAAAGATGCCCTAGTTTCCCCTGGAGGGGGGAAACCACCGAGCTAGGACTGACAAGGATGGGATTCCGGAGAAAAGTGAGAAGCTGTAAGACTGACGATATTTGCCAGTGGGCCTATGGCCGAAGTCGTGGACTCTGGGCTGCACCTGGGCTGTCCTTCTCTCTCTCTAATCTGTATCACCATGCAACAAGAACTGTGCCGTTGTCCCACTAGGGGGTGGCTGAAACGTATGCTTATTGTCATGTTCATCCTTTTCAAGTAAAACCAAGAAAAGACTGTGTGGCCTGGTTCTTTTCCCTCCAACCTCTGAGAAGGTGGGGTTCTACAGGAGTGTGATGTTGGACTGTATCGGGGCTGTAACCGCCCTGAGGAGGGTAGGTGTGCAAAGGGACTATGCCCGACATAGGGCGCCGTTCATGGTGGCCTTTCTCCCTACGGGGGAGGAAGCGCCCAATACTGCAGAGGCAGTTGAAGCCATGAGGCCCTGTGTGCGCAGTACTACAAGTGTGAGAGTGTTTGCACGAGGCCGAGGCCCCTGACCGTGGGGTGCCTGGTGTCGTGTTGCATACACGGGGTTACACAGAGCCAACCCAAAGGGAACACACACGCAACACCCCAAGACTGAACCCCGCCTACAAACAGGTCACATTTCCTTTGGAATCAAAGTACCTCAGAACTGAGCATTGCACGGGAAGGGATTTATCTGGATTACAGGTTATAACAGGAGCGATAATTAAAAAAATTAATAATTATAGCAAAATTGGGATCGGAGTCAGCCCACAGGTGGCATCCCCCGTCTGAAAGGGAAAATGGGAACGTGTAACGCGGACATGATTAGATAATGCGATTCCACTTACAATTAATTTAAATTAGACTCCCCTAAATCATGTTCATCATGTCGAATAGTCATATTACTTAAAAGATACAAACGTAATTTGATAACGGGCCCGTTTCGACAATGGGCGTTAATTGACTCTCTTTCTTAATTATGTCGCCATAAATTAAATTTTGCAATTTCACAGAACATTAAATTATATTTTAATAATACAGAACTATATTAGAAAAAAAAAAACTTTGTTCAATTATCATTAAAGTGGAAGATTAAAGCTTGTATACGGAGTGATACGCCGCTCGGAAATGATCCGAATTTTTTTTTTTTTCTTCTATTCCCCAGAAGTGACAATTTTATTTAACTCAGCGGTTTTCTTTCCACTCTGATTTTCTTCATTATTACAGCTTCTGATAAAAAAAAACAGTTTCATTGATGCAAAACATCTACACTTTTGAAATCAAAGGAGGAGTGTTCATTCGTTCACGCATGTTACAGATGGCACAGAAACATTTATACGCATGATGTTCTTTCCCTGAAGAGCGGACAATTGATTCTCCTTTTAAATGTATCCCTTTACCACTAATCACAGCTACTTAAATCTGACCTCCGGCCTTCCCTTCAGTTGTACCGGCTCCTCTCCTGGACTGGAATGGCTTCCTCTGATTTCACTGCACACTTTGGGCTTCTCACAATGTGCATTAGAAGCTGCAGCAAGTCAGCCTCATTTCTTGGCTGGAGGACCTCCAGCATCATCTGGTACTTTTGACTGTCTCTGGCCTGCCCCTTTCATTCATCATCAAGGCTCCGAATCATATGTGGGCATTACCTAGGGCGGTGTGCATGCAAATGCAGCATGCCTCAGATTGCCCACTCCTCCAGACTGACACACACCCATCCAGCCATTTTCCACACATGGTATGGCTGGACATGCAGTTTAAAGTGCAGGTGGGCTTTTGCAATGTGCACATCATACTTGCTTAGTGGTCAGGGCAGGTGCGAGTTTTTTTGCCTACACAGGTGAATTTTACCGC
>NW_017306330.1:892468-897070 GCF_000935625.1 Nanorana parkeri | reverse complement strand
GAAAAATCACCGAAATTTAAAAAAAAAAAAACAGTTTCCCCTATATTAAATGATAAAACATTTATTATTACCCAATTTTTTGGTAAAATATAAAAGACGGGGTCACGTCGGGTAAAAAGACACCAAACATGTCAAGCCTCAAAATTGCGTGCGCGCGCAAAGCTTTAAAAAACGATAATACCCAAAATTGTCCATAGGCGACGCTTTAAAAGCTGTTACCGCTCATCAGTTTAGTGTTATCAGTGATTGGTGGCCCTAAAATGATTGCTCTCACTGCGACGTTCGCGGCGATATGTAACATGTGTAGCGCAATTGTAATTTTTGCGCGCTGGGGCACCGGACGCGTATTTACGTTTATAGGTGCGTAAAAGTGGGGGTGGGGGAGTTATACATTTTGGGGGGTTTTTTCCCCTTATCGCGAGCAGAAAAAAAATGCCGTCTGGCGACGGCAACCCGCCAATGCAGCAGTGCCGTCCGTCCGTTTTTCTACTACTGGCGGATGGCAAGAGGTTAAATTTACCTTGTTCTTGCAGTCTTCAGGCAGTTTCTTCTTCCTTAGCAGCGATATTTACATATGACTGAGTCGCGGCTTATGGATATGCAAATTAACAGCAGAGGGAGCTGGGCGAGGAGGTGTTTTTTTACCCTCCCCCACAAGTGCTCTCAAGCGGCCGCTTGAGGGGCTGGATTCCTCCCCCTCCCCGCTCTGATCCGCCAGCGCTGACTGGCGGAACAGATGGGGGAGGGGGCGGGTACAGCTGGCTCTGCCTCTAGATAGGCAGAGCCAACAGTCACTCACGCAGCTGGGAGGATCTCGACATCGATGTCGGGATCCGCGCCGGCGTCTCAGTATACCGCGAGCTGTAGCTCCCTATATACTGAGCCTAGGGTGACGGGAGGACGCTAGTTTGTGTCCTCCCGTTACCCTGAGGAGAACTATGGGGAAAACCCATGGCACCATAGTTCTCCTTTAAGACATGCTGCAAGATTGATTGGCCCTGTATTTATACATGTGAGATGGGGACCTTAGATTGAAAGCTCCTTTAATGGCAGGCACTGATGTGAATGTAAAATTGTCGGCGCTATATAAATACCTGTATTAAATAAAGAAAAAAAAGAAAACAAATGCAGTCACCACATCTGAGGACTGGCGAGCTGTAATATATGACTTTTTGCATTCTTTCGTTTAGATACTCTTTCAGTGGCCCCTGGTCACGGAAGGGTTCAGCATAGGGAGACTGGGGTTTAGCTTTATTATACTGTATACAACATTCATATCTCTGCTCCCTTGTACTCATGTGCATGTGTTTGGGATTTTATATTTACTTTGTGCATGTTGATCTTAACAGAACGTAATCAGTCTGTGCTATTTCTGGGTTTTGAGAGCTGAACGTTCCCTCTGCCTATATATCAGCGTTGTTTTTCTATTTCCTACAATTATTTCTTTTTTGTGGGATCCTTCAGCAGGATAATGAGCTCTGCCACACTGCAAAAACGGTTCAAGAATGGTTTGAGGAACACAACAACGAGTATGAGGTGATGACTTAGCCTCCAAATGCTCCAGATGTCAATCCAATGGAGCATCTGTGGGATGTGCTGAAGAAACAATTCCAAACCATGGAGGCCGCACCACACAACCTACAGGACTTAAAGGATCTGCTACTGATGGCTTGGTGCCGCATACCACAGCATACCTTCAGGGGTCCAGTGGAGTCCATGCCTGACGTGTCAGGAAAAGGGGGACCTACTCAATATTACCCTGTTTCCCCGAAAATAAGACCTACCCTGAAATTAAGACCTAGTGCCATTTTTGGGAATTGCTAAAATATAAGACCTACCCCATAAATAAGACCTAGTTGTGACCATTCCCAGGGCCGGTGGTGTCATAAGGGGGAACTTGAAGAACTGCGGGAGAGAATCAGCGGTACCAGCGAAGCCGACGCTAGAGGAAGCGAGGCGGCAGCGCAGGGAGTAGAGCCGCATAAGCCGATGCCTCCTCTATAGCGCCGGCTCCTGTCACAGGCGGAGTGATACCAAATGCACTCCCCCTGTGAGGAATCCATAGTGAAAGCGCACTTCGCCATTTTGGATTATTTAATTTGGATTTGCATTAACTTTGGAGTGTTATACATAAAAGAAAAAAAAAATAAGACCTACCCCGAAAATAAGACCTAGTGTGTTTTTTTGAGCCAAAAACAATATAAGACAGTGTCTTATTTTCGGGGAAACACGGTAGGAGTGTGGTCATAATGTTATAGCTAATCAGTGCAAATGGATGTTGAAGTGTTAGGTGAATGCAGTTGGTTCAAGCAGCTTGATGGATGTAATGGATTGGTCTGGATTAATTTAGGGTTTACTATAAAATGGGTGTATATCAGGGACATGCAGTCAGGGGAGGCAGAGACCCGCCTAGTATTATGGAGGAAAAAGCTGTCAGCTTCAAGTAGGGTTGCCACTTATTCTTCAAGGGAAACCCGAACACTCTAGCGACGTGCTGACATTTTATGGGCAGATTGAGTCATGGCTTATTCATATGTAAATAGCCACGCCCATTCATATATGTATATATCACAGTTAAGACTATTTTCAGTGGGGGGGCCAGTAGGACCTATCCTTATTTTGGTTGTCCCTGTGTGCCTGAAATCTTGTGTCCGGCTTTCTGCTGTCCGGGTGAATCCTGGACAGGTGGCAACCCTAGCTTCAAGTCTGAAGCTGACAGCTTTTTCTCCATTCAGATCGGCTTGTTACAGGTTACATAGCAGGGAAATCCTCCCCACTATGTAACCCGTCATGGACGGAGCGCTGCATCCGGCTTTACACAGGTAGTTAGGTTACACAGCAGTGGGCTTTGCCACTGCTTGTGTAACCTAACTTGGTGAGGCAAGAGCTGTCACAGCCTCTACTCTGTGTTAGAGGCGTGAGCTCTGTGGATGGCTTGGACCAATGGCAAAGCGCCATAGGTCCAAGCTGTGCAATCAAAAAACAAAACCGTGAGGCCATCGATCTCGATGCCTCAGCAGTGACGAGCAAGTGAGGGACAGGGAGGCTCCTCCCTGTCCAATCCCCACACAGCTTAGGTACTGAGCTGGGGGTGGGGCTTCGGCAGGATGGGGACGGAGCTTCGGCAGGACAGGGGTGGAGCTTTGGCAGGCTGGGGGATGCCTCACCGAGCACAGAAGGCACGGCACATCACTGGTGTATATCCTAAGCTACTGAACTTCAGGGTGCCAAAAACACTAATGCATGTGCAGCTGTAGAAAGTAAAAAATAGATAAGTCAGTCCTGGGTCTGCAAGATTTTTGGGATCACACTGACCCCCCCCTTGCATGCAGTGAGTAAGGAACACCTAGGCATTTAAGTCATGTGACTTCTGAAGAGGAGAGTCAACTGATCTGGATTCCCTTCCAGTCAGCACAGGTCACATGACCAATGCCTTGGCAGGCATGGGATCCTGGAACTGTGGTTGCTGCAGCTTTAATAGAACAGGGAGGACAGGATAACAGGGGGGGTAAAGGTTCTGATTCTGAGGCTCAGATGTTGATGAGCTCTCATCTAAGGCGCCTTTTCTCTATATTAAAACACACCCAGTTTGTCTAATCTTTTAGCAGGTTCAGCTGGAGGAGATGACATGACATTTAACAGGAATAATGAAAAGACATCATTAATGGCTGAAACATGCAGTTCCTGACCCAACACTCGAGAGTTCACCTGTGTGAGCGCGCTGACAATGCTTCTCCGAGCTCGGAAACCACCACTGATTGTTTTAATAACAGGACGAGCTCGGAAAGCCAGGAGTATCAGTCGCCCTCTTGTTATCAGAGCCTGGGGACTGATCTGTCAATTATCTAAAGTGTCTGATTTGAAAGTCAGATTTTTAGCAGGGGCACAAAACTCTGACCTTCATGTTAGCTCCGGGAGATGCTGGAAAGTAATAGCACAAAATCATTCTTTCTGGCTCCCGGGGACAATGCACTTAAGTTGGCATGGAGAATGTCTGCTAAAAGATCGGGTCAGTTGTCTGGGTTTTTCTGAACTAGTTTTTGGACATGATCGTAGCAAAAACACGTGTCAGCATGATGGAGGGAAAAATCTTTACATGGGGCAGTGGTCATTCTTCCAGTGGTTACTCGTTACTTAAAGTGATGCTGAACTCAATAGTTGAACCTTAAAAAGGAGAACTATGAGGGGGGATGCTTTTCACTCACCTCATAGTTCTAGACGATGCAACCCGCCAATGCAGCAGTGCCGTCCGTCCGTTTTTTTACTACGGCGGACGGCAAGAGGTTAAGGCTGGGTTAACACCTGGGCGTACGGAATATGCGCGTTTGTCGCGCGTTTCTTTTACCGCAAATTGCGTTTACGAGGTCTATCCGGCTGTATCCTAATGGATAAAAAATACGCCCCAAAGAAGCTTCTGTTCTTTGGGCGTAGGGCGTTTTTCAGCGCGTTCCTACACGCTGAAATACGCTCAGGTGGGAACCATGCCCATAGGCAATTATTGGTTTTCACATGCTGAGCGTTTTACAGAGCGTCGATCAGCGCTGTAAAACGCCCAGGTGTGAACCAAGCCTTAACCCCTTCGTGACTGACGACGTACAGTGT
>NW_017306330.1:871768-888203 GCF_000935625.1 Nanorana parkeri | reverse complement strand
TGGGTATCGTTTTACTCGTTGTAACCTCATCTTTTATATTTCATTTAAAAAATGGGTAATTTGTTGTGTTATGGGGCATTTAATTAAATTTGTCACTAAATTTTGGGGTTTAATAAAGGAGTTGCGCTAATATTGCGCAACATAAAAATTTTCAACTACCACCATTTTATTCTATAGGGTCTTGGCATTCAGAAAATATATAATGTTGGGGGGTTTTACGTCATTTTCAGGCCTAAAATGTGAAATATAACATGGGTGCAAAAATTGAAAAAAGGGCCTCAGTCATGAAGGGGTTAAACTGCATTCAAGGACCTTAAAAGGAGAACTATGAGGTGAGTGCTTTTCACTCACCTCATAGTTCTAGCCGACATGTGACAATGAGACTGTCACAGGTCGGCTCAGTAGATCGGGAGGTGAGCGAACACATACCGGCGTTCGCTCACCTCTCGATCCTGTCACAGCTCTCTGCCGTGACAGGGGAGGGGCTGGATTCCCCCCTGGAACCAACTGCACATATATTTCTAACAGCGCCATATTTCAGAGGGTAAAGTGGGTCAAATACCAAAAGTAATTGAGAAGTTTCCTCGTCCTCAATTCCTCGGCAGCGATTTGAATGTAAATTTGCATTTAAACTTTAGAAATGTAATATAGTCTCAGTTGTATTAGGCAGACTCTCACACGGATGCTCGCAGCCCGCAGAAGGTCCCCTAGCCGTGGTGCAATTTAGCTCTAACCTCAATAACACTGCAGCTAATTACAATGCAAATATCATTAGTAAATGAAAATTAAGGTCTAATTTTCTCAGTCAACGGAAAATTAACAAAAACAGCACGATAACGCCGAGTCTCTCAAGGCGTCCGTTGCGCAATCACGTCAGAGATAGATTGTTTCAATTACAAAAGGTTTTCACACCTTTCCTTTTTTTCGGTATGGTTTGGGATATTATAGAAATATATATATATATATATAGGAGGAACCCTAGACCAGCTGTACTTACCTTCTGGGGAACACAGATCTAAGGTTACCCTGGAAGTGTTGACTTTCTGAAAGTCGAAAACCTGTATAGGGCTGAGCCAACCGCTTCTGCGCTCATGTGACAGCTCCTGGGCCTTGTGATTGGCTGTTGAGATGGGAGAAGTACTGAGGCAAGGTGCTGTGATGTTTTCAGAAAGCTATGTACAGCACCCTGCCGGCCCCTCCTACCAGCCACGATCTGCCTGCATTGCATGGAGCAGCACAGAGACCCACTAATTACATCACTGTGTGTAACATAAGCAATCTAATGAAAACAGAAAGGTTTTATTTAAAAATTGACTTAGCATGTTGATGAGCAGGTAAAGGAGGAATAAGGCGAGGCAAAATAAAATCAGAGTAAATGTCAACCAGGAGTGTTAGTGTTATATGGGAGATCCATGTTAGGTCAGGGGTAGGCAACCTCAGCACTCCAGCTGTGGTAAAACTACAAATCCTATCATGTTCCTGCCTCAGGGAGTCATGCCTGTGGCTGTCCGAGACTTGGAATGCCTCATAGGACTTGTAGTTCTACAACAGTTGGTGTACCAAGGTGGCCTACGCTTTTGTTAGGGTCACAGGGAGGGATAGGGTTTAAGGGAGTGTTACACAGAGGATTATTGTTGGTGTTATAGGGAGGGTTAGGGATAAGGGGGTATTATACAGAGGATTAATGTTAGGGTTACAGGGATGGTTAGGGATAAGGTGATATTATACAGAAGATTAATGTTAGGGTTATAAGGAGGGTTAGGGATAAGGGGGTATTATACAGAGGATTAATGTTAGGGTTACAGGGAGGGTTAGGGATAAGGGGGTATTATACAGAGGATTCATGTTAGGGTTACAGGGAGGGTTGGGGATAAGCGGGTGTTATACAGAGGATTAATGTTAGGGTTACAGGGATGGTTAGGGATAAGGGGGTATTATACAGAAGATTAATGTTAGGGTTACAGGGAGGGTTAGGGATAAGGGGGTATTATACAGAGGATTAATGTTGTGGTTACAGGGATGGTTAGGGATAAGGGGGTATTATACAGAAGATTAATGTTAGGGTTACAGGGAGGGTTAGGGATAAGGGGGTATTATACAGAGGATTCAGGTTAAGGTTACAGGGATGGTTAGGGATAAGGGGGTATTATACAGAGTATTAATGTTAGGGTTACAGGGATGGTTAGGGATAAGGGGGTATTATACAGAGTATTAATGTTAGGGTTACAGGGATGGTTAGGGATAAGGGGGTATTATACAGAGTATTAATGTTAGGGTTACAGGGATGGTTAGGGATAAGGGGGTATTATACAGAGTATTAATGTTAGGGTTACAGGGATGGTTAGGGATAAGGGGGTATTATACAGAGTATTAATGTTAGGGTTACAGGGATGGTTAGGGATAAGGGGGTATTATACAGAGGATTAATGTTAGGGTTACAGGGAGGATTAGGGATAAGGGGGTATTATACAGAGGATTCCCTGTAAACCCACCGACGTTCAAAAAAACAAGGTACAGAGCCAATGAAAACGGCTCTGTACTATGCGATCATTGTGACCAATCACCGCTATCACAAAATGTAAATGGCTGCAGTTTGCAGCTTTCTCTCCCTTCCCTCTCTCATTGTGAGAGGAGAGATCTCAACATTGGCTGTACCCTCCCCATTCACCACCATACCTGCAACCCCCTCTCTCACCAAGCCTCAAGTGCCCCTGTCTTCAAGTGGTTAAAGTGACACTAAACTCAGGAGTTACATCTTAAAAACACATTCAAGGACCTTAAAAAGAGAACTATGGGGTAAGTGTTTTTCCCCATAGTTCTCCTAAGGGTTACAGGAGGACATATACTAGCGTCCTCCCGTGACCCAAAAGCTCAGTATACCGCGAGCTACAACTCGCGGTATACTGAGACCGCCGCGGTTGCGACGGATCCCGACATTACTGTTGAGATCCACCAGCTGCGTGAGTGACAGCTGGCTCTGCCCATCTAGAGGCAGAGCCAGCTGTACCCTCCCCCCCTGTCCGTTCCTCCGGTCAGTGCTGGAGGATCGGAGGGGGGAATTCCTACGGGGAGCGGTGACTGACGGTCACGGCTCTCTGCAGGGAGATGATCGAGAAGTGAGCGAGCGACGGTATGTGTTCGATCACTTCCTAATCTATTGAGATGACCTGTGACAGTTTCTTTGTCACAAGTCGGCTCGAACTATGAGGATGAGGGATTTTCACTCACCTCATAGTTCTCTTTAACTATTAGCAACAATGTATCTTATTTGTGTATCACTCGGCTGTAGATCCTCCAATCATCTCTGAATTGGTGCCGACACTGTCCTTCCTTCTGGAGGGGGGCTACTTGTGTTCCTCATGGTCCCTGTGTGTGTTGTAAAGTAGTCACCTCTTCAACCTCACTCCAGAGCTGGACTACAATCTCAGGTTTAGTTTACTAATTTGTATTGAGATTGTAGTCCATCACGGGAGCGAGCTTGGAGTTGTGGCCCCAGGGACCATGGGGAACAAAAGTAGACCCCCTCCAGAAGGAAGGACAGTGTCAGCACCAATTTAGAGATGATTTGAGGATCTACAGCCGAGTGATACACAAATAAGATACATTGAGGGGGAATTAATCAAAACCGGAGCAGGAGAAATATGGAGCAGCTGTGCATGGCAACCAATCAGCTTCTCTCTTTCATTTTAAAATCTTAACTGAACAAACGGAAGAGAGAAGCTGATTGGTTGCCGTGCACATCTGCTCCAGATTCTCTCTGCTCCAGTTTTGCCCTCATTGTTGTTAATTGTTAAGGTACCTTATTGTATTTTTAATGCTGGAGTTGTGTCACACTAATAAAATCACTGTGGGATTGGACATTATAAGGACTTGTAATACAGGTATTCCTCACTTAACGATCGAGTTCCGTTCCTACGACCAGGTCGTTAAACGAATTGGTCGTTAAGCGAGGATCTCTATACAGTACTATACTGCATTAGTACAGAACTGTATAGCATTGCCGATGTACAGTACCGAAGAGTGAAAATACTTACCGGGAGCGGCAGTGAAGATCGGAGGACACCACTTCCGCCAGCGGCGCGCAAGGTCGGAGGTCGATCGGCGGTCCGTCGTAAGTGCGAGTGGTCGCAAAACAGGTAAGTCGGTAAGCGAGGGACATCTGTAAAGCAATTATGCGATTTTAAAATATATGTAGTCTGTTACTTTTTCTTTTTTTCCCGATATTAAACGATGAATGGAGGACGGGGTACCCTGCGATCATACACATAATCTTTAAAGAAATTAGCTTTAAAAAAATTGAACAAAAATTTGGAAACATTTCCACTAAAATTCTAACTGTGTACGGCCAGCTTTCCTCTTCCATGCTCCATCCAAAACCAAAAAATGAAAGTTGGCTGAACTTCCAATGTATGTACAGTATTAGGGACGGAATATTTATTAGAAGTCTAATTTTGAAAGACATTGAACGGGGCATAGCTAACGATTCCGTTATTTCATATCTGAGCATTTACAGAAGGAAATTGGTTTACTTAACCATGTTACATCTCCGCAGAATTAAGCCAGCCGCAGTGCGACTTGTAGGCGTCTTCCAGGAGGCTCTGAAGACACCTGCGTTTTTGCCGCTTATAGTAGGATTTATCGCCGACTACATGTCCCCAGGAGGAAAACGGAATCGGCGTGTGCTGTCCACGCAAGACAAAATGCCCCTTACCATTAGATATTAAATCTCCATCCCACAAGCCGGGCTAATGAGCAGCTGCCTGTAATCTTTGCTTTAACTTTAGGACTAGTTATAATACGTTAAAGAACGCGGGACGTGTGCGGCGCCTAGGACGGAAGAATTACGTCATGCCGAGGATGCCGATACTTGACGTGGTCAGCATAACACTAGGATGATTTAAATACTTTTGCAAAAAGAATCCTTCGTTTTCACCAATAGTTGTAGAATTGAATTAAAGCTGAACTCCGGGATAAGTAAATATATTGTCCTCATACAAGAGCCGTGTGTATTCTTCCTGGAATCTTGGTGAGCTTTGTGTATGTCTTCCAGATCTGTGCCGTAATCCAGTGCGAGACTCGGAGGTTCCTGTAATAAACACCGCTCACTGCTGCTCTCTCTCCTTGTGCAGGGTGACTGGTCTGGTCTCCACACCCTCCTGTAATAAAGACCACTGACTGCTACTATCTTTCCTTCTGTTCACCCCTCGTGTAATAAAGACCAGTCACTGCTGCTCTCTCTCCTTGTGCAGGGTGACTGGTCTTGTCTCCGCCCCCTCCTGTAATAAAGACCGCTCACTGCTGCTCTCTCTCCTTGTGCAGGGTGACTGGTCTTGTCTCCGCCCCCTCCTGTAATAAAGACCGCTCGCTGCTGTTCTCTCTCCTTGTGCAGGGAGAGTAGTCTCGTCTCCGCCCCTCCTTAACTGTTTACCCAGATTTCAGCTTTAATGTAGATCTAAAACCTAAGGTGACATTTAGTTTGCTAAAGCACTGCGCATCATTAACCACTGCCATTTATTTAAACATACTGTTTTCAAAATCATATTTTGCACCTCAGGGCTGTTAATCACCTGCAGCCGGTTTGCAGCAATATCCGGTCTACATTCAGATGCTCCAGCATCATTGCTCGGGACTAGGGGTGAGCTGAAGTCCAGACTGAACCCGGTCCGAACCTGAGCTCCTCCGAACGTAGAAGTAAGCCCCTTCTTTGCCTCCCAATCAGCTTTGGCCAGGGAATTACCCACACACAGATGCAAAAGGGGCGGAGTGCTGTGACATCATTGACCATATATGGCATTGTCCTTATATGACCAAATATATGGCTATATTTGGTCAATGCCATAGGCCTTATGTGGCCATAATATTATTATTATTATTATTATATAGCGCCAACAGTTTGCGCAGCGCTTTAAGGTCAATGACGTCACCACAAGTATTCTGACCCTTTGTTTAGAATGCCACGGCTGATTGGGCAAGTGGGCCGCATGACTTGGTTCAGTCCAATCCGTTCTCAGGACCAGCTTCCCAATAAATGCAATGGCAGAATGAGCATAGATATCGTCTGTGTCTAGTCTTCATCAGCAGTGCGTGTGATACGCTGACCACACCGGGAAAGCAATTAGGAAAATGTTGTCACCCCCACATCAGGAAGTGTCTAAACAAGCACCTCTATGGCAGGATCACCCGGGATTATTTTAATACAAGTTGCAGGTTGAAAAAGATTAAAAATAAAAAAATGTTTGAAATGATATTAATGGGTGAAATCTTATATGAGATTATAAGGATTCGGCTTACATGTAATTTAGAAAAAAAGAGAGTGTTTCCATGGACACGCGGCCTCATCAACTAAACAGAGTTTTATTTTCACAAAAACAGATCATACAGGATCCTCAGTGACTGGTTCCCTAACAAAACAGGAAATACTTGTTTATGTGAAGTGGGTGGGGGCCCAGATGCAGACAGTTCCCATATGACAGAATGCCGAAAGAATGTAAGCAAGCCTTGTGTGTCCGATACAATATATCAAAGACAAAATGCTAGAGGACTAATATATATATCTACGTCTTCAGAATTTATATAGCGCCAACAGTTTGCACAATATAAGGAAGACATTAGAGTACAGTTCATGCTAAGGTGGGCCCTGCCCGTGAGAGCTTACAATCTAAAATATAATAATGTCACCCCACAACTATCAAAATACATTAAATATGAGATGTAGCCAATTATTATTGATGTATTTATCATTGGCAAAATTGCAGTTTGGTATACACATACATACACATACATACACACACATACACTGAGTTGCCAGATTATTATGGCCATCTGACGTTTGTAGGTTAATTAGCTATAATTTGGCGCTGAAGTTGCTAGAGGGCCAGATCATTATAAATAGGGAAGCGGGTTGGTTACCACGGCAGTAGAAGTGATTTGTTTCTGAAGATACGGGGAAACAACGCGATGTAACAGCCTTTGAACGCGGGATGATTGTTGGCGCTCGGAGCCATGGAGCGAGTATCAGCAAAACAGCAGAATTTGTTAAATGTTCCAGAGGGGCTCATTGTTAAAGTGTTTAAAGACCGGACTGTCAGCCGAAAATCTGGGTCTGAACGTGCGAATTGTGGCCGTCAGCGACTAGTCAATGTTAGGGCAGAACGGAGAGTGGCAAGACTGGTACAAGCAGGGCAGCCTTCAGATATTTCGGGGCCCCTTACATGGCTTTAGGCCGGGCCCCGCGCGCACCCGGTCGTCGCCCCGCAAACCTACCCCCCGCACCGCTGAGCCAGTCACACTGTTATTATTATACATTTATATAGCTCTGATATATACCACAATGCTGTACAGAGAACACTGAGCCAGTCACATCATTCCCTGTGCAGAGGAGCTTACACTCTAATGCAGAATGGCACCGCTTGTAGGGGGACTACAAATCCCAGCAATACATTTATACAGCAATGTATAACAGTATATGAATTGGACACTGGGCTTAGTTGCGCGCCGGACTCTGGGCTTAGTTGCGCGCCGGACTCTGGGCTTAGTTGCGCGCCGGACTCACCTGAGACCCCACCTGAAAGTGACCCTGCAGAGCACACCATATATGCTGCACATCTCATCTGAGACTCTCTATGGTGGGCTCCGCAGGGGTCTCAGGTGGGCTGGTTGGGGCTGCATCTCCCTCCCAGCTCCTCTTACCTGCTCCTGCTGCTGGTGCCTGGCCTCCTCTGCCGCCGGACTGGCCGGAAGTGACGTGATCCCCGCTACCTCCGGGCACTCGTCTGCGTCGCTGTCAGACTAGTATAGCGATGGCGAATGTTTTTGAACCCGAGTGCCCAAACTGCGACACAAAATCAATATATTTATCTCAAAGTGCCAACACTGAAAATAACTTTAGTATTGCGTTGCAGTTCGGGCGCTCGGGTTTAAAAAATGTTCAGCATCACCACCGCCTCAGACAAAATAGGGAAACACACACATTCAAATATTTATACACTCATTAACCACTTGCTGCCCGGAGCAATTTCTTACAGTTGCACACACATTATTATTATACAGGATTTATATAGCGCCAACAGTTTGCGCAGCGCTTTACAATATAAGGAAGACATTACAATCACAACACAATTCAATCTGAATTTTTTGGTAGAAAACCGCTTCGGAGGTCCTGTAGAATAAAAAGATACTAGTTGCAATTTTTTATGTCGCACAGTATTTGCGCACGTTTATCAAACCAGTATTTTTAGGATAAAATACACTGAAATTAAACTTGGTGCACAGAATCAGAATATAAATGGCTAATTTTTGGGTACAATATAAAAGACGGGGCCACGCCGGGCAAATAGATACTAAACATGTCTAGCATCCATGAAACCGCCAAAAACTACAATAACCAAAATTTTCCATAAGTGACGCTTTAAATGCTTTTACGGCTCATCAGTTTAGTGTTATCAGTGATTGATGGGCCTAGAATTATTGCTCTCACTCCGACGCTCGCGACGATACATAACATGTGTGGCGTAATTTTTGTTTTTGCATGTAGGCGCATCTAACGCGGGTTTGTGTTGTATGTGCGTGCACATGGGGAAAGGGGAAACTTAAAAAAATATTTTTTTGCATTTTACATTTTTTTTTAATGTTACTTTAATTTTTACCTTTTTTTTTTACACTCAGCTTTATTGCTATCACATAGCGGGCTAAAAAGCCCCTTATGTAATAGCACATATAATGTGACAGGTCCTCTTCATTAGAGACATCAGGGGTTTTTCATACCCCTAATGTCACCTAGGGGACCCCAAAGAAGCTGATGAAGCAGAGATCTGCTTTACCAGCTTCTTCTTCTGGCTCTAAGGGGTTGTCCACACCACTTGCAGTGCGTCCCGGCCCGATTCCGGCCGGAGCGCACTGCATCACATTGCGGCCGGCTCAATTTTTCCCCGGGTAGGAGGGGGAGTGGCGGGCCATTGAAGTGAATGGCACCATAGCCACGCCCTCCGGCCACAATACGATCGCAGGGCACATTGTACCTGCGTCCCGATGCGGTCAAAATAGTGCTTGCAGCATTAACCGCACCACACCGGAACGCACTGCAGGCAGAATGTGCCCTGCGATCCTGTGCAGGCGAACAAATTGCGGCCGGAGGGCGTGGCTACGGTGCCATTCACTTCAATGGCTCGCCACGCCCCCTCCTGCCCGGCACAAAAGTAAACCGGCTGCAATGCGATTCAGAACGCACTGCAAGTGGTCTGAACAGGCCCTAAGAGCCAGAGACTGTGTACAGTGACACCGGAAGTGATGTAATGCACATCACTTCCGGGTCCAGTGATCGGAGGAGAGATCCGCAACTAGAAGCCACTGAGCTCTCCTCCGATCTGTCAGGGGAGAACCTCCACGCATGGCTTGGGCTCACGCGAGGGACAGATGAGCCCAGGAAGCCGATGGTGGCACCGGCGGCTGTGGAGGAGGGGGGCACAGCTCCGCACCGTACAAGCGATTCAGCGCCTGTACAGACGCCGGATTGCTTGTATTTAAAGAGCAATCGTCAGCTGTTTAAAGGAGAACTATGAGATGAGTGCTTTCCACTCACCTCATAGTTTGTGGCGACGTGTGACAATGAGACCGTCACAGGTCGGCTCAGTAGATCGGGAAGTGAGCGAACACATACCGGCATTCGCTCACCTCTCGATCCTGTCACGGCTCTCTGCTGTGACAGGGGAGGGGCTGGATTCCCCCTGCTCCGATCCGCCAGCGCTGACTGGCGGAACGGACGGGGGAGGGGGCGAGTACAGCTGGCTCTGCCTCTAGATAGGCAGAGCCAGCTGTCACTCACGCAGCGGGGCGGATCTCGACATCGATGTCGGGATCCGCTCCGGCGTCTCAGTATACCGCGCGGGTGTAGCTCACGGTATACTGAGCTTAGGGTAACGGGAGGATGCTAGTTTGTGTCCTCCCGTTACCCTTAGGAGAACTATGGGGAAAAGCCTTGATCCCATAGTTCTCCTTTAACACGGTACAAGAACATGGCTTCAGGAGCAGCCATGTTCTTGGTATAACCACTTCCAGCGGATGACGCACAATTACGTGAACCACAGAAAGTGGTTAAAAAAAACAAACAAAAAAAACACGTGTAATGAAAACACACACATATCACACACACGCATTAAAACATTTTTTAAAATCACACACATTCATTAAAACACACACAATAAAAAAACACACATTAACAATTAAAATAGTTATTTAAAAAACGTCCCCCTCTCCTACTTACCTGTTTTGCAGGAAGGGGGGCTGCATCCCTGGGCTTCAGTGGAGAATCAGTGTCATCTGCACTCTGGCTGAGTAGACATACTAAATCTATCCCTGCCTGTTAGCAGAGGCACCACGAGGGAGCGATCAATGTGATCTGCATCAGCAAGAGGTGCAGATCATACTGATTCCCCACTCGACGACCACCAGGGAACGATTTTCATTCAATATATTGCCTGTTCGGCAATATATTAAATATGTGGGCGCTTGCCAGGTTTAAAGATGGCCGCCACTACTCGCGGCGGCCATCTTTAAAAACGAATGTACAGTGGAGAGACCCCCTGGGGACACCGGAGGAGGCATCCCAGGTGAGGGACTGGAGCATGCGGACCCCGGTGCTGCGGGCGGCCCGGCCACATCCTGGCCTATCACTTGAACGGCCGATACTAATGTAAGGTGCCCGGGCCCCTAAGCCTAGCTGGGCCCCTTACATCAATATAGGCCGTACCCCCCTGACGGCGGCCCTGGGTACAAGACAACAGAAGGGCAACAGTGCAGTGTCAGATATGGGCACCCAGTACTCTCGGCCAGAGGGGTTGAGAGGTTTCAGGAGTCAAGTATCTTTACAGGGAAAGAGCTGACTTTGCAGTTCATTCCAGATTTTCCGGATTCTGCATGGGATCCTGGAAACGGGAGGTTTCAAAGAGAATTGGGAGGGATGAAATCTCCATTCCCGGCTCCATTGTTTTGTAGTGACCATCACACCTGTTGACTGCACAGGTGTGTACAGCACTTATGGTAAGGGTTCTGGTAGGGTTCAGGGCTCCAACTGGGAGATGGAAAAGGTTCCCATTCAGGAGTCAGGAGGGCTCCATCTCGGGTTGCCACCTGTCCGGGACTCACCCGGACAGTCCAGGTTTTGGAGTGCTGTGTCCGGGTTTCATGGCAGCTGAAACCCGGGGCACAAGATGTCAGGCAGACAGAAGCAACCAAAAATTAAAATAGGGGCTACTGCCTGTCCCGCCCCCACTGAAAACAGGCACGACTGTGATACTTACAAATATATGGGTGGCAGAAGTGTATGTTGGAGATGCATGAGAGACAGCCGAGGAGGCTGGGGAAACCAGTGAGGCTGGAAGAGGGCCAGAGTATCACTGAGGTCAGGCCCGGCGCTACCGCAAGGCAAGTTATATATATATATACATACATACATACACACACACACACACACACACACAGTCTATACACAAATTCATGCATCACAAAGTGTGAATGGGACCCAATAGCATCCCTTCCCCTATTTTATTTACATGTTGATCCTGCCAATAGATCCATTATTGTTCCACTTCCTTTAGTGCCGGCTGTGATGGTGGAAGGAGCAGCAGGACGGCTGAATAGGTAATCATCAGAGGATTATGGGGCATTGTAACTCTGCACATGATAACACCATGAGGCTGACATAAATCTTTCACCCAGCGTAAAGTTGGGTGAATGCTGTTCACCTAAGATGACCACCACTAGATGGAACTGATGAGCAAAGGAAATTCTTATGCTCCTCAGCGCCACCTAGTGGCGGTATAGCTGTGTGAACGGCATTCACCCAGCTATACGCAGGGCAGAAGATTCGTGACCATGCTCCATACTATACATACATCGGAGCGTTAACATTTGTACTTTCAGGCAGACGGGACCTTTAAAGGCCTTCTACGTTGCCGAAGCTAAACCTCGGTAATTAATACATCACAGCTAAACTTATCTACCGGCGCAACAAACATCAGACCCTCAAGACTTCTCCTTCTGAAATCTGCAACGTCTCAGATCCAACTCCCGAGATCATCAGCGGGAGGGTTCGGTGGGTGTGAAGGAAGCCGCAATCTCAAAAGAAGATGAAATGAAAAAACTAAAAACATGAAGTTGGAGCTCGGCTTCAAGAGCACTCCGCAGACGAGCACTTGGCGGGCTCCTTCAACGGGCGTAAACAGGCTCATTTGGTTACAACCCAAACGTATTCTCAGAGCCTCGTTTGATGTTCAAAGACGGCAATTAGGAATAAAAAGTTTTCTAGTCTCGGTAGGGCGTCGTATAAATCCGAGAACATGGCGGGGTCTCCCTCGTGTCAGATGTGGCGCGCATGGAAATAAGATCTCTGATAATGCCATGTGCAGCTCGGAAAATGAAAATATATAAATGAACCAGAAAATAAAGTGTGCGCGCTACGCAGGTGAAACTTTACTTTGTTTTAGATGGAGTAGAGAGAGAGATTAGAACCCCGGCCAGGTTTTTTGTAGCTGCGTGTGTCCTGTTGGGAAGATTTCCCCTTCATTTCCTGTCTTGGAGATACATCAGGAAGTAGAAATGGCTGGTCTAATCATATGTAATACTACAAAATAATAATAATAATAATTTGTTATTACTAATTGTTATTATTATTTCATTATTGTTGGTATTATTTACATATCAGAAACCCCAAATCGCTGCACTAATCATATTTAACAATAATACTATAAATACTACTAATACAACGTAATACGATTAGAGTTCGTTCTACATTCTGAAATGTATAATAATAAATATTTAATTAGTGGCATTAGAAAAATTATTATACAACAATTGTTAAATACCACTATTTGATACCAATTCCACTATAATATTCTATTATTATTATAACTTATTATTTTCACTATTAGTATTATTAGTAGTAGTAAGGCCTTGTTCACACCAAACGCAGAGCAGGTGCAGAGCAGTTGCAGAGCGGATCAAAACTGCGTCCAATGTATTCCAATAGTATTTTTTCCTCCAGTTCACATCGCAGCGTGCAGTTCCAGAGCAGGTGAAAAAACTGCAGCAGGCCCTATTTTACCTGCTCTGGATCTGCAAACGCATCAAAAACACATGCAAATGCCTGGAACGCACTGAAAGCACATTTTAAACTTTTAAAAAACGCATGTAAAAGACTAGCGTGCGTGTGCAGAAACCTGACCGGATCTGCTCTGCATTTGGTGTGAACAAGGCCTTATAGTCGTTCCCTATAAATCTTACATATTATGCTGAAATCTTATTTCTTGAGGTATAAACGTATAACGTTTCTTATATTTTATGTATCACATTTATTATTTGTATTCTTCTTACATTTTCTGCTGACAAATGTTTGTGTGTATACATTGCACCCCGTAGCCCTGATGATGAAGCTGGACCGGTGAACCCCCAAAACACTGTGGCTACTCCTAGCAAATATAAAAATAGACTGCATCTATTAAACTCAGCGCGGGGCTCTCACTTCTTTCCCGCCTTTAATTCCTCTGGAGGGGACGGTAGAAACTTTCCACTCGGGTCACCCAGACGATCAGCATCGAGGAGTTTGAGGGCTGAAAGGTTTTTGGGGATCTCCGTCGGGATTTTCTGTTGTGTCATCAGAAGATGAATGTTCGTGCTAGTGGCGAGTACTTGTCGTTCTTTAGTTGTTTGCTTTGTTGGTCGGGAATGTTTATATTGGGAAATGTACCTGCCAATGGGGAAGGAGGAAGCTGGCAGGGCAGGGACACCCAAATATATTTTATTGTTGTACTATATAGAAACAGATTGCAGATATTCATAGTGAGCGGGATGGGAAGGGAAGGACTGGGCCAGGGCTAGTGGGGACTATTAACCGCGGCCCATGAGATATGTGGGGCTGGTCTCACCAAGTGGAGATGGACATCCGTTCCATGCGGCTCCGATCAGCAGGGGATCCATGCATAGATCCCTATGGAAGGGATGCCACCCATGTGAAAGGGGCCTTAAGCTGGCCATACACTGGGCTAAAGAAGAAAAATTACTTGATTCCCCCTCCACACTAAAGACCATGGATGGAGCAATCTTCTCTGCTGGCTATTGTATTCAGACAGCCAGTGATTGCAGCTGTCAGGGTACCTGAACAGTGACTGCAGCTGATTTGGGTGCCCTTCACACCAGGGCGTTTCGGTGGCGCGGATTCGTCAGCGCTGAACCGCCGACATTAGCAACCCCATACACTCCTACGGGGACCGTTCATCCGATACGAACCGCCTGCCACCCAAAATGCTCCGTGGGCTATTTTTTCGCGCTGATCAGCACATGTCCCATATAGATTTCAATGGAAACGCGCATTTTTAATTGCATTTCAGCGCTGAAACACGATTTTAAACCCCCCCAAAAAACACCCTTTTAAAATTTGCGCCAAAACACATCCGCCCCGGTGTGAATGGGGCCTTACTGCAGTCACTGAAAAAATTTAACCCGGCCCCTTCCACAATGATCCGGTTGGTGCCAGCAGAGCCACCCATGGGTCAAATTTTGGCCAGTTCAGCAGGAAACAGCCGAAATTCCACCTGGCTATGTCCAGCTTTGGAGTGAAGTCAGCATGCAATAACACCTCAGCCCTTTCTTTTATACCAAGGGCGGGCAACTCTGCCCCTCCAGCTGCTGTGAAAGTCCCATGAGGCATTGCAAGACTGGCAATTACAGGCATGACTCCCAGAGGCATGCTGGGATTTGTAGCTGAAGCACAGCTGGAGGGCTGGAGTTGCCCACCCCACATTTATACAGTTCCCTGGATGACCCCCCTCCCTCTCTCTCTCTGTCCTGGCAGTGAAGCTGTAAAAGGTCTCTGGATGTTTTATATGTTTTTCAGTGTCCATAAAAGTCGTCGTGTTACAGGATCTGTGTCAATGCCGCTTGCTGGGCACGTTAGGAATCTCCAAGGGGGATAACAAAAAATCCTTTAAAGCCTCAACTGCGCATTCAGCGCCGCAGCGCTGTCTGCGATAATACAATTGCAGGAGCGTTTGGCAGAATTGATAAGAACGCGTTTTCCGGTAACACGATTCATGACCGAGGTTCCTCATGGCTATTTACAGTAACTACAAACCATCACAGGGATTTGGGGACAAGTCTCAGCTTGTGCCGAGCGTTACGAAAAGTCACAATCTCGCATCGATCTGAATCAAGACCAAGAGAATTAATGAGCTGCAAATTCCAGGTCAGCAAACGCTGCAACTGTGCTGAAATGTTCAAACCCTCTTGTACAAAGCCTGCATCCTCTCCTAACCAACTGTATCTACCGGAGGCCTATTCAGGTGAAATAAGAACCTAGGTTAGGTAGAGGATGGGTGCAGAGAATTTGTCAAAATGCAAAATTTTGCTGAACTGAACTACTTACATAAAATTACGTTGTCATTATTCAACCCCTGCTGCTGCCGGTTAGTTGCTAGGACCGTCTGGCATCCTAGCAACCAACCAGGGAGTTGGATGATTACAGCGGGTGCGCGAGTCACGCGACGGGCGCAGTACACAGGCTGCACGCGCTTAGCTGGAAACACGCGCGTAGCGCTCCTGCGTCATTAGGGCTATCAGGTGTAGGCCTTTCTGGGGGAGGTTCCCAGCACACACCTTCCACCTCTCTCGCCTGACATTGGCTCCCAGGGAGGGAAGCCTCCTGGTTGCTTCGGTGACCGGGGGGTGGTCTTACATTCCACTGGCTATAAAAACCTGGCCAGAGCTCTGGCTTGTTGCCGAGTTATTCCACCTTGTGGTGTGAACATCTAGCCTCTCTGTTGGATCGTGTTGTTACCTGTTACCCCCCTTCGTTTGCACTTCCCGATTACCGAACCCGTGGACTGTATCGCCTCTGAACCATCGCTGCCTGCCTCGACCCAGACTGGACTTTGACTACTCTCTTGGATTGCCCATATTTGTACTTCGCTTCCGGACTCATTGGCCGCTTCCTGCCGGTGGGTTCTTTACCACACTGCCAGCCCGCTGGTACGTCGGACACTGGTTGGTAACAACCAATCAATGATTTGCTGCCTCCTCAGTCCCCGCCATTCCCAGCAGGGACGCTGATAGAAGGCTACAGTCAGCCCTCCTGTACCAGGCCCGGCCCCCCTGCTGTATGGAGAAAGATGTCCGGCTCTCAGGCAGCAGTGAAACCCCCACAGTGCCCCTGACACCACCTACTGCCACACAGATCTCATTAGCAATATGGCCGGGCTTTGGTGACGCGAGGCGGCACCAATTAGTGAGGCGGGGCCATGGCTGGAGGCTCTGGTAGTCACAGAGCAACACCTACTGCAGAGCAGCTCCCTGCAGGCTGGGGGAGAGTGAATGAGTCCCCAGAGCCACCCCTTGCTTCAGAGTCCCCCCTTACATTGAAGTTCACAGAGCTCCCCCTGATATCAGAGCC
>NW_017306330.1:865853-871642 GCF_000935625.1 Nanorana parkeri | reverse complement strand
TCAAAGACCCCAGAGTCCTTTCAAATATCAGAGTCCCCCTAGCTCCCCCTTAAATATGAGCCACCCCTTGCACCATAGTCCCCACTTACATCAAAGTCCTTAGGACTTTGATGTAAAGAGGGACTCTGATGTAAGGGGGAGATCTGGGGACTCCCTGGTAAGGCGGGACTTTGATGTAAGGGGGAGCGCTGTAGACTCCTATATAAGGAGAGACTCTGATGTAAGAAGGGACTCTGGGGACTTTCACGTTAGGTGGGGATTCTGGGGACTCTGATGTAAGGAGGAACTCTATTGTAAAAAGGGACTCTGGTAACCCTGATGTAAGAAGAGATCCTGGGCACTCTGCTTTAAGGGTGAACTCTGATGTGCAAAGGGATTCTGGGGGCTCTGATGTAAAAGGGAAGCTCTGGGGACTCAAATGTACGGGGGACTCGGATGTATGGAGGGACTCCATAGACTCTAATGTAAGGGGGGTCCCTAATGTAAGAGGGGACTCTGGAGAATCTGATGTAAGGGGGGACTCTGATAAATGAAGGGGTTCTGATATATGAAGGGACTCCAATGTAAGGGGGGGTCCCTAATGTAAGAATGGACTCTGGAGACTGATGCAAGGGGGAGCTCTGGGGACTCCGATGTAAGTGGGGACTCTAATGAAAGCCTGAATTGCATTTTTGAGTTGATCTTATAGTAAAGTTATCCCAAAATATGGGCGTCAGTTTTTGGGTGGGGGTGGGGCAATTTCAGCGCTTGCCATAGGTAGATACGGCTCTGCACACAAGTATAACCAGTCATAACAATACAAGGAGGTGCTACTGAGATCCAGATTTTATACTGAATGGGAAAATCCAAATGTGCAGCCAATGCCAACGGATCTCTCACATGTGCGGGTGGAAAATGTTCTTTATGACTGCAGCAAATGTGCCGGCTACTAGCAGGGCTTTAGTGACAAATTCAAGTGGAAGACCCGACAAAGGGCGAGGTGACAATCAGTGGCGTCGCAAAGGGGATGCGGCCCGCACCCGGGTGCCGCCATTGGAAGGGGTGACACTAAAATGACTGAGTGTCATTTTGGTGTCACCCCCCTATGAAAAGTCGGGCACTCGTTCATGAACCGAGAGCCCAACAGTGTCAGGAGAGAAGAGGGGGCCCGGCGGCATACCTCATCCCGCCGGGTGAACGTCCCCTCCTCTCTCTGCCAGCATCTTTCACCAAGATGGCTGCCGGCAGACGTTAATGAGATGACCGTGCATGCGCGCAACGTCACATGCATGCACGATGACGTCACGGCGGAGTGTTACCCCCTTCTCCACTCCAGGTGACCTGGCCTCGGGACGCCCCTGGTGGCAACAGGCTACATGTCACGCGAGCCCCTAAAAATGGGACTTCCCACCGTATGGTAACATTGCCTCTCTTTCTATGTATACTTCTCTTTAACAAACTGCCTCCTCCGTGCTTTTGATTTATATTCGTTCTTTTCAATGCCAGCACCATTATCTGCAATCTATCTTGAAGAGCCGTTATTTTTATTACGACTGCAAAAAAAAATTATTATTATCTATAATAATTTACAAATGATTGGATGGCTTATATTGGACACATATACTGCTAGTGACAAAGCAGTACACAAATCATCAAGTAATGTTATCTCTGTTGGGATGGTGAGTTTGTCTTCAGCACCAGGAAAGTAACAGTTACATCCCCAGCCTGTGACTGGACAGCAAAAAGGAGAAGCAGCATAGTGATGAATTAATCTCTCTGTCCTCCCCTCCTGCCAGCATGCTCCTTGAACTAACTGATTTTTTTTAACTGGTCTAGTAGCCAGATGGGATTGAGGATTAGGTATGTCTTTTTTAATCCAGCCCCTAGACCAAAACAAGCAGATAACCCTTTTAATGTGGGGGTAGCCCCGATGCAAGGGTTAATTTTGATAATTCCTGGAGTTCCTCTTAAAACTCGTCTTCAACCCCTGATCCAAATACTAACTTATCTTTTAAGTAAATCCGTAAACCCAAAATAACCCTCCATCTGTATATTTATCTTGTAGGGTACGGGAGACGTTTAAGGAAAAAAAAAAATAAGATGGTAAGGAGGGACCCGCCCCTGAGGGCAGTAGCAAGGAAATGTCACGGAACACCTGAACCCAATGATTTGGAGGGGTGTCCCAATACTTTTGGCAATATAGTGTATATATATTTTCATTTTATTTTATTTTTTTTATAAGCTGGGTTTGTTTTTAATTTGTTTCTACTCTAAGCATCTGGTCCTTTCTGGGCTGCAGTTATAAAATCACGTGTGTGCTGCAATCATCTATTTGCCATCAGACATTTCCCTGTCATGGGATGAGCTTGTTTACAAAGGAGCTTGCGCTGTAATAAAACAAACTGCAAAAGAAATGATTCACCAGCTTCACACTTAAAGGGACAGAGGACACCTGAGGTCTGGAAGTTGCTGCCTTGTCAGCTGTAAACATTACCATATGCTTAGCGCTGACATAGACTAGTGATAAATGGATCATAGTCAGTGACATCACAAGGTGGGTGCGGCCCGCACCCGGGTGACACTAAAATGACTGACAGTCATTTTGGTGTCAGCCCCCTCTGAAAAGGACAGAGACAGAGAGACAGAGACAGAGACAGAGAGACAGAGAGACAGAGAGAGAGAGAGAGAGAGAGAGAGAGAGAGACAGAGAGAGAGAGAGAGACAGAGACAGAGAGACAGAGAGACAGAGACAGAGAGACAGAGAGACAGAGACAGAGAGAGAGAGAGACAGAGAGAGAGAGACAGAGACAGAGACAGAGACAGAGAGACAGAGACAGAGAGACAGAGACAGAGAGAGAGAGGACCCGACGACATACCTTATCCCGCCCGGTGACTGTCCCCTCCTCTCTCTCCCGGCGTCCATCACCAAGATGGGTGCCGGCAGGTATCAGAAGAGTGCTTACGTGCATGCGCAGTGGCGAGTCGGCGGGGTGACACTCGGTAACCACTCCGGGTGTCACCCAGCCTCGGGACACCCCTGATGATAGTAAATTACATCTTCTGATTCATATGTATACATCAAACAAAACTGTAATAAAAAGCAAACAAACAAGGTAAAAATTGTGTCCATGTCCGAGAATGTCTTGAAAGATACAAAACAAATACAGTCCAAACAGCTCCCAGAAGTATAATCCCAGATAGCAAGCAATTGAGCTGCAAGTTTGAAAATGACTTGCTAAACTATTGCAGACTTGCCGAGCTTCACAATTTTGTTGCACAATTAGAGCAAGTCTGCACTGCAAGTCTCCAGATCAACGTGCTTTGCAAAAGTGCTGTACACTCGCAGAGCTCTTACTAAGACTTGCAGGACTCTTGCTGTAGACTTGCCATGCAAATTTGCTACAAATTCAAAAAGTGTCACCTAGAACTTGTGCTGCCAGTGTTCTGCAAGTCTACAACTTGCCAGGAATGTGTGCAGCAAGTTAGCAAGAAATACAATTTAACCCCGCCACAAGTTTGTGGCAAATTATAAGTGCTATCTGGGATCCACTCCCTGTTCTTTCCAACAAGTGCTACAAAGCTATTCTGATTGTGCCAAATGTGTGCCAATCAATTCCTCTTCAATCCACATTTGTAACTTTGTAACATTATCATTGCTTGCTGGAAGCAATGCATGATGGGATATGTAGTCTTGAGAAATGGAGATTGCGTCACATCAAGCAGCAGGGAAAGAGAAGCAAAGCACACTGGGAATCTAGGAAGTTGGTGAAAGTGATGGGCAGCACAGTGGCTTAGTGCAGGGGGGTCTCGAGGCTGGGCGACACCCGGAGCGGAGACCGGGTGACACCCCGCCATGACGTCATTGTGCATGCGCGTGACGTGATCATCGCGTGTGCGCGGTCATCTTATTGATGCCTCTGTCGGCTGTCTTGGTGATGGACGCCGGCAGACAGAGAAGGGGACATTCACCTGGTGGGATGAGGTATGCCGCTGGGTCCTCTCCTCTCTCCTGACACTGTCAGGCTCTCGGTCAGTGATTGAGTGCCCGACTTTTCAGAGGGGGGTGACACCAAAATGACTGTCAGTTTGGTGTCACCCCTCCAATAGTGGCACCGGGCGTGGGCTGCATCCCCCTAGTGACGTCACTGGCTTACTGGTTAGTACTTCTGGGGATCACACACTGGGGATCTACAGTTTAAAATCTCACTGAGAACACTATCTGCAAGGAGTATGCATGCTCTCCCTGTACCCAGACCATACACAAGCGTGTGGGTTTCCTCCCACACTCCAAAAACATGCAGGAAGGTGTATTGTCTCCTGTCTAAATTGGCCATCTATGTATGTATGTATGTATGTATGTATGTATGTATGTATGTATGTATGTATGTATGTATGTATGTGCAATAGGGACCTTAGATTGTGAGCTCCTTGAGGGCAGGGACTGATGTCAATGTGCAACTATGTAAAGTGCTGAGCAAATTGTTGGCGCTCTATAAATACGGCGGCTCTCACTACATAAAAGGGATTTTTTTTTTCGAATAAGCTTTGATTGCATTATCAAACCCAACTCCAGTATGTATTCTTATTACAATGCTGACGTAATAACTGGAGGATATGCTGGGACTGCAGAACTCCTTCAATATCATTATCATGTACAGTATATATTGGGTATGCACGGGGCATATGGTATTAAATATTGATCATATCAACTTGTAGAGATAGATGTTGCTATATATAAATACCTATAATAATAATAATTATAATAATAGTAATAATAGAACTCCAGGATTTTTTTCTTTATTAATCCTTGTAGTGGGGCTACCCCTGCACTGCAAGGGTTAAGCACTCATTTGTGTCTAGGTGCTAAATTAAACATTATATTTGCATTATACATCCAGCGACATTGCATGTACATTCCTTCTGTGCAAATGAACCATCTTTTTTGAGAACGGGGCAATGTTCTCAAAGCCTACTTTCTCTTTCGGTTGAATATTCTTCAAACATCTTAATGATAAGTCAGCTGATTAAAAAGGGATGTTATGGTTCTCTAGGCAGAAGCCAGTGGCTTGCATCAACCAGCAATTGCTCATATCAGATAGGGATGGGAGGGGAGATCTTTGTGGTCCCAGCTCCACCCACCTGCGGCAGACTTCATCTGGGGGCCAAATTTGCTGGATATTTCAGTGTTTTTAAAAAGGAGAACTGTGGGGTCAGGGCTTTTCCCCATAGTTCTCCTTAGGGTAACGGGAGGACACAAACTAGCATCCTCCCGTCACCCTAAGCTCAGTATATCGGGAGCTACAGCTCGCGGTATACTGAGACGCCGCAGCTGAAGCGGATCCCTACAATTATGTCTGGATCCGCCCAGCTGCGTGAGTGACAACTGGCTCTGCCTATCTAGAGGCAGAGCCAGCTGTACCTGCCCCCTCCCCCGTCCGTACCGCCAGTCAGCGATGGAGGATCGGAGCGGAGAGGGGGGAATCCAGTCCCTCCCCTGTCACAGCAGAGAGCCGTGACAGGATCGAGAAGTGAGCGAACATCGGTATGTGTTCGCTCACTTCCCGATCTACTGAGCCGACTTGTGACAGTCTCATTGTCACAGGTCGGCTAGAACTATGAGGTGAGTAAAAAGCACTCACCTCATAGTTCTCCTTTAATAATGCCTGCAGGGCTGTCTCTACACTAAGCACTTATGGAGGGGTGGGGGGTGCCATCAGCTAATGGTTGTTTGGAGGAGTGGGACGGGAGGGTGCTATCAGCTAATGGTTGTTCTGGGGGAGTGGGGAGGGAGGGAGTTATCAGCTAATGGT
>NW_017306330.1:859094-865755 GCF_000935625.1 Nanorana parkeri | reverse complement strand
GGTGGCGGGAGGATGCCATCAGCTAATGGTTGTTCCAGGGAAGTGGGGTGGGAAGGTCAGCATCAGCTAATGGTTGTTCCAGGGGAGTGGGGCGGGAAGGCGGTATCAGCTAATGGTTGTTTTGGGGGAGTGGGGCGGGAAGGCGGTATCAGCTAATGGTTGTTTTGGGGGAGTGGGGCAGGAGGGTGCTATCTGCTAATAATAGTTCCGGGGGAGTAGATTGGGAGGGTGCTATAGGCTAATGGTTGTTCTGGGGGAGTGGAGCAGGAGGTTGCTATGAGCTAATGGTCCTTCCAGGGGTAGAGTAGGTGGTGTGTGCTGTCAGCGGCTTTGTCCGGCCTCCCACCAAGCTCACTTACATCCCTGGTTGCCAGGAGCTTGGTGGCATGCCAGTCAGAATGTTCCACTCGGCTCCTGGCAAACGGTGAGACATCAGTGAGCTGGGGGGGCTAACCAGACAGGGCATCACAAGATGCTAAGAGCTCTTGGGAATAGGAAGATTGGAGTCTGTTTATACTCTGAGTGGGAGTAAAGCCAAGCATGGGGAGATGCCTGGAAGCCAGCAACATGTATACAAGTCAGTGGATGATTCACCCCATCTGCCTCCACCCATAAGTAAAATATTAATTTTAGCCCTTTAAATGAATAGGACTTTAATAATAGTAATTAAATGCAGATTACTATATACAGAAAGAGCGGATTAGTAGTCAGGGTAGCTTGGGCTGTACCCCATGGCATCCATTTAGACTTTAACTGTTGTGAAATAAGGAATATGGCTGCAATGATTTGGTGCCCCTTTTCCTTGCCCCAGCTTTGACACACTATTCTCTGAGTTTGACATATTATCCAGAGATATTTGATGTCTTATGACAAGAATTGGAATTTGGAATGTCTGCGATTCATGAGTTGTTCAACACCTGACGTGACACGCAGACAATACACTGTTATCACCATTATTATCATCATGAACTGTCTACAGAGATTCCTTTAAGGTTTTAGGCGTGACAAGAAACAGTGTTGCAAATTGCAATAAAACATTTCCTATGCTAGGCACATAATGCTCTGTGTATGAAAGTGAACTCTTATTCAATTGCCGATTGAGTTTGCAGAGTACCGAATTAAGTAACAGGAGGTTGCAGCTCATACATAACAATACACAGTGACTAATGTGATACTAATGCAGAGATCAGCAACATAGCCCGCATTAAGTGTCAATTTAGAAGTGTTAGGCCAACTGACATGCCAGTGAACAACAGCCTGCCGTAGACTTTAGATCCGCCCCAGTTCTTGCACCTTCAGACTTCTGATTATCCCTAATTGCTGCACCTACACACCTGACGATCCCCAATGTCTGCACCTTCAGACCGCAGTTCATCCCCAATGTCTGCACCTTCAGACCGCAGTTCATCCCCAATGTCTGCACCTTCAGACCGCAGTTCATCCCCAATGTCTGCACCTTCAGACCGCAGTTCATCCCCAATGTCTGCACCTTCAGACCGCAGTTCATCCCCAATGTCTGCACCTTCAGACCTATGACCAGCCCCAATTCCTGTACTTTCAGACCTATGACCAGCCCCAATTCCTGCACCTTCAGACCAGCCCCAATTCCTTCACCATAAAACCTCAGACCAGCCCCAGTTCCTCCACCTTCACACCTCTGTTCAGCCCCAATTCCTGCACCTTCATACCTCTGATCAGCCCTAATTGGTGCAACTTCATACCTCTCATCAGCCCCAACTTCTGAACCTTCAGACATCTGCTTAGCCCCAATTTCTGCAACTTTTGGCCTCAGATCATCCCCAATTCCGACACCTTCACACTCTCTGATCAGCCATAATAATCGGCACCTTCAAACCTCTGATCATCCCCAAATATTCATACCTCCGCTTAGCCCCAATTCCTGCACCTTCACAGATCACCCCTAATTCCTACACCTTCAGATCTATGACCCAATTTCTGCACCTTCACATTTTAGATCAGCCCCCAATTGTTGCAGCTTCAGACCTCAGATTACCCTCCAATTCCTGCACCTTCACACCTCAGATCAGTCCCAATTCCTTCATCAGAAAACCTCAGATGAGCTCCAATTCAGGACATTGTTCTGAAGGAATTCCACAAAGTGAAATTATTGATCTGATGATACAATCCAAGTTGATTACAACAGGACCATCTGAGCTACATGAGACCCATTCGGCTTCACATCCATCTTTGATATCACTATTATATCTGTCAGAGTAAAGACATTGGATACGCGTTCAGAGACTGCAGCAGGTTTCGGTCTTCTTTTTTTTGTATCCACTTATACTGAAATGTAACCTTTGTTTTGAATACATGTTGGAAGCTAAGTTTGGAACATGCGTAAACCTGTGCAATTTTTAAAATAGAATAGTTATCTAGTGTATGAATGAAGCCGCACAATGACGTTCTGTAAAGCTAAAATCAACTTTATTGTTCCGGCACATTAGAGAACACTCCACACAAGCACCTCTTTCTGAGGAGTTGTGCCCCCTACTAGGGCTTAATCATAGAACCCAGAGTTCTTTGAATACGGCCCAATAGAGAGCAAAATATTTCAGAGATGAGAGACGCCGGTGTGGAGTGTGCTGGAACAATGAAGTTGATTTTAGCTTTACAGAAATCATCGCTCGGCTTCATTCATACACTGATTTGTATGGGAAGAAGCAATTCCTAGAGAAAACGAGCACACGTGACTGGTAGGTTTCCAGCAGCATGGCCATAGATCGGTACCGAAGGCTTAAGAGTGTACTGGTCATCAGGGGTAGCTAACCTTTGGCCCTTCAGCTGTGGTGAAACTACAAATCCCATGGAGACATTGCAAGTCTCCGACAGCCACAGACATGATTTTCAGAGGCAGATGCATGATGGCAAGAGGGGTTTCACCACAGCTGGATTGCCGAAGTTTGGTTACCCCTGATCTACATGTAACATGGTTGCCTTTAAATATACACCGATCATCCACACCATTATGAGCACTGACATTTGAAGTGGATAACATTAATTATCTGGTTACAATGGCACCTGAAAGTGGGTGGCATATATAAGGCAGCAAGTGAACATTTTGTCCCTGAAGCAGATGTGTTGGAAGCGGAACAAAATGGGCAAGTTTAAGGTTTTGTGTAGCTTTAACAAGGGACAAAATGTGATGGCTCGTTGACTAGGGCAGAGCATCTCCAAAACTGCAGCTCTTGTGGGATGTTCTCAGTCGGCAGTGGTCAGGACCTACCAAAATTTGTCTTGGCCTTAAAATTCTCCAGATCGCAATCCAATCGTGCATCTGCGGGATGTGCTGGAAAAACAAGTCCAATCTATACAGGCCCAAGCCCTTAGTGGGCTTAAAGGATCTGCTACTGATGGCTTGGTGCCAGATAACACAGCATACCTTCAGAGGTCTAATGGAGTCCATGTCTGGACGGATCAGGTAAAGGATTACTTGCTCAATATTAGATGGGTAGTCGTAATGTTATAGCTGATCAGTGTACAAAAAGCAAGTGGTTCCATTATTATATTGCAGGACTGCCTTTGATGTCCAGGGCTTGTCCAACTGGCTTTTTTTAATGGGAAGTCATTAGGTTGCCCTTATTACTTTGGATTGTACGTGGTGGTATAATGTCTCCTATATGGATCATTTGATGAATCTTTAAATATGTGATTTGAATATGACGTGTATAGTTATCCATGTGGTATCGGATGCAGATACAGGAATTTTACTGGGCTATTGTTACCATGGTGCTTGGGTACTAAAAGATCTAACCAAGGACACGGATCTATGATTATATTTACATATACAATATATTTAACAGAAGGAATTTTATAGCCATTGTTGTCTTTCAAACAGGTCTATATTGCTTATCATGTATCATATTTTTCACTGGTGCATTTTTTGAAAGCCGTAAAAAAGATGCGATTTCCAAGGTTGTAGGCTCATCCAGAAGCTGTATGAGAAACCCAACTATCTGTCCCCAACATAGACTATGTAAAGGCAAAGGGTTAGACTAGGGGACGACAACCTAGGGGCATTCCAGCTGTGGTGAAACTATGAATCCCGCCATGCCTTTGCCTCTAGGAGTCATGCCTGTGGCTGTCAAAGTCTTTCAATGCCGCATGGGATTTGAAGTTCCACCACAGCTGGAGTGCTGAGGTTGCCTACCCCTGGGCAAGTTTTACTATGGCTTCGATTGGGAGATTCACCCTATTTGTTCTGGTGACCATTATAATGAATGCCCGGTAGAGTTACTGCATATGTGCAATAACTTAAAGAACAACTTTGGGCATTTAAAAAATGAACCCTTGTAGTGTGGGGGTAGCTCATTTTGGACTAGGTCTAAAATGGAAAAAAAAAAAAGATACATTCACCTGACCTGTGGTGTCCGCTCACCCTTCTCCCCCCCTCTATTTCAACTGTGGAATTCCCTCGGCATCTTCAAGTCTAATGCAAGTCAATGGACCTGTTTTAGACATGATGATGTTATGGGTCCTTAGACCGCCAGAGCCTGGGGGAGAAGTGGCCCTGGACCGGCTTAGCAGCCAGACTGGACTGAGCATCCAGTCAGTATAACTTGTTTCTTTTAGACCCTAGGGCCTAGGCCAAGGCAAGGGTTATGTTTTTGTAATGCCCAGAGGTGTTCTTTAAGTAAGGGTAACACTGTGATCCCTGCACATCACCCAGGACACTGCCAGCATCATCAGGACTCAGGTCCAACACATGGGACTGTCCCAGCAAATCGAGGACAGTTGGCATCTACACGAATGTTGCAGTCGACATTAAATGGCAATGGACTTTCAACGTTGAGCTTTACTCTCAGCGTTGGTAGCTGCTCGACAGCCCGTTGGCAAGACTTCCACTGACCGGCAGCTGGGGGGGGATGTTGACAGGTTTGTCACCTTCCCTATAATAGAAACTGATGGAGAGTATTTCTGCTATGGAATCCCATGGAAGAAGAATTTACACTGACAACAAAATATTTTTTTTTTTAAATGGACAGGGCAAAACTTCACTCTGTTCCCTCGAAATTAAAAGCAGCTGCAAGTAACGTTTTATTATAGATTAAAGCGTTACGATTTACGCAATCCATCCTTCTATAAACACAAAACTTCCCTGGCAGAAGACTGTCTGTGAGCGACTCCAAGACACTTCCAGATGTCTTTTAAAACACAACTCTAGAAATTATTTCTCAATGAGGGCTTAAGTGGACTGCGCTGGCAATGTACATGGCCACGATTAAAGGGAACCTGCCATGAGAGAAATCTGAGCTGCCATTGCAGACCTCTCCTTCTGAAAACGTGTATTTCCCTGGCCGTCTTACTGAGAGTTGGTTTTATTACTAAGAACACAGGTATAGAGATGAAGTTCATTTCTAAATCGTAACCCCAGCCACATATAGAGGATAGAGGTATCCGAGATCGATGGGATAGAGGTATCCGAGATCGATGGGATAGAGGTATCCGAGATCGATGGGATAGAGGTATCCGAGATCGATGGGATAGAGGTATCCGAGATCGATGGGATAGATAGAGCGATATTCTCTTGACAACTCGCTTGATTTGTTCTTAACTTCCAGCTCTGGTGTAACCAATGTGAATCCATGAATCTTTTCAAGCCAGCACTTGACGTCCCGATGAAGGAAAACATTGTATCCCCAAACATGTCTGCCTGTTTCCTTTTGACTTTGATGAATGTTTTTTCCTCTCCAGTCTGAGTGTCCCTGGCCCGCCTCCTTTGTTCACTGGGTTTAGGTTTTGTCAATCATGACGGCTCAGCATCATATGTTGGCTTTACCTAGGGTGCAAGCAAATACAGCCTGCCTAGGAACACCCACTTCTCCAGACTGACAGCTACCCATCAAGGCATTTTGACATTTGCCTAACTCCTCCCACTGCTCACATCAGGGCTGAGGGTCCCTGAGAAAAGTATTGAGGCAGGGTGTTGTGATGTTTTCAGTAAGCTATGTACAGCACCCAGCCGGCCCCTCCCACCAGGCATCATCTGCCCACATTGCATAAAGAAGAATCACAAAGACCCAGAGATGACCGAGACTAAAATAAGGGATGTAAGGTTTATGTAAAACATTTCATTAGCATGTTAATTAGGGAGGAGGAGCCAGAAGGCAAAACATAAGCAGATTACAGTTCAGCTTTAAAACAAGTTGGAGTTGGAGTTCTGAGCCACCAACCTTCACTAACGGGTTAAGCTAATTTCTAGAATCGCTCAGCAATTAGTTTGGTGCTCCTTTGTCATTAGCGAGACTTGCCCTGGGAATACACCGCATAGCCAGCGACTGACAGATGGATGTGACTCCGCAAGGAAATCTGGAAGGATCAGATCATAAACAGATATAGCAACATCCTACCTACCCAATAATGATAATAATAATTCAATCATTTATTGTTTATTCTGCTTTAATAGCGAGCTATAAAGTGGGCGGAGGAGTAGACACTTTAAAAATCTCAAGGTCAGAAAACAAAAAATGGACAAGGTATCAGCTATTGTATTGGAGAGAAGTATGGGAAGGAAAAAAAGAAAAAAAAGAAGAAGAAGGATAGATAGAGATCTAGAGAAAATAGAGGAGGCACACATTATACCATGAAGTGGTGTGCCTTTTCTCTAGATCTCTATCTATCCTTCTTCTTCTTTTTTTATATA
>NW_017306330.1:857383-859007 GCF_000935625.1 Nanorana parkeri | reverse complement strand
ATAAAATCTTTGTGCATTCAGTGATATGAACACTTGGAAAAGGAAAAAAGGACTCCCACAGACTAACAAAATGCGCCCCTGGTGTCCCGCCAAGCTTCTGGCAACCAGTGACGTCACTGATTGCCAGGAGCTGGGCGGGACATCAGAAAGAGCATCCCAAGTTGCTAAGAGATGGGCATGGAAATGTCTAAGGCCCTTACACATCTACCCACTCACCTATTAGCGCCTTCAGATGCTCTGGCCAACGTCCCACCTACATACACATCTCCCCGCCCGCTCTGGTTGCTAAGGGCAGGACGGGGAAACATTTATGTCCCTTACACATCTCCCCCGGCTCTTAGCAACCTGGGACGCTCTGGCCGGCGTCCCACTCCTGGCAACCAGTGACGTCATTGGGTGCCAGGAGCTGGCCGGGAAGCTGGCCGGAGCAACCCTGGTTGCCAAGAGACAGGCGAGGAGGTCTGCATGGGGTGTCGAGACAAAAAGTTAGCTGTCTCCATGGGTCAGCAAAAGTTTGCCAACCCACGGAGACAGCCGACTTTTTGGAATAGTGCCCCCTCTTCAAGTGGTGCCCGGAGCACGTGCCATATCCTGGATATGCCGCTGCCTACTTCTGCACACAAAAAGAAGATGCTGGACCGGAATGTCAGGAGACTATAGATTTAGGTGAGTAAAAGGGGTATTTAGGTAGACTTTTCTATTTTTTTCATCCCAGCAATTTGTTAAAAGAGGGTGGAGGGAAGGGTCGTATGTGGAGGCAGCCTGGAAAGTAGCTTTAAAGAACTATGAGGTAAGTGCTTTTCACTCACCTCATAGTTCTAGCCGACCTGTGACAATGAGACTGTCACAGGTTGGCTCAGTAGATCGGGAGGTGAGCGAACACATACCGGCGTTCGCTCACTTCTCGATCCTGTCACAGCTCTCTGCCGTGACAGGGGAGGGACTGGATTCCCCCCTCCGATCCTTCAGCACTGACTGGCGGAACGGACGGGGGAGGGGTCGGGTACAGCTGGCTCTGCCTCTAGATAGGCAGAGTCAGCTGTCACTCACGCAGCTGGGCGGATCCAGACATAAATGTCGGGATCCGCTTCAGCTGCGGTGTCTCAGTATAGCGCGAGCTGTAGCTCGCGGTATACTGCGGAATCTCAGTATAGCACGAGCTGTAGCTCGCGGTATACTGATCTTAGGGTGAAAAGAGCTGAAAGGCCGGAGTTGCCCACCCCTGGCCTACATACTTCATGGTCTAATGTGTGCCTCCTTCCCATGGCAGAAGATTGAGAGGTATGATCACCAAGGTGAGATCTCTTAATTTTGAATGGGCATCCTTGGGCCAAAAGATGCACTTGGCTTAGCAAACGCTTGCTGTGCGCACTGCTCTTACACTGAAACTTAAAGCCCCTGTCCGGGCAAACCAAAACTACCCAGTGGGGCTGCCCCCGCATTGCGAGGTTTAAGTGCTTTTTTATGCCTACAGGACTGTAAAAAGCACTTTTGCTGACCTGATTAACACACCTATTTCCCTCTGGGCTGCAAGACCTGTCCCTGCAGCCTCTTTTCCCCTTCATGGTAGCAGTCTAAGGACTGCTGATGTCTAATGCAGATTCCACCAGCTGGAGTGAAGGGG
>NW_017306330.1:846386-857356 GCF_000935625.1 Nanorana parkeri | reverse complement strand
AAGTTCCCCCAGGCGGAGGGAAGGGGGGGGGGGGGTGAGCATTGACTGATGGTGAAGGGGGATCAGGTAAGTAAAATTGCTTTACTCCGGTCCCCTTGGCGTGCATGTGCATATAACCCTTGCAATGAGGGCGTACCCCCACTGCTATTGAGTTTTTTTGGTTTGCCCAGATGGGCTTTAAGGAGATTGTACATGTGTGGCTGGCTCCTCAGTACATCAACCTCTAAGCTGTGACTGTTCAAGACACGTCCGGTCTGTGGGAGAAGATGGTCAAGTTTTGGTACATATCACCACATTCATACAATGGAATGGGGACAGCAATAACATTTTTGGTGGGGCCTGCTTTCAGTGGTTATACAGTTTATTTGTGGTTCTCTTTATAAACGGTACAATATGTTCTGTGCTGTATTTGTCTCTGAGCTGGAGGAATCGCATACATGTCATGACTAATATGACTAATAGAGGCTTCTGTCTCACGATGACTCAGAGAAAGTATAGAGCGCAGCCAAGCCATTATCTGTTTAGCAAACACAGAAAGGAAAAGTCTTCACCGAATGCTGCACACAATAAGAAACTTTCATAAAGCCATAAAACCAGAGCTGGCAATTTATGGAAATGGTTTCAAGGGACATAGGTAGTAAGTCAATGCATCAAAATACTGCCATGGAGAACCACAAACATCTATGTATCCAGTACGGGTTGTGTAGAAACATATATGCTTTTTTGCATTTTAAAAAAGGTTCTTTTGAGGATATTGAATTGCTTAAATTTTGGTTACAACTGCAAAAATGGTTGTGTTTAGGGATGCACCAATACTAATATATCGGTGCCAAAAACTGAGTATTTGAGCAAGTACTTGTACTCGCCCCAAATGCTCCGATACTTACCTCCGATACCGGAAATTCCGGTCAAAAGGAGATTTATCTCTGTCCGGTAGTGCCGAGGGACCATGGAGCTGGCTTTCTTTCCAATCAGGAAGCCCTGCAGTGAATCATGAAGTGCCGACCGGGTTCCTGACTGGCTAGGAAGCCAGCTTCACTTGTTGTTGGGCAGGCTGGCTTCCTGACCAATCAAGAAGCGGGACAGCACCTCATGACTCGCCGCCCGGCTTCCTGATCAGGAAGCCAATCAGCCTTGGCAAGTGAAACCGGTGTTCTTTCGCTAGAAGAGAAGCAGGGAGGAAGCAGGGCCAGAGCAGGGCGATGGGTTGATCCGCTGTCCGATTTCCTGATAACCGGCGCACAAGGCACCGGTACTCGACATCAGCAAGTACCAAAAAATAAATATTAGTACTCATACTCGATACCGAAAAACCAGTATTGGTGCATCCTTAGTTGTGTTCTATATATATCTCCAATCTCTAATTGGATTACATTTAGTTTTAAATCACGGAGTATCATAAACAATTATTTTTTTTCCCCATAAAAAAAAATGTTTTCCCCTTTTTTCCATCCTTTCTCCCATCTCAGTGCTGCTGATAATCCCCAGTGTCTTTCAGCCACTGGTCTGTCTACATGCATCATCTACACATGGTCGCTCTGGACTGGCTTCCCGATAGTGACAACAGTGGTCCATGCCCACCCAATAAATGTCATCACAGCTGCTTGTATTCTCCATCAGGGTGAGATGTGATGGGGTGGCAATGTGGGAGCACAATTGGAAGACTGGGACAGAACGCTGCCACCCTATAACAGAAAGTGCCTGAACAAGGACCTTCATGGCAGGATCAACGGGGATTGTTATAATAAAAATTGCAAATTAAAAAAAAAAAAAAGACTGAACATTACTTTTTGAATAATTAGATTTTAGTGATTAGGTGTAGATCTACTCTAAACCAAACTGATCTTTGGTCAGTGAATGCACATTACAATACAAAAGGTATCCCTTCAGGGTCCAATCAGAATTATTACTTATTATGAATTGTGTGACCTGGTTAAACAACTGCAGTTTCAAGCCCCCTCAAAATGCTGTACAGCAAGAGGATTTATTGCCTTGGGGTGTATTTGAAAGTAGAACAGAACAACACCCGACATCACATAGATATTCTTTATGGTACTCCTGAACAAGACATTGGATGGAGAACTAACCCCCCGCCCCCCTTAAAAGCGAATTATTCCCATTCACCAAGGCAAAGAATTTGATGCTGATGACGAAACTTGCCACATTTAAAACACTGGAGGAAAAGGAAGGAATTAAGTAGTATGACTTATTTTGCTCGGTCATTGTTTGACTGTTAAGGGAACCAGGCTGCACAGGAAACAAGAAGAAAATACATTTCCTGTCTAACTCCTTCTGTTGAGTTCAACCAATGACAAGTCCCGGTGTGGCAACTTTATCTTCTGCAAGTGTTTCTCTGCTCACACTGGGTCACCCTCATGTATCACCATTTGTCTGTGTGCTCCTAAAATACGGCTGTGCTGTGAAGACCTTACCCATCCATCATTGCCCTAATTGTACACGTGGCTGGTTAGGACATGTTCCATAGCAGTGCTTTTCTGCATGGGGGTTCCCCTTTAAGATCCATACCAGACCTGACCTCATATGAATTTTAAGGGCGGACCCCCACAACACTTTTTACCAGACCAGAAGGGCCCCTGATATGGAGTTGGCGTACTCTATTCATCTCGGATAGGGGTCTAGATGAAGGGAATCCCCAGCCACTTTGTTTACAAAGAGAAGATAGACATCAGCTTTACTGTAATACATTGTATATATTCCCAGGTGCACAGACCCACATGCAAGACCTGCCACTTCACCATCAGGTTCAGGGCATCCTCCAAAAGCATGTTTTTAAAGACATTTGTAAAAACATTAAAATTAGTTTTCCAAAATGCTTTTGCTTTGGTCTTTCAGGGTACTGCCACTGCCTTTAGCCTTAAAATTGAGAAATTTGATTTTTGAGATTTGCCTCCAATTGACTTCAATAGATTTTGCAACTTGTGAACATTTTGGTGCATTCATTGGTTGGTTAGCGAGGAACTTTTCCAGCATCCAGCCAAGTTGAAGAAACTTTACAAACTGCACAAGGGGTTTTGGTGCCAAGAACACAGTGAAACAAGAGAGTCGGTGTCAGCGAGCTCCAAAACTTTACACAAAGACAAGAAAATGCTTCTTGGATCTTGGCCATCTCAACAAGGCAATAACAGACTACTGAGGGCCAGAGAGATGTGAAATGTATTTGGCACCGGTTTGATCTACCATAGGCCGGAGGAAAAATTCAGACAGATCATCCAATAAAAAAATGATTCAGAGCGATGCGGGGACAGTAAAAGGCGTCCGTGGCTGAATGAGATAAGGGACATTATCTGTCAGATGTCTCCGAGATCACTCGGGACCAATACCTATCAAAAATTCTTTACAAATCACTCCTGTTGTTCGAAGAGGCATGACGAAAAAAAAAAAAGAATCCGCACCTCTCTTTTCAACCGTATTTCAAAGATCACATGGCTGAAAATGTGGACGGAGGAAAAGCTTTGGCGTTTGATATCTTGTTGTAGGGTCCCCAGCCACTTCCGAGACTGACAGGCGCGTGAAAAATGACACTGTGAACTAGATTGCGTTAAGCGAGATACAAATCATCCGCCGAGTCACCTACCTCAACCCCTACGTCTCGTGTTATTACTTTTTTTCTTCCTCTCCAAAGTTTTATACCTCCACGGTTCCTTTATATGACCTCCTTACTAGGGGAAGGGCATAGGATATTAAAAATTATGGGAGCTCCACTGTAGGATAATATTAGATAATAATGATGTTTATATGAGATGGGGAAGACGTGTACAATGAACGCTGTAGATGACAATATTTCCTGGTTACACTGAGAAATATTTTCAACTCGAAACGCTTCTGTAGCTTCGAATGGCTGAACTGTTTAGACAAATGTAACCTATTAACAATTTTGTCTTGCATATTAGCGATCTTCGAAACCAATGTTTCGCAACCCCATTATACTTCATCCTCTTAAACACGGCCTGGCCAAAAAAAAAAGTCACACACTCTAGTATTTTGTTGGACCGCCTTTAGCTTTGGTTATGGCACGCATTTGCCATGGCATGGTTTCGTTGGACTTATGCAATGTAACAACATTAATTTCCATCCAGAGTTGCATTACATTTTCACCAAGATCTGGTAGTGATGATGGGAGAGTCGGACCTCTGTGTAAAGTCTTCTCCAGCACATCCCAAAGACACTCGATGGGTTTAAAGTCTGGGCTCCGTGGTGGCCAATCCATGTATGACAATGATGTCTCATGCTCCTTTAACAAATTTGAGCCCGATGAATACTGGTATTGTCATCTTGTAATGTTCCCGTGCTATCAGGGTCATTCGGGTAGGCAGCTAGCCTAATTTTTTGGAGACATAAAATTACTGAAACTAGACTTGACCAACTCAAGCAACCCCAGAACATAAGGCTCTCACCTATTTGCTTAGCTAAATCCAGGTGGTGACTTTCTTTTGACCATGCCGTGTATAGGAAAGTTGCTTACCAAGTAGCCATCATGAGTACTCCCTAATGCCCAGGTGCCCAACTTGGTCATTTGGTGCTTTCAACTATGGCCCTTGGACCCCATTAATCAGCAGTGAGAGTGATTTTGTAAAGGGTCTGTACTGGCAGTTATCTCTAGCAGTCTAATGCAACATGTCTCCAGTCGTTGCCTTCTGCTGCACTTCTCCAACCCTAAGCACTGACCATTTCTTCTAGTAAGTCTTTGACCATCATCTGTAGCATTATGCATACTGAATATTATTTGTGGTCCTTTGGGGATATCAGGGGCCACAGTTGAGGCACGTTATACCTTTTAATTTGATTGCCACTTCCTTAAATAGGAGATGGGACAAAAGGTGCACCTCATTGTCCTCTGCCCAGAAGCTGCAGGGAAACCAATAAGTCCTGTCCTATAGTGATTGCCCTGTGTAATGTGTGTCGAAATGACACCTTTAATATAGAGAGTCAGCAAAGAACATAACATTGCCATGCTCCCCAGTTATGGGAAACATTGGATCCAAGTCACACTCCCTGTGCACAAAGTCAATGAGAACACCAAGCAAACAGTCTGAGTGTCTAAAAATGTTTAATATTAGCCAACTCGTTTCAGGTACTCAAACCCCTCCTCCCTCTTTTCAGGGATTAAACATAATGGGTAATAATAAAGACTCAAAAGTGGCACAAATAACCAAGAGTTGATTTGCTATATAGGGTATGTGGTGAAAAGGGAGCTTCTCTGCATAGCAATCCTGTTGCTGGTAAGTTGTCAACAATTACAAAATAGCTAGCGTGGAATGGTCCTTAAATACTGAACTCCGGCCTTCATCTCATTCTTGCACAATTGCACCGGTTCTTCTCCTGGACTGATAATATTTACTCTGATTTCACTGCACACTGCGAGCTTCTTACAATCTTCATTGGAAGCTGCAACAAATCAGATAGAGCCCGCCTCATTTCCTGGCTGGGCATACAGCATCAACTAGCCCTCCCCTTTCATTAATCTATTGCTGCAGCATCTAATGCACATTGTGAGAAGCTCACAGTGTATATAATGAAAATCAGAGAAAGCCATTTCAGTCCAGGAGAGGAGCCGGTAAAAGCGTTCAAGACTGAAGGGAAGGCCGGGAGGTCAGCTTTAGTGTTTCAGCCTCAATGAGAAATCCTATCACACCCTTAGTATTACCTGGAACTGTTTTGCCCACTCGCAGCTCCTCTATCCAGCTATCCCTTGGAACATATAAAAATACAAATTGGTTTTCTTCGTCACAGTAAAAGCAAAGAAACACAAGTAACAAAGCTCGCAAACCTTTGATGACCACAACTTCAGCTCTTTTAGTTTTTTGGCCTACAGATTTCCTCTTGCATGTAATGGGGCATGCAACACTACCAGAACTTTCTTTCCGAAGTGTCTGAAGGTCCTCATTCATCCAGTATACCGTAACTGTAAAAAATAAAATCAAAGCAACTGGACTGGGCTGTATTTTTTTGAAGACATTTCGCTGGTCATGGCCATTTCTTGGAGACATTTCACTAGTCACGGTCATTTCTTGAAGACATTTTGCTGGTTATGGTTATGGTCACTGCTTGAAGACATTCGCCGGTCATGGTCATTTCTAGAAGACATTTTGCTTTTTATGGTAATGGTCATTTCTTGACGAGGTCTCACTGGTCATTTCCTGAAGAAGTTTCACTGGTCACGGTCATTTCTTGAAGAGGTCTCACTGGTCATTTCCTGAAGAAGTTTCACTGGTCACGGTCATTTCTTGAAGAGGTCTCACTGGTCATTTCCTGAAGAAGTTTCACTGGTCACGGTCATTTCTTGAAGAGGTCTCACTGGTCATGGTTATATCTTGAACAGGTTTTGCTGGTTATGCTCATTTCATGAAGACATTTTGCGGGCCATTAGACAGATAGTTGGGTGACCAGTGAAATACAGGAAGTCTAGCTGCTTAGATTTATTTTTTACACATACTTCTTTCCTTAAAGCTTATCAGAACCTATTCCTCACTGATCACCACAGTAGTCCTCACCCGGCACAGATTATATTACTGTCTGTTCCGTTTCCGAGTTACCTATGATAACCGTGATTTTTCTGTTTAACTTTTTTGCTACACAAAATAACCTCAAAAGAGCATGTTGATGGCTTCTTCTGCGATCCTTCTACAGGTGATCAAAACACATCTGCAGTTAAATATTTAGAGCTTGTGGTGGGAAGAATAGAACTAGTCTGATTATCATCGCAGGGCTTGCACAGTAGGTTATTTCTGCACATTGCTGTGAACCGGCAGGTTTCCATAGAGACCTGGAGACAAAATAAAAATGTGAAGGGAAGGGGGCCGTTAACTAGTCAAGGGCATATTTCTCAGAAAGCCAAACTCCTATTTACTACCATCGACCACCGACTCTTAATACCGCTCTTCGTTTTTTTTTTTTTGTATTGTAGGAATCAGAATCTGCATTTGAATGGTGTGGTGGGTAACTTATAAAACAGAATACAAGTTGAGCAGTTGTTTGTGCATGTGCGCGCTGCTCCTAGCTAATGATTAGCTTGTGCGTGGAATTTCCAAGACAATATACAGAGAAGGTTATGCCGTATGGAGCTCTGAGATATCAAGTTTTTATCGACTTCCCTTAAAGTAGATGTAGTCTCAATTAGATCTCATCATTTCAAAAGTGGTTTTCCATATTTGTGAATGTGAAGCTTTTATTAAAAATAATGCCCTGGTGATCCCGCAATGATGATCCTTGTTTAGGCACTTCCTGTTATAGGGGGACAACGCTCAGTCCCGGTCTCACAATAGTGCCCCTGCATACTGATACGGGATTCTGATAGATCAACAATGATCTATCAGAATCTGATTGACAGCAGCAGTGGGCGGATGCAATAGCTAGTCTTCTATTGGCTTTTGCAAACTGAAATAGCCATTAGCAATCTGGCTATTAGTTCCTATGCCTTTTTTTTTGTGGACCGATGACGGCCGGCGGCCCCGATGTCAGAACAGACAGCACGGGAAGGTTTACTCTGCTAGAGCAGAGTAAACCTTTCCGGGAGAAAATGTTTCTCTTCTGGGTGTCCGGGAGCCGCTGTCTAATAGCGGGAGACTCCCCAGGAAATCTTCGGGAGAGTTGGGATGTCTGTGCTTGGTTCACTTTGAGTGACATCCCCTTCAGGACCCCTTACATAAGCAGACCGGATTCATATGTCTATTTGACATCTCTCTGGCACTGCTGAATCTGTGCGGATTGATTCATTTTTCACTCAGCGTAACCTCTTTCCAGAAAGAAAAACCAGCTCCGTCTCAGCAGATTTAAACCACAGCCTCAGTTCTAACCGATGACTCAATTTGTGATACCCGGGGCAGACGGTGAAGAGTAGCACAGGAAACCTTGAGCGCTGAAGACACGGCATTAGTAATTTAGGAACCGCACGGCTCGGTAAGCTGACAAATACCTGACCTGTATCTACAGCAGGGGGTGGGCAACTCTGGCACTCCAGCTGTGCTTTATACTACACATCCCAGCATGCCTCTGCTTCTGAGAGACATGCCTGTAATTGTCAGTCTTGCAATGCCTCATGGGACTTGTATTTCCACAACAGCTGGGGGGCCAGAGTTGCCCACCCCTGGTCTAGAGGCTGAACAGGTCATCAAGGACTCCGGGCAGAGGCGTAACAATCGCCATAGCGACCCAGGCGTCCGCTATGGGGCCCTGGCACAGGGGGGCCCGGCCAGGACACCCCCCTGATGCCGTGCGAGCCGCCTGGGTCGCTAAGGCTTCGAACGCACCGCTGTTCTAGATCACTGTCGGCGATCTGTGCAGCGCTGCGTTCTCCACAGCCGCTGCTGAATCAATGAGAGCCAGCAGCGGTGGAGGAGGCTGGACCCTGCAGGGGAGGAGGAGGCGGGGCCCGTGACTGAGCAGGAGGCGGAGGCGGAGGAAGAGGCGGACAGGTAAGGAGTGTGACCAGCCCACCTGAGGGTGACCCTGCAGAGCCCACCATAGAGAGTCTATGGTGGGCTCTGCAGGCTCACCCTCAAGTGAGCTGTATGGGATCTTCTCAAGTGGGCTCTGCAAGGGGTGTAACATCGTGGTGATGGACGCCAGCAGAGAGAGGAGGTGACATTAACCCATTTATTTTACTGTGAAAAAAAGTAAAATAAATGTAAAGCAACAGTTACAAATAAGAATTAAATACTAAAAAAAAAGGGGGGGGGGGCATAAGGGGTCTATCATTATTCATTGTGCAATAAATTGTGCTGATGGGAGGAGCCGGCAGGGTGCTGTACATAGCTTCCTGAAAACATCACAGCGCCCTGCCTCAGTACTTCTCTGTAAGAGCCCTCAGCCTTGATGCAAGCAGTGAGCTGGCTCTTGGGAGGAGTTATGCAAATATCAAAATGCCTTGGACAAGTTAATGGAGGAGTGGGAAGGCTGCATTTGCATGATAAAGCCCTAGGTAACGCCCACATGTGATGCAGAAGCTCCATGATTGAAATAGCAGAAATTAAATGCAAATATCAAGCAGTGGGAGGAGTTATGCAAACATGAATGCCTTGATGGGCAGGAGAAGTGGGCGTTCTTGTGCTGGCTGTATTTGCATACAGACCATCCTAGGTGTAAATAAGCCTCCTTGATGGAAAGAACTGACATCCGATGAATGAAAGGGGCGGGGCCAGGGACAGCCAGCAAGGGACATCCTCCAGCCAGGAAATGAGGCAGGCTCTGATGTTCTAATGCACATTGTGAGATGCTCACCTTATGCAGTGGAATAAAAGGAAGCCATTTCAGCGCAGAAGAGGAGCCAGTACAACTATGCAAGACTGAAGGGAGTTCACCTTTAATACACGATACATAAGAATTCCCTCTCTGGTACATAGTAGCGGTGACACAGTTAAGGGGGTCGCTGGGTCCATGTACCTCTACAAAAGACTGACGCCATTTATTACAGGCCCGCCATTAGGGAGACGAGCGCCTTCAAAGCTCCCAGCGATCTGAATTCATCATTAGCCGAAGCCGAGGATAATTCTTGTAACAAAAAGGGATGTGGAGCCGCGGTCAGGATGTAGAAATAGATGAAGTAGGACAAGGATGGAACCTTCTACGGAGAGATCATTAACCGGCTGGAACAATCGCTGTGCTGCTTATGGCAGGATATTGGGGTTAATGGAAGTAATGAGAGAAATGGCCTCGTTAGATGCTGAAGAGGGAAGGCAAATATTAAATAAAGAGAAAAAAAAAAAAAACAAGAGATTGCTACATTTTATTCCGTCCTAATAACAGCCGATTCTTTTTTTTTTTTCTTGCAAAAAGCCGACAAATTAAGAAAAGAAAAAAAAAAGTAATAAAAACGGTCAAATATCATGGGTGGAGTCTGAGGGAGCTAACACCCTGGCTTCTCACATATTGGGGTCTGATGGTGCTATGCCATCCTGCCCCCTCCCCCAGTCATTTAGTCTAATCCCTTTGCTGAATTCTCTGTAAAGTAAGATGAAGGAGACCCTGAGCCATCCATTTCACCAGGGGCGTAACTAGAAATCACAGGGCCGCACAGCCCATCTGAGACCCCACACAGCCTGAGACCCAGCACATACCAGAGACCCTGCAGAACCAGAGACCCTGCAGAACCCACTTAAAACCCCACCTGAGAGTGACCCTGCATATACCAGAGACCCTGCACAGCCCACCTGAGTGTTACTATGTTGAGACCCCGCTGACCCCACCTGAGACCCCACAGCATCCACCTGAGAGGGACCCTGCAGAGCCCACCAGAGAACCTGCACAGCCCACCTGAGTGTGACTCTGCCGAGCCCACCCGAGACCCCACACATACCAGAGACCCCGCAGAGCCCACAACGCCTGCCTGAGATCCTGCAGAGCCCAGCCTCACTCATCTTGTTGCACGTGTCCCTATGGTGATAGTTACACCTCTGCATTTCACCCACAATCTTCTTCTATAAAGCTTCCCTTGTGTAGGCATCCAGAAGCACTGAGACTACTGCTGGGCGCCGCCATCTTGGATGTGATATCAGCAGCTCCAGTAGACTCAGACCTGTATTCCTTTTCACCCCTCCACAAGCAGCTTTAAAAAAGAAAGAAGGCACCATCTTTGTTGCGGCATTATTGAGGGCCACCATCCTGGACTGAGATGCCAGAATGAGAGCTTCCCACAGACAATGCCTTCATCTGGTTTCTCTCTCCAGAAGGATGGCGCCTTCAGGCATTGCTTTGAGCCTGGACTGAGATGCCGCCTCAGAGATAAAACAGTCATGTAAATACTAGTGCAAGTGTAGTACTTGGCTGTGTTCACAAATGTCTAAAACACAGATCAGCCCCTTCTGCAGCTCTTCTGATGACATTATCTCAGCATAGGCAAATTCTCTGGACTGCAGCTCAAGGACTACTTTGTATGGGAGTTCGGGAGCTGCCATTGCAGGCCTCCTGAAAATTCTAGATGTCTGGCTTCAGGGTGAGTATAACAAAAATGTCTA
>NW_017306330.1:840389-846367 GCF_000935625.1 Nanorana parkeri | reverse complement strand
TGAATCTCTCATGACATTGTCCCCTTTATTGGCAAAGGTTGAAGCTTTCTCTGAAAAATTATACTGCTGCATATTTGGACATGTTGGAATTTTATTCACGTAGACTTGTAATGTTATTAAATTTATAATAATGATGATATTATTATTACATGATTTAATAAAAAATATTTTACATGATTGCATATAATAATAATAATATTATTAAAGGAGAGCTGTGGGGTCAGGGCTTTCCCCCATAGTTCTAAGGGTCACGGGAGGACACAAACTAGCGTTTTCCCGTGACCCAAAGCTCAGTATACTGAGACCGCCGCAGCCGGGACGGATACCGACAATCTATTGAGCCGACGTGTGACAGTTTCATTGTCACAGGTCGGCTCAGATTATGAGGCCGAGTGAAAACCACTCACCTCATAGTTCTCCTTTAAATAATAATAATTTAAAAATATAAAATATTTAGCAAATATGATTTAATATTGATATTATTGCATTTTAGTTTTTTTATTTAGATTATTTATGTATTATTAATAGTAATAACATTTAATATATTATTGCAATTTAGTTTGGTTTTATATTATTATTTACTATTTCTTTCTTTATTATGATGATTATTATTTATTAAAATATATTGATTATTAATGTACCCAGTCTTGTAAATGTTATTGAAAGCTGCCTGGCTGAAAATCGCCCATTCAGTGCTGTTGTACACCTAGGTGATTTATTGTGCGGTTTGACTCGCGCGATACCACTCAAAACCACAGGCTTCGCATTGAAATCAATGGAGACTGCTCACACCTTTGTGGTTCGTCACGCGACAAGGTGCAGGCGCTTATTTTCGGGCGGTTGTAGTGCGGTCTGGGTCCCATAGACATCTCTATGCATTGAAAACAGTGCGTTTACAATGACCAGTCACGCAAAACCAGCTCGGCATCTGAATCGCCTTAGGTGTGAACCTAGCCTCAAATGCGCAGCCAGTCATTCTGTGAATTGTAGTTCCAAATCAATCGCGGCGCCGCAAATCGCTTCTTCCGACAGCCGTAGATCCCGAGCCCTTGCCGATTCTAACTTACATACTTCAGATATATCTCTTAGCCTGCCTGGCACAATCTCAGCCCGGCTCACGGACTTCACCGAAGGTCTCTGGGTAACGGTGATTGACAACCTAAAGCAGTGAACATTAATTGGGTTAGTCTTAATCTCTAAATGTAAATGTGTCCATTATGTCAGGAATCTGGCGCTCGGCGCTCCTGGCAGGGAGGTTTGCGAATGGCCGTCAATGGCTCATCTAGAAAAGATTACTTACTCTTCTCTCTACAATAAAGCCATTTGGCTAGTCTTGTGCATTATGTTCAGGGAAATGATATGGGGAACAAACAATACTGTATGGAGGTGGAGGGAGGAGATCCCATTGCCCGGCATCTCTGCTGTTGGCAGTGGCTCGGCAATTCTCATTTATATGTAATAAGGTGTGTTGGAGAAAGAAGACTTGGCTGTGTGCACAGCTGCCCATTACCATCTGTTTGTCTTCCTTAGCGAATTCTCTCCTACTTTAAACAAGACTTCTTACAAGGCTCGAAACGCGTACAGCAGACAAATAGCAGCAGCGCGGCGGAAGTCATAAAATAAACAACTCTAGAAAACATGTTTAAAAAAAAAAAAAGGTAACATGGCCGGACCGATAAAGCAGTCCAGCAAACACTGCAGATGTGCACAATTTAGATTTACTTTTCGTGTTTCTTTCGGTTTTGGACGGAATAGGGAAAGCTAAACTCCGGGATAAGCAAATATTGTCCTCATACAAGATTCATGTGTATTCCTCCTTGAATCTTGGTGAGCTTTGTGTATTTCTTCCAGATCTGTGCAGTAATCCAGTGTGACACTTGGAGCTGACTGTAATAAAGACCGGTCACTGCTGCTCTCTCCTTGTGCAGGGTGTCTGGTCTTGTCTCCACCCCCTCCTGTAATAAAGACTTGTCAGTGTTGCTCTCTCTCCTTGTGCAGGGTGACTAGTCCTGTCTCCGCCCTCTCCAGTCATTTTCGGAAGGCAGCCTGCGGTGAGTGGGGTCTGCTGGGCCCCTCCTACAACTCACCAAGGGGGAAGTGGCCGAAATAAAATGGCTACAGTGTGGAGAGTGTGCACAAGTCAGTAAGCAAGAGTAGTCAGGTCCAGGTAGAGGTCCTAGCAGGCGACAGGCAAGAAAGTAGTCAGGTCCAGGTAGAGGTCCTAGCAGGCGACAGGCAAGAAGGTAGTCAGGTCCAGGTAGAGGTCCTAGCAGGCGACAGGCAAGAAGGTAGTCAAGTCCAGGTAGAGGTCCTAGCAGGCGACCGGCAAGAAGGTAGTCAGGTCCAGTTAGAGGTTGTGGCAGGCGAGAGGCAAGAAGGTAGTCAGGTCCAGGTAAAGGTTGTGGCAGGCAAGAAGGTTGTCAGGTCCAGGTAGAGGTCATGGCAGGGAAAAAGGTAGTCAGGTCCAGGTAGAGGTCATGGCAGGGAAAAAGGTAGTCAGGTCTAGGTAAAGGTCATGGCAGGGAAAAAGGTAGTCAGGTCCAGGTAGAGGTCATGGCAGGGAAAAAGGTAGTCAGGTCTAGGTAAAGGTCATGGCAGGCGACAGGGAAGAAGGAAGTCAGGTCCAGGTAGTTTTGAAACTAAAAGCATATGTGATATATTAACTGTACCTTAAAAGGCTCCACAACAAACTTCCAAATGGTGTTGCTATTATATTATCAGGGATAAGGTACAGTGATAATTTGAAGGTCGATGCAAACAAAGGGGTATAATTTAAATAAAAAAGTTTTTGTGTTTGGGGCTCAGCTTTAAAATGATCTACTGGTTTCTCCTTGGATACAATGAGACTCGATTACTAAAGTAGTTGGGAATCTATTGCAATTTTGTTTGGTTTTATATTATTATTTACTATTTCTTTCTTTATTATGATGATTATTATTTATTAAAATATATTGATTATTAATGTACCCAGTCTTGTAAATGTTATTGAAAGCTGCCTGGCTGAAAATCGCCCATTCAGTGCTGTTGTACACCTAGGTGATTTATTGTGCGGTTTGACTCGCGCGATACCACTCAAAACCACAGGCTTCGCATTGAAATCAATGGAGACTGCTCACACCTTTGTGGTTCGTCACGCGACAAGGTGCAGGCGCTTATTTTCGGGCGGTTGTAGTGCGGTCTGGGTCCCATAGACATCTCTATGCATTGAAAACAGTGCGTTTACAATGACCAGTCACGCAAAACCAGCTCGGCATCTGAATCGCCTTAGGTGTGAACCTAGCCTCAAATGCGCAGCCAGTCATTCTGTGAATTGTAGTTCCAAATCAATCGCGGCGCCGCAAATCGCTTCTTCCGACAGCCGTAGATCCCGAGCCCTTGCCGATTCTAACTTACATACTTCAGATATATCTCTTAGCCTGCCTGGCACAATCTCAGCCCGGCTCACGGACTTCACCGAAGGTCTCTGGGTAACGGTGATTGACAACCTAAAGCAGTGAACATTAATTGGGTTAGTCTTAATCTCTAAATGTAAATGTGTCCATTATGTCAGGAATCTGGCGCTCGGCGCTCCTGGCAGGGAGGTTTGCGAATGGCCGTCAATGGCTCATCTAGAAAAGATTACTTACTCTTCTCTCTACAATAAAGCCATTTGGCTAGTCTTGTGCATTATGTTCAGGGAAATGATATGGGGAACAAACAATACTGTATGGAGGTGGAGGGAGGAGATCCCATTGCCCGGCATCTCTGCTGTTGGCAGTGGCTCGGCAATTCTCATTTATATGTAATAAGGTGTGTTGGAGAAAGAAGACTTGGCTGTGTGCACAGCTGCCCATTACCATCTGTTTGTCTTCCTTAGCGAATTCTCTCCTACTTTAAACAAGACTTCTTACAAGGCTCGAAACGCGTACAGCAGACAAATAGCAGCAGCGCGGCGGAAGTCATAAAATAAACAACTCTAGAAAACATGTTTAAAAAAAAAAAAAGGTAACATGGCCGGACCGATAAAGCAGTCCAGCAAACACTGCAGATGTGCACAATTTAGATTTACTTTTCGTGTTTCTTTCGGTTTTGGACGGAATAGGGAAAGCTAAACTCCGGGATAAGCAAATATTGTCCTCATACAAGATTCATGTGTATTCCTCCTTGAATCTTGGTGAGCTTTGTGTATTTCTTCCAGATCTGTGCAGTAATCCAGTGTGACACTTGGAGCTGACTGTAATAAAGACCGGTCACTGCTGCTCTCTCCTTGTGCAGGGTGTCTGGTCTTGTCTCCACCCCCTCCTGTAATAAAGACTTGTCAGTGTTGCTCTCTCTCCTTGTGCAGGGTGACTAGTCCTGTCTCCGCCCTCTCCAGTCATTTTCGGAAGGCAGCCTGCGGTGAGTGGGGTCTGCTGGGCCCCTCCTACAACTCACCAAGGGGGAAGTGGCCGAAATAAAATGGCTACAGTGTGGAGAGTGTGCACAAGTCAGTAAGCAAGAGTAGTCAGGTCCAGGTAGAGGTCCTAGCAGGCGACAGGCAAGAAGGTAGTCAGGTCCAGGTAGAGGTCCTAGCAGGCGACAGGCAAGAAGGTAGTCAAGTCCAGGTAGAGGTCCTAGCAGGCGACCGGCAAGAAGGTAGTCAGGTCCAGTTAGAGGTTGTGGCAGGCGAGAGGCAAGAAGGTAGTCAGGTCCAGGTAAAGGTTGTGGCAGGCAAGAAGGTTGTCAGGTCCAGGTAGAGGTCATGGCAGGGAAAAAGGTAGTCAGGTCCAGGTAGAGGTCATGGCAGGGAAAAAGGTAGTCAGGTCTAGGTAAAGGTCATGGCAGGGAAAAAGGTAGTCAGGTCCAGGTAGAGGTCATGGCAGGGAAAAAGGTAGTCAGGTCTAGGTAAAGGTCATGGCAGGCGACAGGGAAGAAGGAAGTCAGGTCCAGGTAGTTTTGAAACTAAAAGCATATGTGATATATTAACTGTACCTTAAAAGGCTCCACAACAAACTTCCAAATGGTGTTGCTATTATATTATCAGGGATAAGGTACAGTGATAATTTGAAGGTCGATGCAAACAAAGGGGTATAATTTAAATAAAAAAGTTTTTGTGTTTGGGGCTCAGCTTTAAAATGATCTACTGGTTTCTCCTTGGATACAATGAGACTCGATTACTAAAGTAGTTGGGAATCTTCACTCGATAAATTGTAGCTGCAATAACTTTAATTCCCCAATCATGTACAGATAAAATGTACACAATGACTAATAAATAATAATCGTATAAAAACATGATAAATAATAATAATATAAAAACATGATAATAATAAAAAATAAATATAAAAGAACTTTAACTGGTCACAGAATAAGAAACCGGAGTGTTTAGAAGCCTTCTGTAGGTACCAAGCTCGCGGTGCGCTGAGAGTTAAACATAACGAGTCCCTAGATTTCCTCTGGGCTTCCTGATAAACAGTAATTTAGAGGCTCCAGTTGCCTAGAGAGGGAAAAGTGAACCCCTTTTCCCCACGGAGTGATACCGGCGCACTCACAGAAGCCTCCCTTTATTTTATAGCTGTAATCCGTCAGGCCCTAAGTCAATTGCCACCATCCATGCTGTGACATGCCGCCATAATTATCCCGACCGAACAGAGCCGGTCGGCCAAATCCGCAGCACCGAACTATGACAGTCAAACAAACTTCTAATGTGCCGGAATTTGTATTGTAAGGAAGTTGGAGGCAGACACGAGCCGGGAGGTCAAAGCACATTAGAGAGGAACGCCGGCCTAATTAAAAATACTGTTTTCAGAGAACGATTTCGAGATAATGGAACATAACCGCAATATTGGCCAAAATTGATATTTCACAGATTTGCTTATTCAGGAGAACGGTCACATTTTGCCATTTACAAAGCTGATGTGGCTAATTAGTTGCCTCATTTACACCATGTTTGATTAACCAGTTCAGCGCCGACACCTGCACACCCCCGATGGATCAGAGCAACTTTTACATTTTTGCTATGG
>NW_017306330.1:830990-840333 GCF_000935625.1 Nanorana parkeri | reverse complement strand
TTTTTTTTTTTTTATTTCGGTAATTTTTCCTTAATATAGTAAAAAAATAAAAACCCCCCCAGTGGTGAATAAATACCACCAAAAGAAAGCTCTGTCTGTCCCCAAAAAAGGGTATAAAATTCATTTCAGTACAGCGCTGCATGACGGAATAAATGTCAAAGTACCGCAGCGCTGAATACTGAAAAATGGCCTGGACGGGAAGGGGGTGTAACACCCCAGATGTCAACTGGTTAACATGCATCATTCACACACACGTCTGTAAATCATCATCATTTCCCTTTACAATTTATGAATCGGACAGACAGACCGCCATCGATTAAGAATCTACTACATAAAAGGAAAAGACTCACCGGCTGTGCTGAGCTCCATGGCTGTCTCGGTGATCTGCGGGGCATCTACCACCAGGATCTCTACCACCAGAGGGGCCCCAGAGACGGATCCCCCATAGAGATAATTTTCTACTCTACACAACACTTAATTAAAGATTCCCCCGGGACTGAGACTCCTCGCTGTCTGCCTGCCTCCCTCAGAGGAGGTCATTAACTCCAGAATGACTACCAGGCCTGCAGCATGAAGTTTAGAGGAACTACAAGTCTCATGATGCTATTAAAGGGAAGGTATGGTGGGTTTGTATAGAGAGGTTAAGTATTTTGGTCAAGACTAAAAAGAACAAAATAATAATAATTAGGGATGCGCCGCTACCGGTATTTTGGTACCGAGTACCGATATATTTTTTTCGGTACTCGCCGATACATAGTTACATAGTATTTGAGGTGGAATAAAGACAATAAAGTCCATCAAGTCCAACCTATTGTGTGTGTATGCATGTGTGTGTGTATGCATGTGTGTGTGTATGCATGTGTGTGTGTATGCATGTGTGTATGTATGCATGTGTGTATGTATGCATGTGTGTATGTATGCATGTGTGTATGTATGCATGTGTGTATGTATGCATATGCGTATGTATGTATATGCGTATGTATCTATATGCATGTATGTATGTATGTATGTGTGCATGTGTGTGTGTATGTATGTGCATGTGTGTGTATGTATGTGCATGTGTGTATATGTGTGTGTGTGTGTGTGTATATGCATGTGTGTGTGTGTATATGCATGTGTGTGTATATGCATGTGTGTGTGTATATGCATGTGTGTGTATATGCATGTGTGTGTGTATATGCATGTGTGTGTGTGTGTGTATATATCAGATTATTATGACCATTATTATGGTCATAATAATCTGGCCACTCAGTGTATAGATCTGTTCTCCCATATGAATGGTTTCCTCTTCTCCCGGGATTACAGAACAAGCGCCGGTCACTTCATACAATGACATGAGCAGAGGAGGGGGAAGGGCATTAATAGGGAGGAAATGATGGGAACATACCAGCTTCTCGCCGAGATTCTTCCTTCAGTCTTGCACAGTTGCACCGGCTCCTCTCCTGGACTGGAATGGCTTCCTCTGATATCACTGCACACTGGGAGCTTCTCACAATGTTCACTAGAAGTTGCAGTGAGTCAGATAGAGACGGCCTCATTTCCTGGCTGGAGGACATCCATCATCATCTAGTGCTGTCCTCCCCAGCCTGACTGTCCTGGTCCCGCCCCTTTCATTAATTGATTACAGTTGTTGCAATCATAGAGGCTCAGCGTCACAAGTGGGAGTTACCTAGGGTGGTCTGCATGCAAGTACAGCCTGCCTAGGAATGCTGCTCCTCCAGACTGAGACCCACCCATGAAGGCATTTTTATATTTGCATAACTCCTCCCAAGGGCCAGCCCACTGCTTACATCAGCGTTGATGGCTCTGGAGAGCAGGACTGAGTTAGGGTGTTGATGTTTTCAGGAAGCTATGTACAGCACCCTGCCGGCTCCTCCTACCAGCCTGCAATGCATAGAGAACACATAGAGCACACATAAGACCCAGTGGTGTCCAAAATTATGGATTTCAGGTATACAGAAAGTAAAAAAACAAAAAATAATAATAATTACCATATTGTGTATTAGGATAATGTCACCTGACTCAGCTGAAAATGACTCCAGATATAATCACCAGATTCTCAGTCCCGCGGCGATCAGCACTCCCCCCTCCCCGTCTGTGAAATGTCCCTCTGTGTCCTCACGTCTAATACAAATCAATGAACATGGATTACATGTTATGACGTCAGCGGGGCTTAGACCACCGGAGACCAGGGAAAGAAGAGGCTGATGGGACCGGTCTAGCGGCCCGGAGGGAGCGAAGATCAGGTGAGTATATCTGCTTTATCTGACCCCCCTAGACAACCAAGCACTCATCCCTTGCAGCACGGGGGTAGCCCCGGTTTTTAATCCCCAGAGTTCTTATTTAATTGCCCCCCCCCCCTATGAGCACTTAACCCTTACAATGCTGGGGTAGCCCCTCATGGGTAATTTTTTTTTAAATTCCCAGATTCAGGGCTGCCCCTGTAATGAGGCAGCCTGAGGATGTTGCCTCAGACGGCATCTCTTTGGGTCATGTGGGAGAGCGTCATGCAGAACCACATGGCTGTGTGCCTGCCGCCCCCTTTCTGGCCAGTGTCCCAAATTACCAAGAGCCAGGCAATCCTGGACTCTCTGGCTGGCGTCCTGCTTGGCTCCTGGCAACCACTGACATCAGCGACCCGGGCAGGATGCCGGCTAGAGCTGGGTGGTGCTCCATCTGAACGCCGGCCAGAGCGCCTTTAGCGCGCACTACCGGAAAGCCCAATGCCCCCCCCCAAGAAGAGGACCTCCAGCACCCCATCACCCAACCAATCCTCCACCCCAAGAACAGGACCACCAACACCACATCACCCAACCGAGGGCCTTCCTCCCCAAGAACAGGACCACCAGCACCACATCGCCCAACCGAGGGCCTTCCTCCCCAAGAACAGGACCACCAGCACCACATCGCCCAACCGAGGGCCTTCCTCCCCAAGAACAGGACCACCAGCACCACATCGCCCAACCGAGGGCCTTCCTCCCCAAGAACAGGACCACCAGCACCACATCGCCCAACCGAGGGCCTTCCTCCCCAAGAACAGGACCACCAGCACCACATCGCCCAACCGAGGGCCTTCCTCCCCAAGAACAGGACCACCAGCACCACATCGCCCAACCGAGGGCCTTCCTCCCCAAGAACAGGACCACCAGCACCACATCGCCCAACCGAGGGCCTTCCTCCCCAAGAACAGGACCACCAGCACCACATCGCCCAACCGAGGGCCTTCCTCCCCAAGAACAGGACCACCAGCACCACATCGCCCAACCGAGGGCCTTCCTCCCCAAGAACAGGACCACCAGCACCACATCGCCCAACCGAGGGCCTTCCTCCCCAAGAACAGGACCACCAGCACCACATCGCCCAACCGAGGGCCTTCCTCCCCAAGAACAGGACCACCAGCACCACATCGCCCAACCGAGGGCCTTCCTCCCCAAGAACAGGACCACCAGCACCACATCGCCCAACCGAGGGCCTTCCTCCCCAAGAACAGGACCACCAGCACCACATCGCCCAACCGAGGGCCTTCCTCCCCAAGAACAGGACCACCAGCACCACATCGCCCAACCGAGGGCCTTCCTCCCCAAGAACAGGACCACCAGCACCACATCGCCCAACCGAGGGCCTTCCTCCCCAAGAACAGGACCACCAGCACCACATCGCCCAACCGAGGGCCTTCCTCCCCAAGAACAGGACCACCAGCACCACATCGCCCAACCGAGGGCCTTCCTCCCCAAGAACAGGACCACCAGCACCACATCGCCCAACCGAGGGCCTTCCTCCCCAAGAACAGGACCACCAGCACCACATCGCCCAACCGAGGGCCTTCCTCCCCAAGAACAGGACCACCAGCACCACATCACCCAACCGAGGGCCTTCCACCCCAAGAACGGGGCCACCATCACCCTCCCAGGTGGCAATTATGCCAGGGACACCCCTAGTCAGAGTTCTTCCTTAAGGCTTGACATGTTTGGTATCTATTTAATTGACACAACCTTATCTTTTATATTTTAGCTGACAAAATGGGGTATTACATTCTGTTGGTGTGCACGAAAATTAATTTGTGTGTATTTTTGATGAGCAGCAATGCAAATATCCTGCAAAATAGAAAAAAAAAATTTGCAAGTGCCGTCATTTTATTCAATGGGGTCCCTGCTTTCAGAAAATACTTATTTTGAGGGTTTGAAGTAATCTTCAGGCCTAAAATGTACATTGTAACTAGATACTCGCCCGATACCCGAGCTTCCAGTATCAGGAAGCCGGGCGCCATGTAATGACTCGCTGGCTGGCTTCCTGATTGGTCAAGAAGCTAGCCAATCAGAAAGCCAGGTGGCATGTCATTACTCACCCCCGGCTTCCTGATTAACCAGAACACCAGCTCCATGCTTCCTCCCCACCTGGTGACGAGGAAGCATGGAGACGGCTTCCCTGCTAATCGGGAAGCCGGGTGGAGAATCATTACACACAGTGGCGTCACAAGGGGAGGTGCGGCCCGCACCTGGGTGACACCATTGGAGGGGTGACACCAAAATGACTGTCAGTCACCCCCCCCTCTGAAAAGTCTAGCGCTCGGTCATGGACCGAACGCCCGACAGTATCAGGAGAGAGAGAAGGGGACCCGGAGGCATACCTTATCCCGCCGGGTGACTGTCCCCTCATCTCTCTGCCGGCGTCCATCACCAAGATGGCCGCCGGCAGGTATCAGAAGAGTGCCGCGCATTGCGCGATGACGCCGCACGCATGGGCGCGTCGGCGGGGGGACACTCGGGAACCGCTCCTGGTGTCACCCAGCCTCTGGACGGCCCTGATTACACATCATCTGGCTTCCTTAAATGGGACCTCCAGTATTGGTATTCGGTATCAGCGAGTACCAAAAAAAAGAATATTGGTACTCTATACCGAAAAAACGGTATTGGTGCATCCCTAATTGTAACACAAAGAATCAAGGAAATGACTGGCAGTGAAAGGGTTATATATACATTTCGGTCTCTATAATACACAGAGGATGATTTCTGATGAAGAGTGTGCACCCCGCACTCCCCGCGCCACCTTTTCCGCGTTACGAGACAGAAATGAAACCATTCCAAATTCCTCCAGCACTGAGACGGTTAAGCGCCATTGTTATCAGCTGAATGAGCTGCGCCATTGACACTTCTCGGTGTGACCGGAGCCCGCGGTCGTTCGCAGTGTAACAGGTTCAGATTAATGAATGGTCGTAGGAAGTCACATGACCTTGTTTGCTGATTAACTGGAACGTGAAAAGCTTTTCAGAGTGAATAAATACAGAAAAAGCACGGCGAGCGCGTCTACGGCTTACTGAGGTTACATAGACCACCGACTGTGACCGCTGGCACCATTTCAACATTGCCAACAGGCCGCAAAGGATACTTCAAGAGCCTGGGGCAGCATATGTAAGAGAATAATATACAGTCTATTATTCTAACAATCCGGGCTGCAAAGGATACATTATAGAGACAAAATTAACTTTTAGTATAAGGGCCTATTCACAGCTTAGCGTTGGTATCCCGCCTATCCCTCAACGCAAGGAAACACACGCTAGGTGTGCTGGTGCATTGCATTTCATTGTGAATGGCACCGCAATGAACCTTCTGGGAGCCGCGCTTTTGTGCTGCAATGCATGATAACGCAATAGCATGCATTGTATTGAAAAAAGTATTGCATGCAGGACCTTCCTACAAACCATGGGGATGCAATGAAGGCTATTGCTGTATTGTGCAATGCTTGGCTGCTGGAAGGGGCATTGGGGTGCCATTCAGAATGAATGGCAATGCAACGCACCTCACGTGTGCTGCATTGGGCTGTGCAATAACGTGCACTAAACGCATGGATAAAACTACGGCGTGAATGGGTGCAGGCAGTGGCAAAACCCAGGTGGCTATGGGGCACAGGGGGGCCTGACCAGGAAAAGGAATAAAAAGGGGTCCCCCTGATGCTGTGCGGGCTGCCTGGGTCACTATGGTATTGCAAGCTGCTGGCTGTCACTGGCAGCTGGGAGGAGGAACGCGCCGCTGTTCGGATCACTGACAACCTGTCAGTGATCTGTGCAGTGGCGTGTTCCTCCTCACAGCCACTGTCAGTGACAGCCAGCAGCTGCGGTGGAGAAGGAGGTTGGGCCCTGGGCCGGCAGCAGAGGAGCAGGTGGGGCCTGCCAGCGACCTTGGAGGAGGAGGCAGGGCCTGGTGTTGGAGGAGGCTGACAGGTAAGAGTTGTGCAGGGGTGTGGCCAACCCATCTGAGACCCTGCAGAGCCCACCATAGAGAGTCTAAGGTGGGCTCTGCAGGGTCACTCTCAGATGGGCTGTGTGGGATCTCAGGTGGGCTCTGCAAGGGGCGTAACTAGAAATCACAGGGCCCCATAACATTTTTTTGCTATGGGGCCCTGCGATTTCTAGTTACGCCCCTGGGTGCAAGGGATACAGCTATGGTGTGAATGGGTGTGGTGGATACGGCTATGGTGTGAATGGATGTGGTGGATACTGCTATGGTGTGAATGGATGTGGTGGATACGGCTATGGTGTGAATGGACCCTAAATAAGCTAAAGATAGGCGCATAAAAAGAAAATTTGTACAAAGTCATATTGTCAGTTTCTTTAAAAAGCAGCCACAGCCCGAGTAGAAAAGCCCGCCCCCTGCCAGCTTCAGAGAAGGAGCCTTGCACTCTGCAGAGAAGCAGTGGTCTCTCTGCAGAGGTGCAACATGCCCCTTGCCGAGTAAGAGCAAGGGTTTTCCCAATCAGAAGAATCTTTGCCTATTACATAGCTATGGGCCCGATTCAGCAAGGGGGATGCATAGATCTGTACTGTTGGGTTTTTGGGTCAAGAGAGTAAATCAGCACAAACATGTGGAGAACATACAGCCGTCATGCAGATACCGTCCTAGGTTCTAATTTTACCCAAAGTAAAGAAAGGGTATTAATCATCCAGTCTCAATGCTGCCCACTCTGGGCTCCTTGATACTGAGGTCCATTTAAATGAAAATCGGTAAATTTTCAATCATTTTATAGCCGACCAATGAGAGAAGAGGGCAGGATGCAATATTTCTCCAGCAAACAAATTGACTTTTCTTTGAATAGAACGGGAAGGGTTAGGACTTCCACCAACGATTGTATTGCCGTCTCCCTTTCTGTCCTGTGACAACTGAACTCCTCATTTCTTGTATGGGTGTCACAGGGACAGGATGCGAGGGAAATCGCCATAAAAAGGGTCAACAGAACAGAATTAAGAAAACAAAATGTTTTCCTCTATCCCATTCTATCCAAAAGGGAAAACAGAAGACTTAGGACTGAGGCTTTAAAGTGTTTGTTTAGCCCAAACCTTTAGTTTTAGGCTATAGATTGAAGTTTTCACAATACCTGCTCCGTCAGGTTTTTTTTTTTCCTGCTGTCTGAGTCCGGTAGGGAAGATTTACCTTCCACTTCCTGGTGTCAGGATAGGGGCAGAGCATACCGGAGACTGCATGCAGACACAGGGATCAGAGGCACACAGGGCACACTGGGGTCACTGGGTGACGGAATGCTTTGTGGTCCCTGGGTAACACAGGATAGGTTTGGATCACCGGGTGACACAAAACGCTCCGGGGTCCCCGACACAAAACGCCCCGGGGTCCCCGGGTCATAGGGCACACAGGGGTGCACCGGGGGTACAAGGGGCAGCAAGGTAGGACGCAGATCACTGAGGGCAGGGCGGACACAGGTAAGATTGCCGCAGAAGGATGCCCGGCTTAGAGTCACCAATCACGTGACGTTACAACCCGACCATACAGAACTTTATATTTACCAAAACTATGTAATATAAAGGATCAACCTAATCTATCCAATCAGTTTCCAGTCACACAGGCTCTTGCACTACATAACTGTAGGTAGATCTAAAGTAGATTGTACAACATGTGTGATGAGCTTAAAGCTGACCATACACCTATAGGTTCAGGTATGTTGAGAGCAAGATACTGAAGCTTGGCCCGGTGGGGATTCCTCCATACACACAGTGTCGCGTAGATGGAGGAATCTGTTGCGCTTTTTCCCTTCTGACGCTAGAAAATCTGCAGAGAATCTATAGGTGTGTGGCCGGTTTTAGTGGCGTGTTACTCCAACGCCAAGCTGTATGCTGCTTTGCATTTTAAAGCAAGAGCTATCTCCCAATTGGCCATGGCGCTGGCACTCCAGGCGAAACCCAAAACGTGTCCCGAAAAGGAGACCCAGCGCTGGATCAGGAAGGAGGCGAGTGTGACACCTGACCTTGGTAAGAGACAGGAAGTGAGAGGAAATCCCTCCAAAAGTGAGTTATCATGGACCAAGTGGAGGATTTCCCCTCGCCTCCTCTTCTGGTGACAACTAACATTTTGGCTTTCCATAACTTCCTGTCCTAATGACCAGGACAAAAAAAAACAAGAGGCTGAACCTCCCCAGTGAGGTCACAGACAACAACTTACAAAATAGGGGATCTCTTCCTTTCCCGCTCCTTCCAAAACCCAACATAAACATTTTATCTATAGATACATTTTAACCAAATAAAAAAAATTGCATTTAGCAAATAAACGAGAAACACAAAATTGCACTGACGCCCCGGAATCGAAACGCACTGGTAGCCGTGAAGGGTTAACTAGTCCCCTGACGGATTAGCCGGGTTCATTCAGCAGCAGCTGCATGGAGAGAGGACACAATGGTGTCACTGGAAGAGAAGACAACATTGTATCCCAGAGCTGGGATGCTGCGGAGCAAATCAGTGCAAGGCGCAGGGAAGCAAGACAGGTGAGTCTGCTGCTCAGATCAGAGCACAACCATGCAAGCCAATGCTTGCTCTCCGTCAATGTGACAACCCCCCCCTTTTTCTGCGGGATCTCCCCAAACCCCCTCCTTCCTTACGGTTGGGCAGACATCCCCTCCCCTCTCCCAGCATCACCTAGGAAGAAAGGCAGAGGAGGGGGGGACAGGAGGCAAGAATAAACACAGTCACATCATGTAGTGGTAGTAGGCGCTGCCACCCCGGCCTTGCGGCTTCCACGGCGGGCATGGGCAATGCAAAAAAATAATTAAAAGAGAAAAACCGACCGTGCCCACCGCGCGGTCAGCTGACACAATCAAAGCCTTGACTCACCAGCTTCGGCTTGTTCTTGCTCTCGTCCGGCTCCGACGGCTTCCTCTTGGGATTCCTGTCGGCGTTCTTCCCCGGAGAGTCCTCTCCCCCAGCCGCCGCTGGCTGGGCATCCATTTTTTCGTCCACCGTGGAATCCCCCCAAAACTGCCAGGTGCCAGTTTGCTGCAGCCAACGTCAAGACGGTGTTTAATCCAGAGGGTTTTTTTTTGTTTTTTTTGGGGGGGGGGGCACCAC
>NW_017306330.1:829933-830815 GCF_000935625.1 Nanorana parkeri | reverse complement strand
CTGTGTGTCAGCTCACCCTCCCAACCAGGAACTAAGAGCACCAGGCTGTAACAATCAAAGGCCTATCCAGCACACATGGAAAGCTGCAAGCTTAGAAGAACCCATGCAGCCTCTTTGCATATCCTGTCTGACAATTAGAAACTGGGCGTCACGCTTCCAGGAGACTTCACTTGATGATTCTTAAGAGACAAATCGTGACAAAACGCGACGCGCGCTCCTGGCTCAGATTTAAAGAGATAAAAGATACATAATATACAATGCAGAAAGTTGGGAGCAGGAGTGATACAGTTTAAAGGATGACTTCAGTTATTATAGATGCAAGCTTTCCGGATGCCCCATCCACGTTTGAGCGTGAGCGTTTTCACGCAAATGTGTTAACATTTTATTAATAAATTTATAGATTTTTTTTATTATTTTAAAGCCCCATCCACACTTAGGGTGAGCATTTTCACACAACTTTGATAATTATTATTTTATTAATTGATTTTAAAGCCCATTCATGATTGAGCATGAGAGTTTTCACGCAACTTTATTAATTATTAATTTTATTAATGATTTTTTTTGCTCTTATTTTAAAGCCTCATTTGCACTTGTGTGAGCATTTTCACGCAACTTTGATAATTATTTTATTTTTTTAATTATTTTAAAGCCCCACCCGCACTTAGTGTAAGCATTGTCACACAACTTTGTTATTTTTTTGTTTTGTTTTTTTTTTAAAGCCCCATTCACACTTGAGTGTGAGCGTTTCACCCAACTTTGTTAATTATTATTGTATTAAATAATTGATTTTAAAGCCCATTCATGATTGAGCATGAGAGTTTTCACGCAACTTTATTAATTATCATTTTATTTTATTTTTTAAATGTTAAAGCCCCCCCCACA
>NW_017306330.1:822816-828866 GCF_000935625.1 Nanorana parkeri | reverse complement strand
ATTCATGATTGAGCATGAAAAATTTCATGCAACTTTATTATTAATGTTTTATTAATTTATTTATTAGTTTATTCATAAATGTATTTTATTTTTAATTCAAGGCATTTTTTAGCAGTTTTCTTCCCGCGTTTTTAAGGCATTTTCACGGTTAGACGTTTTCTGTTTTAGCCAATGGAATGCTGGTTATTAGGAAAGGGTAGATGGATGTTGGGTGCGCAAAACATGACATACGTGTCTTTTTCAGCTTCTCCCATTGTAGTCTCTGGGGTCAAAATTAGTAATTCTGCCCCCCCAAAGAAAAGCTTTTTTTTGGGGGGGGGGCAACAAGCTCAGACCCCATTCATCCCTGGGCGGTAATTATGAGAGGGGGTATTGTGCCGGTTGACACCAAAATGACTCGCAGTCATTTTGGTGTCACCCCCCTCTGAAAAGTCAGGCGCTCGGTCATGGACCAAACGCCCGACAGTATCAGCAGAGAGGAGGGGACCCGGCGGCATACCTTATCCCGCCGGGTGACTGTTCCCTCCTCTCTCTGCCGGCGTCCATCACCAAGAGATGGCCGCCGGTATCAGAATACTGCCGCGTGTGCGCGATGACGTCATCACGCAGTGTCTCGGCGGGGTGACACTCGGTTACCGCTCCGGGTGTCACCCAGCCTCGGGACGCCCCTGAGTGGCTCTATACCTGTGTAAACCTTAGGACCCACATTTGTCCTCGGTCATTAAGTCGCGACCCAAGTCGCACTGTAATGGAACGCACGGCATTGCGGTACTGCACTTTCCAGTGCGGGCAATTGAATTGTGGGTGGGAGGTATGCTTGGGGTGACATTCAAATGAAACGTGACGTCATTCTGGTCCAGACACCTCTACAGAAGATGTGAGGAAGCTGTAAGCGTTGCATGTATGTATGGAATTCCCTGGCCATAGCTCCACCCCACCTTAAGCTGACACTCGGCGCCGTGCAGCATATTTTGAATGGCTGCTTGGTGCGAGAACTGACAGTGCTGCGCAAGGAGGAGGCTGAGGAGCCTCTCACCTAGAAAAGTGGAAGGCACGCGGTGACCCACTGAACACAGGGTCGCGACCCGCTTTTGGGTCACGGCCCACCAGCGGAGAACCAAGGCTTTAGATGACACGCCCACCTTTCAGCCCAATCAGTTGCAGCAGGGGCATCCCCCACAGCACAGCCATATATCACAAGGGATGGCTAATGCCCCTGCTGCAGCTGATTGGGCTGGGAAGGGGGTTACAGTTGCAGTTTTATACAGGCTTGGGCGACTTAGGAGGACTGGGTCTGCACCGAGTCCCCCCGCACATCGCTACTTAGCCTATTGTAGTGCCTTTCCTTAAGCGCGACAAAGCTCAACATTGTCTCCAATGGCCCCTGTCCACATTCTGTCTCTCGTAGCCCAATGTCTGTAGCTAAAAAAAAAAATGTACATGAGCTTTTTGTGCAACTTTTTGGGCCCATAGGCTTAATGGGAGTGCCCGAAAATCACTTGAAAGCATATTTCCTATTCCCGTTTTGAGGTGCTCCCATGTAAAAAGCTATGGGGTAAAAAATTAATGAATATGCTCCTGTCGTGCGTGAAAGACACGCAAAGAAGTGTGCAAAAAAACAGCCTCTGAATCCCCTGGAAACACTGATGCTTAGTCCCCGTTCACACCTTCGCCTTTCCGTGAATGGGTGCAAAATGCACGCATTGAGGCGTGTTCACGTAACGCGTCAAAGGTGTGCAGTGCACTTGTGGTGCCATTACTTGTTAATGGGACTCCAAACGTGGGCAGGAAAATGCGATTTTTTTGACGCATGTGGACACTCAGGACAATGCACATCAACACGTGTAGCACCCATTGAAATCAATGGGCAACGTGCAGCAAACATGGGGGAAAATGTGCACAAGCACGCGTGAGCGTGATACATGTTCACGGTACGCTGAGGTGTGAACGTGGACTTAGGGGTGAATGGGGTCTCAGGTGTGAAGGGCACCAATGAAAATAATGAGATTCTTCCATGTGGAGCGTTAAACTGGCCACACACCTATAGATTCTCTGCAGACTTTCTAGGGTCAGATGGAAAAAGTGCAACAGATTACGCTAAACTGTGTGGATGGAGGCAGGGGCATCCCGAGGCTGGGTGACACCCGGATCAATTACTGGGTGTCAACCCGCTGTGACGTCCTCGCGCATGTGCGGTGATCTTCTTGATACCTGCCGGTGGCCATCTTGGTGATGGACGCCGGCAGAGAGAGGAGGGAACAGTCACCCGGCGGGATAAGGTATGCCCCTGGTCCCCTCCTCTCTCCTGATACTGTCGGGCGCTTGGTCCACGGCCGAGTGCCCGACTCTTCAGGAGGGCGTCAGTCATTTTGACTGTCAGTCATTTTGGTGTCACCCCTCCAATGGTGGCACCCAAGTGTGGGGGCTGCACCCTCCTTGTGACGCCACTGGATGGAGGAATCTCCCACTGGGCCAAGCTACAGTATCTTGCTAGTCGGCCCCGCTGGCTGTCAAAATACCTGAACCATCTGATTGGGTGCCGGCATTGTTCAGGTGTTTTGACAGCCAGCGGGGCCGACAATTATCTGCAGATTTTCTGTGGTCAGATGGAAAAAGTGCAACAGATTCCTCCATCTACACTAAACTGTGTTGATGGAGGAATCTCCCCCCTGGGCCAATCTGTTGCACTTTTTCCATCTGACCCTAGAAAGTCTGCAGATATTCTATAGGTGTATGGCCACCTTAAGAGTGTTTTCAGGAAACGCTCAGCTGTGATCGGGGGGACAGGATACCTTCTTCAGGCTTTAGACCCCATTCACACTGAGCGACATGACAAATCGTGCGTTTTTCCGCACGATTTCGAGCTGAGAAACATGAGCTGCATTGCACATTTATTCGCGCTACGTTGTGCAACTTTTGGGAGGGACTTCATCGCTGCTTCATTGGGCTGTAACCAATCAAAAGCGGTCTTGATGTCGCTTCATTCCTTCCTTCCATATTGCTGTGCAAAAGTTCCACTTCTGTAGCGCGACAAGGTTGCACAATATCGCCCTGTAATGCGCGATATTAAGCCTATTGGGGCCAAATCGCGCGACAGCCGCGGAAAAAAAAAGGTGATGTTTGAGCTACAAGCTTGAGCGACGAGCTACAGCCGACATTGAGCTGTGAGATGTGAACAGTTCCATTGAAATGCATTGGACGAGCTACACCGAGCGACATTACGCGGAAATATGCGCGATTTTGGAGCGGAAATCGCGTGGAAAACCGCTCAGTGTGAACGGGGTCTTATACAATTCTGAAAATGGTTCTGATACCCAGGGGCGTCCCCAAGGGTGGGTGTAACCCGGAGCGGTTACCGGGTGACACCCCGCCGTGATGAGCATCAGCGTGCATGCGCTTGATGACGTCATTGCGCATGTGCGCCAATCTTATTGATACCTGCCGGCGGCCATCTTAGTGATGGACGCCGGCAGAGAGAGGAGGGGACAGCCACCCGGCAGGATAAGTGTCTCTCCTGACACTGTCGGGCTCTTGGTCCATGACCGAGTGCCCGACTTTTTAGAGGGGGGGTGACACCAAAATTACTGTCAGTCCAATGGTGTCACCCCTCCAATGGTGTCACCCGGGCCACACACCCCACACCCCACACCTCCCGCGTGACGCCACTGCTGATACCCGGATATTGATACACAGAGTTACAAGGAGGAGCAATCAAATACTAATATTTAAATATAAAACAGGATATATTTATTATAAGATATGTATACAGTATATAAATATATTCTATTTCAGCAAATACTGACGTAGTAACAAAGTTTCAGTGAAAAAAAACCCCCATCGAGTTCAAGCAATAAAAGCTATAAATAAATACTCGTGCATTGTAACATTGTGTTGTAAATATTTGGCCATTTGTGTCTTTGTTATCTTTTTTATGTTTACTGCAGGACCTGATGCAAGTTGCTTTGGGACTGCACTGAGCAGCACAACTAGGGTTGCCACCTGTCCAGGATTCACCTGGACAGTTCGGGTTTTGAATGCTGTGTCCAGGTTTCATGGCTGCAGAAACCCGGACACAAGATGTCAGGCAGACAGGGGCAACCAAAATTAAGATAGGGGCTACTGCCCTTCCCCCACTGAAAATAGTCTCAACTATCATATTTACATATGAATAAGCCGCCACTCATTCTCCCCAAAAAATGTCCACATGTTGCTAGAGTGTTCGGGTTTTGCTTGAAGAAAGGGTGACAACCCTAAGCACAACCCAATGGGGCTGATGTGTGTAGAATGCGTCCTATCCCCACCTACCCTTTCAAATCCCCTCTCCAGTTCCCTGAGGCCCGGTTCACACCTGGGCGTTTTGTAGCGCGTTCGAACGCTCTGCAAAACGCTCAAACACCGAAATCCCATTATTTCCTATGGGTATGGTTCACACCTGGGCGTATTACAGGCCGTATGAACGCGCTACAAAACGTCCTACGCCCAAAGAAGTACAGGAGCTTCTTTGGGGCGTTTTTGTCGCGCATTTCCATTGAGATACAGCCAAGTAGCCCTCGGAAACGCGCGTTTGTCATGCGTTTTTACCGCGAATCTCGGTAAAATGCATGTCACGAAACGCGCAACAAACACACATATTCGATACGCCTAGGTGTGAACCCAGCCTAAGGCTGGGAATAAGCAGTCTCTTGGGCACAGATAGCAAATCCAAGGGAGTAGTGGCAAACAGTGCAGTGTTTATTGGGGATATTTACACGAGCATTCACAGGTGCTGTACAGTGTTGCACAAGAAATCAACAAAATAAAATCTAACAGTATCCTGGCAGCTCCTAACTAACAGGCTGAGCAGGCCTACTGCTGGTCAGCCTCCACATAAACTTTCACCAACCTTGCAGCTCTCTAAAAGGTGTATGGGCACATAGACAGGACTTGTCTGATCCCCAGGCAGAGAGCTCTGAGTACAGGTTCCAGGTGAGATTAAATTGCCAGTGGGGAGAGGAGTAAACCCTGCACTGGAGCCCGGATCAGCAATTATATAATAATGGCGGCTAAGGAATTGGAGCGGTGAGATTTCTTTGGCTCTACAATAGCATTTTCGTGTTATCCAAAAAGAGAAAGCAAACACCATATTGCGTACCATCCAAACAGAGTATGATTTATTAAAAGACAATGACTCACATACAAGCAGTGGTAACACAGCATGGAATCTCTGTTAGGACTGTGTGCAGGAGTTTCAAATGACCACAGCTATGGGTCATAATGATCAATGTGACACCAGATAACCCGCCCTACGCGCATGACTTTGTTGGAGTCTATCAATAAGGTGAGCACCCCAATATCTGGTGTGGTGCATTTGGTGAAGGAACCAGAAATATTCATCACTATCGCTGTTTATCTATGGACATATCTTCAGAGTTATGAACATTTTACAGACTTCACATTTGATCCATTTGCTATTTATTCAGTGATGTAACAATAGCCATAGCAGCTGCTATGGGACCTGGGGGTGGAAGGGGGCCCCCCCATTAAGGATTGCAGAAGTTGCTGTTGACACTGACCCTGTACCCCCATGTGATATTTCCCATCAGGAAGAGCTGACATAAAATATACAGGAGGCAATGCAGACAGTTCTCCTGCTACCCGACTTTTATCGACAGTAGGGAGGTCGCTGAGGGACCCCATTTAAATGTTGCTATGGGGCCCCCATGATCTAAAGTGACGCCTCTGTATTTATTCACTGACATTTGTTTAGGAGTCACACATTCTTTTATTGTTTGTTGTATTGCTCATTGTTGTTGCTCGGCACATTCCGTTATTCACCTTTTCATATCAGTCCCAGCTAAAATAAAACGTATTACCTTTTCTCCAACCTCCAGAAAGATCTCTTAGGTCCTGCGTCAAGCACTTTCTCCTACCATCCCCAGAGAAAAGGCTTTGCATGTGGTCTGCTGAAATAATGGGTGTGCCTAAAAAAATAAATAGGGTGGGGCTTAAAAGTGTAGAGGTTGTAATTGTCCAGATATTGGGATCTGTGAATCTGGTCACATGACAACACA
>NW_017306330.1:807845-822806 GCF_000935625.1 Nanorana parkeri | reverse complement strand
TTTTCACGGTCATTAGAGATGCCGGCGCTTTCTCTCTACAAAGTTGTTTCTTTCTGTGACCACCATTTAAAGTGGCAACTCAAGATTTTTGGAATTTCCATTATTTTCTATCTCAATGTCAATGACCATCAGGTCAAATACAGGGTTAATCCCCCCCAATGGGTACGTGACGGGAAGGAAAACTGGACATGACCCTTCCCCACTTTACTGAACACCAACAAAAAGAACTCTTCACATGCACTTTAACCCCTTCATGACCAGTGACGTACAGTGTAGGTCACTGGCATCGGGCCCGTTTAAACAGACTCCGCCAGGACAGAAGCGATTCTGGCGGCTCAGCTGTCGGCAGATCGCTTCTACAGGCTGGTAAACGGGATCCTGCCCCCCCCTTGCTCGACACCCCTTCCATGCTTCCCGGGATCCGCTGCCCCTCCTACGGGCCCGGGACCAGCTTCTCTGGTGTCGAGGGGAAGCTGGGGAGGAGATCGGCGAACCTCCGTTCACCGATCTTCTCCTCATACTATGGAGCCGTGAGCGATGCAGATCACATTACTTCCGGCCCCATAGCTGGGCTCCTGAAGCCTGCGATCTGCACTTCAATCGCTTATTTCAAGTGGAAAGGTGACACTAAGGGTCTTTTGGACCCCCAGTATCACCTTAAAGAGTACCTGTCACCACCGATCTGCTATCACATGGGGGGCTTGTAAGCCCCCCCTATGTGATAGCAATTAAAGTAAAGTAAAAAAAAAAAACAGTTTTTAAAATTAGTATTAAATGAAATAAATGTAAAAAGAATAATACATTTTTTTGAAAGTAGCCCACCCCACATGGGCACGTGCGTCTTCGCGTAAACAGGCGCCCCGAACAGTGTCATTGGTTGGTTGGCAGCTAGGACGCAGAGGGGCACACCATAACAGCTATGGGGCCACCAGCATCCTCTCAACCAATGATGCTGTGTGGGCCACACAGCATCATTGGTGCTACGACAATGACAGTCTCATGACTCCATTGGTTGTTATGGTGCACCCGCCTGGCTCCTAGCAACCATTGATGCTGTGTGGTTCAGCTGCTAGCATCCTCGCAGCCAATGACACTGTGCAGCACAGCCGCTAGAGCAGGGGTCTCAAAACTCCGGCCCTCCAGCTGTGGTGGAACTACAAATCTGCAAGATTCTCACAGCCACAGACATGACTCCCGAAGAGAGATGCATCATGGGATTTGTAGTTTCACCACAGCTGGAGGGCCGGAGGTTTGAGACCCCTGCACTAGAGCATCCTAGCAACCACAGCATAATTACTTGCTAGGACACAGGTTGGCCCTGGGTTGGTCCTCTTGTCCATTTGCCAAACCTGGATTCCTGGCTGGGTTTGGCGAATATCCAAGCAAACCTAACCAATGCCAGTTTGCTCATCACTACCTGTGACCAATGGCTATCATGGAAGCACCACCTGGTGACGTACCCCCACCCCCCAAGGAGGCACTAACAGTACTACTGAACTGAATGGCAGTAAAGACCGCCCACCACTGATGCCACAGTAGAAGGACCCACAAAATCACTGAACCTGCCAGACAACAGCAGGATTTAAGATATGTATCAAGTCAATAAAAAAAGATGCCGGAGACAGTAAGGGCTCGTTCACACAAAGTGCGTTGAGCTGTTTTGATTATCATTGACCAACACAAGCTCAACACAGGGGCACATAGAAAACAATTGTTCACGCCTTACATGTGAGCTGGTGTGCATTGCATACAAATTCCTCCTATCTACACTTTTAGGCTGCGCCATGCTCATAATCGCATGCCAACGTACCACACTGCAGCCCACAGCGGTGCATAAAGTTGAATGAACTCTTTATTTGTTAACTTTGTATGAAGTTAAGAAAGAAGAAAAATCTAAACATTGTTACAACACATTGCAGCGAGGGTGCAACATGTACACCAGCAGCGGGCAGGTGGGCGTCACAGGTGTGAATCAGCCTATTTTGTTTTTCCTCTATGATATAAAAAATATGCCATTGTGTGCAACAGGCAGGGCCGGATTTTCCACAAGGCCAATCAAGGCCTGGCCTCGGGGCAGCAGGGAGTAGAGGGGCAGCAGGGGTGTTGAATTCCTATCACCCAATGCCCAGGGCATGCAATTCCGGGTGCCGGGTAGGTAGTTGTTTTCTACATTTAGCCCTGCTTTGGGCAAGCAGAGCTAAATGTACAGCGGGGGAAGCCGCCGCTTGTTTTGTACAAGTGATCCTGGCGATGTCACTGAGATCACTTTTATGCAGCCTGCAGATCTGCCATGGTGGGTTGGGGGGCGCATTGAGGAGCCTGGCCTTGGGGCAGCAGAGCGAGTAAATCCAGCCCTGACAACAGGACCTCTTTATTCCTATTAACATAGAAAACACCAAGCTCATACTGTCTGTATGGAAGCGAGAAGATGACGTAGTCCCTATTCATAGCACTGGCCGGAAGAGCAGAGGCAAAGTGCAGCTTAAAGGGATTCCCTGCCTTAGAAGAGAGACCTCCTCTCCAAAACATGACAGAGAGATGTAGATAACCTTCCTGGCATTGTGTCTGATGTCTGAGCTCCACAACTCAACACAATGCTGCAGTGTTTTATCAACTGTTGTCAATGCTACTACCGACTTCCTGTAGGAGGAAACTGTGAGACCTATGTGACCTTCATGTCATTCAGTGTCACAGTGACTCAAGATCTGCCAGCAGAAGTAATTCTTCTTTGTGTAGTCGCGCTTTAAGTTTCCTACACTTCTAGTTTTATTCTTGATTTCTGCATAAAAAATATATGTATAAAGTACATTATAAGGATACAAGGATCTCAGGTGTCTTTAAAACCAGATCTCATGCGCAATTTTGGTGCCGCACACAGCACTGTGCTTCCTTCCCTGTTGCCTGTGGGTGCACAAGCGGCATGGTGGTGGGTGCAGGTCCTCAAATTGCACTGGGTAGGGATGAGAGAAATTAAGGGCTCCTTCACACCATAAAGCACAGAAAGCACATGCGTGTTCACAAGCATTAAAGCCTACTGACATATATTATTTAAGGTGCAATTTACTGCTCGTTGAACTGCATTTTTTTTCTGTACAGGCCGCAACAAGGGTCAAAATACCAACATATTCTGCTTATGTAATTTGATAGACGCATTGTGTTGCTTTGACGCTCACTGACACTCGTTGCTGTACGTTGAGCTGCACCAGCGTAGTTATGTAGTGTGAAGGGGGCCCACGTGTTCTTGTGCTGAGCCTGTGTTGAACAATGATTAACACTACTCAATGCACCCTAAACGCACTCTTAGGGCTTGTTCGCACCATGTCTAGGATCATGTCTAGACCAGAGCAGTTTGTTCCCGAAACCACAAAAGAATCCCAATGTATCCCTATGGTAATTGTGGGCGCTGTTCACACCAGCACAGTCCGTTCCGGACCAGACAAAAAAAATACTGCTTGTCTCATTTTCTCTGGTCTGGTCTATTATTATTATTATACAGGATTTATATAGCGCCAATAGTTTGCGCAGTGCTTTACAATATAAGGAAGACATAACAGTCACAATACAATTCAAGACAAGATGGTAAGGAGGGCCCTGCCCGCATACAAACGCACCTAGAAGCCCCTTTTAAGCTAAAAAAAAAAAAAAACACTCCGGAAAATTGTGGTGAAATCGCGCAATGCACCACGTTCCAGATCTGGTCCAGGAAAATGGTGTGAACCTGGCGGGGTTTTCATTTTGTCAACATTTCTGAAAAAAAATTGGGAAGATTTCATTAAAATGTCACTGCTTTTACAAAATGCATTTGAGGAAATTATAATTACAGTTGTTTTTGGTGGTTTTTTTAAAGGGTGCAGTGGGCTTCTGAAGGTTACAGAAGCTCCTTTTAACTATCCTGGAGCTGTTCTTGTGCAAAAATATGTATCCCCCCTCCCCACGGACTCATAATTTCTTCTTGTTTACAGAAATAAAATAAAAGAAGTAATAAAAAACACAATTACAAAGAATGCTAAGGGCATTGCCTTATTATGCTGGGGGACCATTTATTCTGAAGGGAAGAGAGAGAGGAGAACCAGCACAGTCCGTTCCGGACCCAGGAGAGAGTGAGGAGAGACAGCCAGGAGAGAGAGAGGAGAGACAGCCAGGAGAGAGAGTGAGGGAACACAGCCAGGAGAGAGAGTGAGGGAACACAGCCAGGAGAGAAAGTGAGGAGAGACAGCAAGGGGAGAGAGCAAGGAGAAACAACCAAGGTACAGAGTGAGGAGAGACAACCAGGAGAGAGAGCCAGGAGAGAAAGTGAGGAGAGACAGCCAGGTTAGAGAGAGGACAGACAGCCAGGAGAGAGAGCGAGGAAAGACGGCTAGGAGAGACAGTCAGGATGAGGAGCGAGGAGAAAGAGTGATTAGAGACAGCCAGGAGAGAGAGTGAGGAGATATAGTGAGCAACACATGTGCCTGAAGCAGAAGCCCTGTGCCCTTCAAGACTTATCTGCACCCTGTGTTTCAGACAACTCATTGCTCCTCAAGTTCTAGTGTCCCTAGGTGTCCTGTGCCTCCTCCATGCACCTAAGTTTGAACACCAGAACCCCCGTGGTTGTCCCTGTCCACGTGACATCTTTTGTCTGGGTTTCAGCTGGCCTGAAATCTGGACACAGCACATACAGGATTCAAAACCCAGACTGGGCAGGACCCGGACAGGTGGCAACCCTAAGTATCATGTGGTAGTGTGTTGCATTGAAAATAAAAGGTGTCAGATAACATTTTGTCACAGAAGGGTATTTTGGCAACCCATTCATTTCTAACTTGACTCAATGCACGGTAACGCCCACGGTAATATGTTTGGTAAGAAATGGGAACACGCACACACATGGAGAATAATTCAGATAGCTGAGCTGTGAGGGACATAAGAAACTCGAGCAAGGAAGGCTCATAATCTAGTCAATTACAAAATAAGGTTAGAGCTTCTATCTTATAATAGCCCTGCATTCTTCTAGTAGAGATTTGCCAGGATTATAGGTGCATTTAACATTCCTTCCTGGATGACCTATTTCACCAGCACACAATGACGTCCTTCTAGTTCCTCCAGGTACACCTAATTATGGTACTTATGTTGTTTGTTCTATTCATTGGCAGAGAAGTGGAGTGTTCTGTGAAGTACCCTTACTGTAGGTTCTTGGGGACAATTACTCACAGAAGATCTTTCCTTGACTACATAGTTGGTTGGGAAAACGTAGCAACAGTTGTATTTCCTGAGGAACCTCAAGATGACCAACCCTTCGCAACAGGTTCTAGAGTATAGTGACATACCACGACTCGTTGTGTCATGGTATGTGCATGGGTGATAACATGTTCGGCACAAGTTACCTAGCATTGAAGATATTGAGGAGATGAGGTGCCCACACGGAGTTCAAAGAATTGTAATGGACAGAACCCTTCTGAATTTTAGCCTGTGTAGAATGATGCCATGGGGTAGGTGGTCTAGGACAGCGGTTCTCAACCTATGTAATCTCAGGACCAACATTTGTCCTTGGTCATTAAGTCGCGACCCAAGTTGCACTGTGCACACACACTCAGACATTCTCACACACACATACACACTCCAAAACAAATTATATTTTTTCTCACTACCTTATGAGAACTGGAGTGGATCCTCCACTCCAGTTCTACAGATTGTTTGTACAGCTCCCTTGCCCGCCCTGCAGAGGTGCCAGGAGCCAGAATGTGACGCCAGTCCAGTCAAGGCACCTCTACAGGGTACATATGGGAGCTGTAAGCAATGCACATATGGATGGAGCTCCCTTATGGCCATAATTCCAGCCCACCTCAAGCTGACCTGCAGGACTGGGCAGCATATTTTGAATGGCTGCTCAGCACGAGAACTGACGGTGCTGCGGGGGAGGCTGAGGGTTGTGTCACCTAGATAAGTGGAAGGCATGTGGCGACCCACCAGTTGAGAACCAAGGGTCTAGGAGTAAAAATTACCAAATCACTAGAGTGCATAGTAGTTTTTCCTTAAGCTGGCCATATACATTTTCCATTATGATTGTGAAGCCCGCGGGGTTGAACAGGAGTAATTTTTCCATTCCCCCAGCCAAGCTAAACAGCATGGATGGAGGAATCTCCCTTGACAGGTATTGCCGGCTATGACTATGCATCATTATATAAATCTATATTTTATAATGATAATATATTTCTTGTCTAGACTTGACTTTTGGCACCAAGTTTAGACTGGCGAAGGAGCCGGTCCGGGAAAACCTCAGCTGAATAGCTTCCAATAAGCTGCAGTCACTGTTTGGATATTCTGACACACCTGCCACTGTCAGAAGACAATAGATCAGGGGTAGGCAACCTCAGCACTCCAGCTGTGGAGAAATTACAAATGCCATCATGCAGGGGCATCCCGAGGCCGGGTGTCACCCGGAGCGGTTACTGGGTGATACCCGCCGTGATGTGATCGCACATGTGCGTGATGACGCCATCGGCGCATGCGCGGCGATCTTGTTGATACCTGCCGGCGACCATCTTGGTGATGGACGCTGGCAGAGAGAGGTGGGGTCAGTCACCCGGCGGGATAAGGTATGCCACCGGGTTCTTTTCAGAGGGGGGTGACACCAGAATGACTATCCGTCATTTTGGTGTCACCCCTCCAATGGTGTCACCCAGGTGCGGGCCGCACCTCCCGCACCCCCCTTGTGACGCCATTGCATCATGCATTTGCTTCTGGGGGGCATACCTGTGGCTGTCAGTGTCTTACAATACCTCATGGGACTTGCGGTTACACCACATCTGGAGTGCCGAGGTTGCCAATCCCTGCAATAGACCAATGGGAAGGGATTCCCCATCCATGCTGTTGGGGAAACTGAAGAGTTATCTTTTTGTTCAGCACTGAGGCCTAATGTCATTGCTCAGGGTCACAATGCCTCCCAATAATGCTCCTGCATTTTCACTCTGATTCCTCCGGATTCCTACGTAGACTACAACTGGCCTTTTTTTTTTAACACACAGGTATGGTCCACTGTTGTCACCATCAGGAAACCCACCACTTGAAAGGTCATGCATCCATTGCTGGAGTGCATATAGACAGCAGCACTGAGAAACATCAAAGGATGAGAAACAAGTATTCATTTTTTTTTAAATGGCAACCGTTCGCAGCCCAAGATTCACACAACTGTCACCCAAGATTCACATGTGTCTCTAATTGTATCATATAGGAAAAATGTATTATCACGTGCACTACTATTTTTCACTGCACGCAACGCGATGCACGGTATTGCAGGACTGTGTTTTGTGCTGTGCTGCAATGCGCAGACGTAAGTGGTGTGTTGGGGTTCGCAGTGCTTTACCAAACTAGATGTCATTCTTACCAGTAGTATGTTCTCCGGAAGCAAAGTAATGAGCTTCAGAACTGTGGTGCTGCTTGACGTAAAGCAAGTCGGTGAAATACATGGCTATTTTGTGTTGCGGCACTGGATTCCTTGGTCTAGTTCTACCAGGGATGTCATCTGCATGGAGTTTGCATGCTCTCCCCAGGTTTGCTGTGAGTGTTTCAATTTACATACATAGTTACATAGTTACATAGTATTTGAGGTTGAATAAAGACGTAAGTCCATCAAGTCCAACCTATTGCGTGTGTGCATTTATGTTTGAGCAGGTGCGTGCGTGTGCAGGGGCGTCCCGAGGCTGGGTGACACCCGGAGCGGTGTCTGAGTGTCACCCCGCCGAGATGCGCGGCAGTCATCGCGCATGCGCGGCAGTATTCTGATACCTGCCAGCGGACATCTTGGTTATGGACGCCGGCAGAGAGAGGAGGGGACAGTCACCCGGCGGGATAAGGTATGCCGCCGGGTCCCCTCCTCTCTCCTGATACTGTCGGGCGTTCGGTCCATGACCGAGCGCCCGACTTTTCAGAGGGGGGTGACACCAAAATGACTGTAAGTCATTTTGGTGTCACCCCTCCAATGGTGTCACCCGGGGGCGGGCCGCACCCCCCGCACCCCCCTTGTGACGCCACTGTGCGTGTGTATGAGTCCATGTGTGATCTTGTTCTTAGGCGTACCTGTTCCCCTGTATGTTATGCTCTCCAAGGAACTAGTCCAAGAGTTTCTTGAATGCTTCCACACTCTAAGGCCCCATTCACACTTGGCGATTCTCAAATAGTTGAGAATCGCTGTACAATAGTGTGCGCTAAACGCATGGTATTGCACGATAATGCAACGCATTCAGACGAATGCCGACGCAACACGTTTAGCACACAGTACCGCACGCTAGGTACCTTGCATGATCGCATGCACTAAATGCATGGTATTGTGTGATTAATGCTAAGGTGTGAAGGGGCCCTCAAACAAGCACAGTCTTTCACAGTTTATCAAACATCGAGTGATCACCTGTCCGAGACAAAATAAAATCACATTGGGGAAAAGTTTATAAATCTATGTAAAATTAAAATTTAGGTAAATAAAAAATTAAAAAAATAAATATCATAAACTTTTTATTTTTATTCATTTTTTATTTACTTATTTTATTTTTATTTTTTTAATTTACTTTTATTTCTATTTTTTATTGCCCCAATAGTTATATCCCTGAAATGACCTAATACTCAAAAATACAAACCAAATATAAATATGTACAAATATATTCAAATATATATTTTTGAAACAATTTTTTCTTTTTTGTGTATATTTATATTTGGTTGTTGTTTTGTTTTATTTTCGAGTATTAATGGCATTCGTTTGAGGAATCCATCTTGGGGCAATAATACGTTTTTGATGTTTATTTTTGAGGGAGATTTTTGATCCGGAAGATGACAGTCTATTTTTTTGAACATTAATACTTGTAGAAATTTGCCACATTTGCTCTTTTTCTAGATGCAAAAATAAATAAATATCAGGTAATTTCAATGATCATCCTGACACATCTCATCTCACAGTTTACAATGTGTCCTGGCAGCTGAGCAAAGTCTATAAAGAAATGTAACAGTGTGAGAGTTCCCGTGGGTGAGGTAAGGGTTAATGAGTAAGAGGAGTTTGACAGGAAGGAATCTAGACCAGAGGAATCAAACGCCTACACTCAAAGCCTGGAGACTGCAGCTGAGCTTTGCACTTCAGAGAGAAGTACTGGATCTTCAGGGGAGCCCAAAGTTGGTCCGTTTTCAGGGCACCATCAGAGGTGGTATATGTAGGGGCGCCTCAACTGTAGTACCTCACATGAGGGCAGTACGAAAGATTTGTTATTTGTAAACTTGCAATGATTTGTTCTTGAGATTACATTCATTTATTTGTATTTATTACAGGTATTTGTATAACACCATGTGCACATTCACATCAGTCCCTGCCCTTAAAGGAGAACTATGGGGTCAGGGCTTTTCCCCATAGTTCTCCTTAGGGTAACGGGAGGACACAAACTAGCGTCCTCCCGTCACCCTAGGCTCAGTATATCAGGAGCTACAGCTCGCGGTATACTGAGACGTCACAGCTGAAGCGGATCCCGACACTTATGCTGGGATCCGCCCAGCCGCGTGACTGACAGCTGGCTCTGCCTATCTAGAGGCAGAGCCAGCTGTACCCGCCCCCTCCCCCGTCCGTTCCACCAGTCAGCGCTGGCGGATCGGAGCGGGGAGGGGGGAATCCAGCCCCACCACTGTCACGGCAGAGATCAGTGATAGGATCGAGAGGTGAGCGAACGCCGGTATGTGTGCGCTCACCTCCCGATCTACTGAGCCGACCTGTGACAGTCTCATTGTCACAGGTCTGCTAGAACTATGAGGTGAGTGAAAAGCACTCCCCCTCATAGTTCTACTTTAAGGAGCTTACATTGCATATGCATACACACAGGGCCAATTTAGATAGGAGCCAATTAACCTTCCAGCATGTCTTTGGAGTGTGGGAGATAACCGGAGAACCTCGTGGGATCCTATGCAAGCACAGGGAGAACATGCAAACTCCTTGCAGATAGTGTCCTGCAGTGGCGTCACAAGGGGGGCGCTAGGGGTGCGGCACACACCAGGTGACACCATCAGTCATGGACCCGAGTGCCCAACAGCAGTATCAGAGAAGAGTGGACCCGGCAGGTATAGATGAACATCCCCTCCTCTGTTTGCTGGCGTCCATCACCAAGATGGCCTCCAGCAGTTAAGCGTGCATAACGTCATTACACTCGTGCGTGATGATGTACCAGTGGGTGACAACCGGCGGTCGCACAGGGTGGCACCTGGCTTGGGGACGCCTCTGGTGTCCTGACTGGGATTCAAAACAGAAGTGTTAACCACTAAGCCACCATTTTTTTGAATTGGTATTTATATTGCACCAATAATTTCACGCAGCGCTTTGCATGCTGCACATTCACATTGTGGTATTGATAAGATATTAAAATGCAAGTCCTCTACCTTTATTTTGGGTAGTGGCGTTCTGAGGCCGGGTGTCACCCGGAGTGGTTACCGAGTGACACCCCGCTGTGACATCACCACGCGCGATGATCTTATTGATACCTGCCGGTGGCCATCTTGGTGATGGACGCCGGCAGAGAGAGGAGAGGGCAGTCCCAGGGTGGGACAAGGTATGCCGCCAGGTCCCCTCCTCTCTCCCGAAACTGTTGGGCGATCTGTCGAGTGAACGACTTTTCAGAGGGGAGTGACACCAAAATAACTCAGTCATTTTGGATTCACCCCTCCAATGGTGTCACCCGGGTGCAGGCCGCACCCCCCTTTTGACGCCACTGATTTTGGGCACACTGAGGCTCTTTTCTCTCTCCAAACATCTTCCCTGATTGGCAATGTTACAAAGTGACCAAGAAAAAGTTTTAAAACGTTGTTATCATTTATACACTAAGGCCCCATTCACACACAAATCGGCCGGCACGTACAGCTCTGTGCTGCGTGCAGGGCCATACCAAGTAGCTGCCGGGAAGGACAGGGGCTGCGTGTGATTAGTACGCAGCCCCCGTCCTTCTCTATGGGGCTACGCGGCCGTACGCCCCCCTACGCTCATCTCAATTGCAGGTACGTACCTGTAGGGGTGCATATAGGATCCATTCCGGGGGCGTATGAATACGATCATCCGCACCCCTACGGACCTGCAATTGAGGTGAGCGTGGGGGGGCGTACGGCCGGCCGCGTAGCCCCATAGAGAAGGATGGGGGCTGCGTACTAATCACACACAGCCCCTGTCCTTCCCGGCAGCTACTTGGTATGGCCCCGCACAAAACTGCACGTGCAGGCCGATTTGTGTGTGAATGGGGCCTTATACACGGGCGCGTGCACGGTATGCGCACTATGAAGCATGCCCGGGTTGGCTGAAGAGACCCTTAAGGTTGGAGCACGGCGTTTACTGCTCCTACGCATTATAAGATATGATCATCGTCATTTATTATTGACAGGAACTCGAATGTATAAAACACATCAAAAGGTTACTTTAAAATCTAATCTTCAAATGTATCGCGCCTCCCAGGTGCCCCGGCCGTGTTCTCATTCTTTGTAGGCTCCCTATAGATCCAAAGGCAAATATATAACAGAGAGAGTGAAGATGAAACAACACAAAGCGCACCGGATGGGGCAGATCAACCAACTAATCAATACAATATAATAAATTACACATAGAAAGAAGAGACATGGTGTATAAGCTGGTTATATGCTCTGATCAAGTTGCTTCTGTAAGTGCAATTCTTTTTATAATTTATTGATTAAAAGATGCTCTGTCTGTACCGTCCGGTGCGCTCTGCTTTGTTTTATCTCCACATCAAAATCTGTTCAGCAACACACAAATGGCGCATGTAGAAAAAGAATGTGGGACTGCAGCTTGTAGCACCGAGGGACTATTTACTTCTTTGCCTTGCGTTACATTAAACGAGAGCTATGGCACAACCTTTTCTTGGCCATAATTCTCTTTAGGGTCACAGGAAGTCATTTACGAATCTCCTCCTGTGACCCAAAACTAAGCATAAAGCAGGCTAATGCCTGCTATATGCTGAGAGCGCAGAGCCGTGCTGCAGCTGGACGTATCCTGACAATGTTGTTGGGATCCACCCAGGGGCATCCCCAGGTGTGGTGTCGCCCAGCGGCCGCTCTGGGTGACACCACGCCTGGGGATGCCACTAGGTGGATCCCAACAATATTGTCAGGATACAATATTGTTGGGATCCACTTAGGGGCATCCTCAGGCTTGGTGTTATCCAGTGCGGCTGCTGGGTGACACCCTGCTGGGACGTCATTATGCATATGGACGTCATCACAAATACATATGCCCCGCATGCCTATTTGCCAGCGGCTATCTTGGTGATGGACGCCGGCAACGAGAGAAGGGGACGTTCACTCTGTGGGATAAGGTATGCTGCCGGGTCCCCTCCTCTCTCGTGCAACTGTCGGGCTCTCGGTCCATGACCGAGTGACCAACTTCCAGAGGGGGTGGCAGCAAAATGACAGTCGTTTTGGTGTCACCCCCTCTGATGGTGTCATCCGGTGCAAGTTGCACCCCTTTGTGACTCCACTGGATCCACCCCCCTGCCTTATTGACAGCTGGCTCTGCCTCTCTAGAGCCAGCTGTGCCCGCCCCCTCCCTTCCCCGTCCCTCCAGTCAGTGCTGGAGGAACGGAGAGGGGAGGGGGGAATCCCTGCGGGGAGCCATGACAGTCACCACTCTCTGCAGGGAGAAGATTGGGAACTGAGCGATCAACAGTATCTGATCGCTCGGTTCTGGATCAATAGAGTCGGCTCTCATCATAGGGATGACTGCATTTCACTCTCCCCATAATTCTCATTTGAGGTACTGTATGCCTTTTTAACAAACGGGCTGCCAATGTACCCTAACATACCAAAAATCGGATGCGACCCCTTTTTTATAATACATACAAGGCAGGTGCATTGCATTAACACATTGAGGTGCCATTTAAAATGAATGTCCCCCCAATGCAGTAACACATGATACATATTTTACCATGTATCGCGGGGAAAAGTGCATGATAACGGACACATTACCATGACACGTTAATGTAATTGGTCCGGGAGCCGCATCAGGTGACTGTACCAAAGATAGCGCTGGCATATGCAATAGTTTTGCTGGGTGGATCCAGACATAATTGTCGGGATCCGCTTCAGCTGCGGCGTCTCAGTATATAGGGAGCTGTAGCTCGCGGTATACTGAGCTTAGGGTGAGGTGATGACGCTAGTTTGTGTCCTCCCGTTACCCTAAGGAGAACTATGGGGAAAAATCTTAACCCCATAGTTCTCCTTTAAAGAAGAACTCTGGGCTTTTCTTAACCCTTGGAGTGGGGCTACCAAAGCGCTGCAAGGGTTAACTGATCATTTTTGTAAAGGTGCTAAAAAAAAAAAAAGTTATACTCACCTGAACTGTAGAGCTGGCTTGTTATTAGACCGGTCCTTCCAGACTCTCTCCTCCCTACTCTGCAGTGGTCCAAGGTCCCGTAAATCATCACATTCTATACATTGTGTACAGACGTGAGGACGCTGAAGAACATTCCAATGCTGCTTTGTGGGAGAAGGCAGGCTTCCGAGACCAGAGAAGCAGGGAGTGTGCGCAGCAGTTTGGGTTCAGCACCTAGGCAAAAACGAGCAGCCCCACTCCAAGGGTTACTAAAACTTTTGGCTGGAGTTTTTCTTAACATCAGTGACAGTAGGGGGGGGTCAGTGTAGATGAAAGTAGAATGGGTCAAGAAAATGTTGCTGCCCCCTGATCTGTAGTTACACCCCCGTTGTATACGTGTGTACAGGCACAGACGCTTGTGTACAAACTGACAGTTGCTCTCCATGTTCCCCATCCGGCTCTCCTGTTAATAATCAATCAGGAGTAAACGGTTACAGATAAGAGCGATCGCTTTGATGAGAACAACTTTTACTGCCTCTCTGGAATCATTGGATCAAAGAGCAGCCATACGTCATCTTCCCGCGTGCTGCTCCCCTTGTCATACTGTACACAGAGTGTTTGTAACTTGTCTCATGAAGGTGCCCATACACTTTACAACCATCGCTGGACCTTAGTCTTGCGATGGCTGTAAAGTAATTTAAAAAACGTACGAACTGCCCATCTTGGATAGGCAGATTGTACTTGAGGTCATCGCAAGCCGCGCCCCCCCTGAGGGGCGGGCTTCCGATGACCGCAATGCTGAACGGGCAGTGTGCGCACACCGGCCCGTTCTACATTTGTCTCCCGAGCATCATTCAAACCAGCTGAAAATCATAAGATTTTCGGCTGGTTTTCTAGCATGCTCCTCAGACAAAAGACGTGTGACCGTACAGTAGAAACGGTCGCACGTCTTCATTCACACCGCACGATTCTCCTACGATCGCGGAATTCCCAGTGATTCTCGTACGAGAATCGTGCAGTGTATGGACACCTTAAGAAGCATACACTGAGTGGCCAGATTATTATGACCACCTGACGTTTGTAGGCAAATGAGCTATAATTTGGCGCAGAAGTTGCTAGAGGGCCAGACCATTATAAATAGGGAAGCGGGTTGGTTACCACGACAGTAGAAGTGATTTGTTTCTGAAGATACGGGGAAACAACGCGATTTAACAGCCTTTGAACGTGGGATGGTTGTTGGCGCTCGGAGCCATGGAGCGAGTATCAGCAAAACAGCAGAATTTGTTAAAAGTTCAAGAGCAGCTCATTGTTAAAGTGTTTAAAGACCGGACTGTCAGCCGAAAATCTGGGTCTGAACATGCGAATTGTGGCCGTCAGCGACTAGTCAATGTTAGGGCAGAACGGGGGAGGGGCAAGACTGGTACAAGACAACAGAAGGGCAACAGTGCCGTGTCAGATTCCTCGCATCACCTTTCATCATCTCGTGGAGCCCAACGAAGTACTGATGGGGTGGTCATAATAATCTGGCCACTCCGTGTATAAGACAGATATTTTTCTTCATTCTTTTCTTCCTGGAAGTTGTTTTTGAACATACAAAAACATAAAAACCTAAAAAAATAAAAATAAACATCAAGTAATAGACCAAAAATGCATCC
>NW_017306330.1:798407-807783 GCF_000935625.1 Nanorana parkeri | reverse complement strand
TCTGCCCCCCCACCTGCCAACCCCACCAATAGCGTCCATCCCCCGCCCCCCTCTGCCAATTGCTCCAATGGCTTCCATCCCCTCCCCCCTCTGCCAATACTTCCACTGGCTTCCAATAGCCTAAAGTAATATTTACAACCACTCACAAAGCCATCCACAACTCCGCCCCCGAATACATCTCCAACCTTGCCTCAAAGTATTACCCTAACCGACCCCTCTGCTCTTTCTAAGACCTCTTTCTTTCCAGCTCCCTCGTCAACTCCTCCCATGCTTGCACCCAGGACTTCTCTAGAGTCTCTCCCATCATCTAGAACTCTTTACCCCAACCTGTCTATCTCCAACTCTGACTGCCTTTAGGTGTTCCCTTAAGACTCATCTCTTCGAGGAAGCTTATCCGACCTCAACCTAACCACTGAACTATCACGTTCTCAAACAATTCATCCCCATACAGCTACCTCCTCATGTATCACTACCCCTCCCTTTTAGATTATAAGCCCTCGGGGGCAGGGCCCTCCTTACCATCTTGTCTTGAATTGTATTGTGATTGTAATGTCTCCCTTATATTGTAAAGCAACTGTTGGTGCTATATAAATCCTGTATAATAATAGTATTCAGATTCCTTTCCTCCAACAATATACATTTACAATCCCATGGGCACCAGCCAATCCCATGGGCACCAGCCAATCCCATGGGCACTAGCCAATCCCATGGGTTCCATCCATCCAACATGTATGCAATAAACCAAAAGAATATAAAAATGTCCCGAACACAGTTAATATAGATCAGGAATGTCATGAGGTTTTAATACTTTCCACTATTCCGCTGATCCCACATAATAACCTACAAGGTGCACCATCTGCACTCCCCCATGTCTTCCATTAGCATAGTCTGAATTATCCTAAACTAAGAAGATATATTTGGTACTCTTATGATGTTTTTATAAGCTGAGGTCTGCACTATGCAAGTTGTTTACTCCCCCTTGCCTCTAGATGTACTTATTTGTTATTTAGCTTCGGAGATGGAAACACTAATAACCGGAAATGCTGCACACAGTGAAAGTTTCAATTATCCATATCCTAAAGTGCTTAATGACCTCTTATATGCTTTGAGGTCTTTGGATCTGGTGAGTGTGGTTTTCAGTTTGAAGTGGAGCTTTCACTATAACCTACTTGCACCGGTGGATATAGGAAGCTGCATTGTCTGTGATCTCTTGTGTTTTATACACACAGGCATGGAAATAGCACTTATGATAGTTTAGTCCCCTAATAATCCAAGTATACACGATGACATTCAACAGCTGGACTCAACATAATATATTCCCGGAGCCCTGTAAAAGGGGGTATGCAAAACCACCCAAAACACATCGGGTGTACCCTTTTTCACGTTTATATATAAATAAATTGATTCCTCAAAGTTTCAAGACTATTGACTACTTTTTGTGGTGCTCCTCACCTATCCGCACTCAAACTTGGCTGGTAAAGGATCCATTTCATTGGTGGTCTTTCCCAAGAGTTGAGCAATAGACGTGTGCGATTCATTTCGTTCCGAGTCAAAATTCGGACACATTTTCCGAAATTCGGACACATCCCAATTTCCAAATCCCAATGCATCCGAATGTGTTCAAATTTCCGTTTCCGAATTCCAGATGCCGTCCGAATTTCGTTCAAAAATTAAACTGAATCAGACATGATACTTTTCTGGCCAATCAGATGTGTTGTGCCGCCCCAATAGGGGCATAGAATATGAGATGCATAGCCTCAGTTAATATTAGCATTGTTATATAGGTTAGAATTTATATAGTGTGATTTGCCTAACTATTTTCTCATAGCTAAATTCATGTGTTATCCTATGCTGCCATCTAGTGGCCTTTTGTTGTAATGTACATGTTTTTCTGTAATTATTCCTCATGTGACGATGTATTTCCCCCTAGTGTACGCCCCTTCCTGCTTCCTGTGTGCAGTACTTCCTGTGTCATGGCCACAGCTACTAGCCACATGTAACAAGGACACACATGTAATCTGCACAGTACGTAGGAAAGGCATCATTTTCTGACCGCACAATACTATAACCGTTCAACTGCTGTTCCTATCATCTGCTGTAACCTGATGTTAAAGAATAAACACCTCTTTTGAATGAATCGGTATTGACGAGTTCAGCTATCTGACGAGGATTGTCCGCAGTGAGTATATCTGCTTATACAGGCCAGGCATAGAGGTCTCAGCAAGGGATATATTTTGCTATCACAACGATCGGAGTCAGAATATGTGTTTTCCAAATCCAAATGGGTCTGAACAAGAATTTTCGTTATGGTAACTTGGGAGCCATATACAGTATATACATATAATACTAAAGCTGAATCTCCTAGACCCAATTGGCATTCGGGATCCGAATTTCGGAATGGCATTCGGAAGCTCACATATGCAATTTGGAAATTCGGATCCCGAATGCCATTCGGGTCTAGAAAATTCAGCCAGTGGCGTCACAAGGGGAGTGCAGGGGGGTGCGGCCTGCACCTGGGTGTCACCATTGGAGGGGTGACACCAAAATGAATAACAGTCATTTTGGTGTCACCCCCTCTAAAAAGTCGGGCACTGGGTCATGGACCGAGAGCCCGACAGTTTGAGGAGAGAGGAGGGGACCTGGCGGCATACCTCAATCCACCGGGTGAACGTCCCCTCCTCTCTCTGCCGGCGTCCACCACCAAGATGGCCCCCGGCAGGCGTCAATAAGATGGTCACGCATGCGTGGTGACGTCACGATGGGGGTGTCACCCGGTCTCCACTCTGGGTGACACCCGGTCGCGGGACGCCCCTTGATTCAGCGTTAGTATTAATATCTGTATATGGTTGTCTGTGGTATTCACAATTAATATTCATAAATGTATCCAAAACTAACGAAAATTCAGATTTAATCTGAATCCGAAACCCAAAACGAATTGAATTTCGGGTTCCGAATCCTGAAAGAACAAAATATCCGGACCAAATTTTCCGCAGCTTACATGTCTATTGAGCAAAAATAGAAGAACCCTCTGATACAGCATACTGTCTCTATTCCAGAACCAACCAAAGGTTTCTACTCAACAATCCAAATCATCTTTGCATCCCAAGTCCATTAACACCTCCCGGATTATATAGAATGCATTAAGTCTTGACAAACCTGCTTACCTTCCACCATTGGGGGGAATGTAATCTGACTTCCTTTTCTATACCGCACCACTCAAATAGATAGGAAGTAAGGTTAAATTCACCCATTGGGGACACAGACAGCTATAAAAAATTAAGAGCTGCATGAAGAAAAGCAGCAAAATTGGAGTGTCGGGTCCTGAAATACTAGTATTAATTAGTCACATTAACTTGGACTTGTTCTGTATAGTTAAAAACGTTTTTTAGCTTCTCCAAGCCACATACAATTTTGTTTTAACACCTCTTTTTAGGCAGGTTAATAATACCTCCTAGCTCCAATTATGCAAAATGAAATCAACACCTTACCTCCATGAGGTCTCTGACCCCATGCTGGTTGTGATTAACAGATTATGTGGATTGGAGCAACATTCACCATATTTATTCCCAGATAATTTTTGTACAATTCATTCTGAATTGAGAAAGCTGGTCCGATGACCACTGAAACGTCTTCAAGAAAAATACAGCAAGTACAGTTGACTTGATTTATTTTTACAGATTCTCCAAGCCAAAGTTCTTCCGTTCTAATTAGTTGAGAGGAACACACCCCGCCATTTATATCCACACAGGTAGCACTGACACCTCAATCCAATCACCATGGAATGTGTCAACCAGATGTTGATTGTCCAAGAACAGGATGGGAGGTGTGAAAGTTGAGGAACCACCATGTTCTGGTTACTTAGTCTTATCCTTGGTGTCAGAAAGTCTATGTAGGTGGGAGTCCTTTGATTTAAAGAGCTAAAGGTGTTAATTGTTGTCAGAGCGACTGGGTAGAGATGTTCCTGACACTAATTAGAACTGAAGAAGTGGCTTGGATAAGTTATGAAATGTCTTCAACATCACAGAACAAGTCTGTTGGGGTGTGACCAGCTATTACTAGCTATCCAATGACTTACATAAAGGAGAACCTTCACAGACACAGGTCCATAAGTTATTTTATTTGGAGTCATATAAAAGAAAAATCCAATGTGCCCAAGGGTCGCCTTCATCAGGTTTGGTAAAGGTATAAATAGGGTGTTCTGGCCAGTATAAAACAGTTATATCCTAGAAAACAGATTGGACTGTAAAACTTCTCCAATCCAACCAACAATTGGACTGAATTTAAAAGAGATTCTTTTGTTGCTAATGGTAAGTGTTATTAGGGTCTTTCTATGTATTTTTGTTTATTTATATATATTTTTATATATTTACCTATTTTTCAGAAGTTTCCAGGCCGGTCACATTAAGCAGGTTCCTCTCCTTCTTTTCTCCGGCAAAGGGTGTTCATTGCAGCATTGCCCTATGAGAGCAGGACACCCTGGTGATGGTCCCCATGGGACAGATCCATGACACCCTATATACTGGATCCCAAAAGACTCAAGTCCTAATTTCCCTTCACTGATAACGGCATCATTTTCAGAACTAGCCTAGTTTGTAGAGAAGGTGGAGGATGAACCTGACAGATCATGCTTAATATTTGGAAGTGTGGAAAGAAATGCTGGACCCGTGTGGTTATTCTCTTGGTGTTTTGCATCCTACAGTGGTTAACTTATGCCAGACCAACTGCTGACAATCCAGAAGTACTCCCATTACAACACAATACAACTATCCAGCTGCAGGGATTTTAGTCCGCATACAGTTGGTGGGTTTTGAACCCCCAAAATACATTGCCTACTCAACTTGAATGTCCTCCTGACCCTAATAGAATAAAGTTGTATCTCTGGACTTGGTGTGGTGCTTTGATTCCTACATTTACTGAGATCTTACCAAATGGTTGGCATATGTGAAAAGATGAGTTTAGAGCTGCAATCCCCGAATGCCGAGGGGTTCGTGTTCAGGACACCCTGCACTTCGAGAAAGAAGGAGGATCAGTGCTGGATTGCTGTGTGATAGAACCCGGGACCAGCACTGGTGAGTATTGGAGCCCGGTCGGGCAACTAATAAAAAAATTGTAGACTTGGTCTTTAAGCAATGATTGCTATAAAGAGCTGCCCACGAAAATAGTGTAGTAAATAAAAAATATCCATATTAGTCACTATCATTTTTAAAGAAGATCTCCAGGATTTCTTCAAATTAACCCTTGCAGTGGGGCTACCCCTGCACTACAAGGGTTAAGTGCTGATTTCGGTCTAGAGAGGAAAATAAATAAAATATACTAATTTGATCCTCAGTCCTGCCAGGCTCGTAGACCGGTCCATGCAGCCTCTTCTCCCCCAGGCTCCAGCGCTCTAAGGAATCGTGACATCATCATGTCTAATGTAGGTCAGTTAGACATGAGGACATGAGGATTGCCTCAGGTGGTATCTCAATGTGTCATGTGAGGACTTTTCGGCCACAGCATCATTGACTTCACTGGTTGCCAGGAGCTGAGCAGGACGCTCTAGCTGGAGTCCCACCCAGCTCCTGGCAAACAGTGACATCAGTGAGCTGGGTGGGATGCCGGACAGAGCTGGATTCAGAAGCCAGATCTTTTCTGGCGAGAACAACCTGGGTTGCTAAAAACGCTTAACAACCTGGGATGCTCTGGCCAGTGTTGTGCCCGGCTCCTTGACGTCACAGGTTGCCAGGAGCTAAGTGTGAAGCTCTTGCTGGTGTCCCACTGATATCAATGGTTGCCAGGAGCTAAGTGTGAAGCTCTTGCTGGTGTCCCACTGATATCAATGGTTGCACTTGCCAGGAGCTAAGTGTGAAGCTCTTGCTGGTGTCCCACTGATATCAATGGCTGCCAGGAGCTAAGTCTAAGTGTGAAGCTCTTGCTGGTGTCCCACTCATATCAATGGCTGCCAGGAGCTAAGTGTGAAGCTCTTGCTGGTGTCCCACTGATATCAATGGCTGCCAGGAGCTAAGTGTGAAGTTCTTGCTGGTGTCCCACTGATATCAATGTTTGCCAGGAGCTAAGTGTCAAGCTCTTGATGGTGTCCCACTGATATCAATGTTTGCCAGGAGCTAAGTGTGAAGCTCTTGCTGGTGTCCCACTGATATCAATGGTTGCCAGGAGCTAAGTGTGAAGCTCTTGCTGGTGTCCCACTGATATCAATGGTTGCCAGGAGCTAAGTGTGAAGCTCTTGCTGGTGTCCCACTGATATCAATGGTTGCCAGGAGCTAAGTGTGAAGCTCTTGCTGGTGTCCCACTGATATCAATGGTTGCCAGGAGCTAAGTGTGAAGCTCTTGCTGGTGTCCCACTGATATCAATGGTTGCCAGGAGCTAAGTGTGAAGCTCTTGCTGGTGTCCCACTGATATCAATGGTTGCCAGGAGCTAAGTGTGAAGCTCTTGCTGGTGTCCCACTGATATCAATGGTTGCCAGGAGCTAAGTGTGAAGCTCTTGCTGGTGTCCCACTGATATCAATGGTTGCCAGGAGCTAAGTGTGAAGCTCTTGCTGGTGTCCCACTGATATCAATGGTTGCCAGGAGCTAAGTGTGAAGCTCTTGCTGGTGTCCCACTGATATCAATGGCTGCCAGGAGCTAAGTGTGAAGCTCTTGCTGGTGTCCCACTGATATCAATGGTTGCCAGGAGCTAAGTGTGAAGCTCTTGCTGGTGTCCCACTGATATCAATGGTTGCCAGGAGCTAAGTGTGAAGCTCTTGCTGGTGTCCCACTGATATCAATGGTTGCCAGGAGCTAAGTGTGAAGCTCTTGCTGGTGTCCCACTGATATCAATGGTTGCCAGGAGCTAAGTGTGAAGCTCTTGCTGGTGTCCCACTGATATCAATGGTTGCCAGGAGCTAAGTGTGAAGCTCTTGCTGGTGTCCCACTGATATCAATGGTTGCCAGGAGCTAAGTGTGAAGCTCTTGCTGGTGTCCCACTGATATCAATGGTTGCCAGGAGCTAAGTGTGAAGCTCTTGCTGGTGTCCCACTGATATCAATGGTTGCCAGGAGCTAAGTGTGAAGCTCTTGCTGGTGTCCCACTGATATCAATGGTTGCCAGGAGCTAAGTGTGAAGCTCTTGCTGGTGTCCCACTGATATCAATGGTTGCCAGGAGCTAAGTGTGAAGCTCTTGCTGGTGTCCCACTGATATCAATGGTTGCCAGGAGCTAAGTGTGAAGCTCTTGCTGGTGTCCCACTGATATCAATGGTTGCCAGGAGCTAAGTGTGAAGCTCTTGCTGGTGTCCCACTGATATCAATGGTTGCCAGGAGCTAAGTGTGAAGCTCTTGCTGGTGTCCCACTGATATCAATGGTTGCCAGGAGCTAAGTGTGAAGCTCTTGCTGGTGTCCCACTGATATCAATGGTTGCCAGGAGCTAAGTGTGAAGCTCTTGCTGGTGTCCCACTGATATCAATGGTTGCCAGGAGCTAAGTGTGAAGCTCTTGCTGGTGTCCCACTGATATCAATGGTTGCCAGGAGCTAAGTGTGAAGCTCTTGCTGGTGTCCCACTGATATCAATGGTTGCCAGGAGCTAAGTGTGAAGCTCTTGCTGGTGTCCCACTGATATCAATGGTTGCCAGGAGCTAAGTGTGAAGCTCTTGCTGGTGTCCCACTGATATCAATGGTTGCCAGGAGCTAAGTGTGAAGCTCTTGCTGGTGTCCCACTGATATCAATGGTTGCCAGGAGCTAAGTGTGAAGCTCTTGCTGGTGTCCCACTGATATCAATGGTTGCCAGGAGCTAAGTGTGAAGCTCTTGCTGGTGTCCCACTGATATCAATGGTTGCCAGGAGCTAAGTGTGAAGCTCTTGCTGGTGTCCCACTGATATCAATGGTTGCCAGGAGCTAAGTGTGAAGCTCTTGCTGGTGTCCCACTGATATCAATGGTTGCCAGGAGCTAAGTGTGAAGCTCTTGCTGGTGTCCCACTGATATCAATGGTTGCCAGGAGCTAAGTGTGAAGCTCTTGCTGGTGTCCCACTGATATCAATGGTTGCCAGGAGCTAAGTGTGAAGCTCTTGCTGGTGTCCCACTGATATCAATGGTTGCCAGGAGCTAAGTGTGAAGCTCTTGCTGGTGTCCCACTGATATCAATGGTTGCCAGGAGCTAAGTGTGAAGCTCTTGCTGGTGTCCCACTGATATCAATGGTTGCCAGGAGCTAAGTGTGAAGCTCTTGCTGGTGTCCCACTGATATCAATGGTTGCCAGGAGCTAAGTGTGAAGCTCTTGCTGGTGTCCCACTGATATCAATGGTTGCCAGGAGCTAAGTGTGAAGCTCTTGCTGGTGTCCCACTGATATCAATGGTTGCCAGGAGCTAAGTGTGAAGCTCTTGCTGGTGTCCCACTGATATCAATGGTTGCCAGGAGCTAAGTGTGAAGCTCTTGCTGGTGTCCCACTGATATCAATGGTTGCCAGGAGCTAAGTGTGAAGCTCTTGCTGGTGTCCCACTGATATCAATGGTTGCCAGGAGCTAAGTGTGAAGCTCTTGCTGGTGTCCCACTGATATCAATGGTTGCCAGGAGCTAAGTGTGAAGCTCTTGCTGGTGTCCCACTGATATCAATGGTTGCCAGGAGCTAAGTGTGAAGCTCTTGCTGGTGTCCCACTGATATCAATGGCTGCCAGGAGCTAAGTGTGAAGCTCTTGCTGGTGTCCCACTGATATCAATGGTTGCACTTGCCAGGAGCTAAGTGTGAAGCTCTTGCTGGTGTCCCACTGATATCAATGGCTGCCAGGAGCTAAGTGTGAAGCTCTTGCTGGTGTCCCACTGATATCAATGGCTGCCAGGAGCTAAGTGTGAAGCTCTTGCTGGTGTCCCAGTGATATCAATGGTTGCCAGGAGTTGGGCGGGACGCCGGACAGAGCCGGAGCCAGAGGTACCTGCAGCAACCCTCCTTGGTCACATGCACCACCACAACATCACCCCCCTAGAACATTTATCACCATTACCACCCCCTGGTACCCCCTTCCCCAGTAACGTTCATCAGCATCATCACCCTTCCCCGGTCTTTGGCGGTTATATGTCTAGGGATGCCCCACTGCAAGAGTTAATTTAATAATAAAACTGGAGTTCTTGTTTCATTCCCTCTACTCACACTCTGAAGATCATTTGTGACTTTGAAACGTGAAAGTCACACGGAACCCGCCGTTTCACACGGTGCAGAAGAGAAAACAAATGCGCGAAAATTGAAAGTCATAATTACCCTTCACCGACACCGTCATCATTTTTAGAACGTTCATGGTTTTTGGGGAAGGCGGAGGATGAGGCTGACGAATCCCACTAAATGATTGACATCTGTCAAAAGATAAAGTTTAAAGATGCGATCCCCGAACGCCGCTCATGACCCCCCCC
>NW_017306330.1:795401-798340 GCF_000935625.1 Nanorana parkeri | reverse complement strand
TCACATTTTTTCCTTCTGTCACTATAATTAGCGATAACGACAAGAGTGATAAAAATGATTGTTTTTTTCCCGCGGACCCGTTATTACGCCCGTGTGATCCGGCTTTTAGCTCGGCGGTTTGGGAACGAGAGACCCGCTGAGTTCCTTTTAGAAGCGTCTTGCTTGTCTGTGCCAGAGGGCTCTGAGAGTCTGGAGTGCTCTCTAGGTGCATTCCTAAAGCATTCCTGGCATTCTGAGCTCACTTATGTGATTGCAAAAGTATAATAATCCTCGGGAGAGGTCCGGGACTGAGCGGTGTCAATGCATCCCAATATAACTGACACTGTCACATCGCGGCATCAAAGCCACACTTCCTACTTCATGCCGGTTCTCAGGGCCCCGCTGACACCTAATAAAGCAAAAAAGTTTCAAAGTGGAAAATTTTAAGTTTAAAATTGAACTCTAGGTGGGTGTAAAAGACACAAATTAATGCAGCTCGGTATTCATTAATACATCATTAAATGTGTTTTTATTTAAATGCGTGCATTGTAGACTTGTGCGCCGTCAAAAAATTTGTTCCGTTTCGGAATATCCGTTATTTCGTATTTCGTAATTTGTGTCCGAAACTCAATTCGGATTCGTACGAAATACGAATTTTCGTTAGTTTCGGCACATTTTCGTAACTTTACGAACATTCGTTATGATGAAGTTAAAAAGCAAAAATACCTTTGTTAATATTGGAGTCGATGTGGTAGTTGTTTTTTTATCCGAAATACGAATTCCGTTAACGGATTCCGGATCCGAATTTCGGATTTCGGATTTTTTAAAAAACTACCATCAACTCCAATATAAATGTGCTTTGCTTTTTAACTTCAATATAACGAATGTTCGTAACGGAACGAAAATACGTCAACGGAATTTCGTATTTCCTGCCTGTATTTCGGATATAATTCGGAAACTGCAATTCGGATTTCGGATGCTTCCGAATTTACGAATTTCAGGAAAATTTGTACGAATTTCGATTCGTAACTAAACGAATCGCACATGTCTAGTGCACTGCAAGTACCTGGATGTGACCTGCCATCAGACTCCTGCAGTCCCAGTACAACAGGGCTGCAGTATGAGGGCAAGGAGCCAATCATCAGCTGACGAGGAGCATGCTTATAGGAAGAGAGATCAGAGTGACAGAGAGATGACCTCATCACTGTGCTGCTTCTCCTTTCATTGTCCTTTTACAGGCTGGGGACAGGTCCAGGGTGACCTGGATGCAGGGGAAGTGGTTTGAATGATGCACACAGTCACAGCGCTCCCTCCAGCCTACTCCACAGCATCCTCACATCTAGACACTGTATGATTTTACGGGACCTTAGACCACAGCAGAGGAGGGGAAGGCGTTTGAAGGACCGGACTAAGAAGGAGCCGGCTTGGAGTTTTGGGTGAATATAACTTTTTTTTTTTTTTACCTAGACAGAAATGAGCACTTAACCCTTACAGTGCAGGGGAAGCCCCACTGCAAGGGTTAATAGTAGGGTTGGTAATGATTAAAATTTTCGTGTTCGATTAATCAAAAAAATGTTTAATCGATTAATTTCGATGAATTATAACGCACATACAGATTCAACTACATTGGCCTATACACATACAGCACAGCAATTAAGTCATAACATGAACTAGGATCACACTAATCCAGCACGTTATTAATCTCACGTGCCCCACTCAATATGGCCGCCGCTTGAGTGGGGCAACTCAGAATAATAACGTGCTGGATTAGTGTGATCCTAGTTCATTGTATTACTTCATTGCTGTGCTGTATGTGTATATCGACGTCACCGGACTCCTCCCCCTTCCATTCGTTAGCCGTCAACGACATCGACGTCACCGGACTCCTCCCCCCTTCCCTTCGTTAGCCGACGGAGCCACTTGGGGAAGGAGACAGGTGACGTCGATGTCCGTGACGTCACCAGATCGCCGACGGGACTCGCGGAAGCCGGCGGAGAGGTGAGTGTTTTCATTAGCGATCAAAATAATTTTAATTGATCAAAAAGTTTAACAATTAATCGAGAAATGAATCTTTAATTTCCACAGCCCTAGTTAATACAATTCCTGGAGTTCTTCTTTAATTTACCCTTGCAGTGGGGCTTTCCCCACAAATATGCTCACATGAGTCTTGTTCCTGTGGCGTCCGGCACTCACCCATCTCTGCCTTTGCTCTGGCACTGGAATGTCCCTCGGTGTCCTCATATCTAATGCAGCCACATAAGACGTGATGACATCAGCAGGGCTTAGACCACCAGAGCCCAGGGAAGAAGAGGCTGTGGGGACCGGTCTAGCAGCGAAGCAGGACTAAGGATCAGATGAGTATGATTTCTTTATTGTAGCCCCTAGATGAAAAACATGCAGTAGATCCTTGCAGCGTGTGTGGGGTGGGGGAGGGGGGTGTGTGTGTGGAGGGGCGAGTCTGAAACAGCTGCATGCAGTTTGGAATAAATGGCTCTATAACATTAGGTTATATTTCCTTTACACGCCAGAGGTTCTGGAAGTGTCTCTGGCTGATGGGACATGATTTGCATATCTCCGCCCACTCTTATTTTTAGGGTATGTGATGGAAAAAGACACCTGAATACTAGACATGTGCGATTTGTTTCGTTCTGAATCAAAATTTGTACTAATTTTACACAATTCGGACGTTTGGACACATCCGAATTTCTGAGTCCCAATGCACTTGAATGTGTCCGAGTCCGATTTTCCATTTCCGAATTTTTGATCCCGTCCGAATTTCATTCAAAAACGAAACTGAATTGGACATGTGATTTTTCTGGCCAATCAGATGTGTTTTTCGGTTTAATGCATCCGAATTGGTCTGAACACGAATATTCGTTACGGGAACATGGGAGCCATATACAGTATATATATATATATATATATAATACTAAAGCTGAGGCTCCCAGACCCCTATGGCA
>NW_017306330.1:779823-795339 GCF_000935625.1 Nanorana parkeri | reverse complement strand
GGCCCCCCTTAACATAAAATGACAGGGGGGGGGGGGGGGGTGCAAGTGACTGGTATTGCCTAGGGCACAATAGTCTAGCACCGGCCCTGGGCGTCTGGACGTGTGTCATCCTACAAGGTGATCAAAGGTACACGAACATTCCAAATCAACTTTCACTTTCACCAGCTCACCCTGACCTGCAAAACTCCTTATCTATGGTGTTTAGTCACTTTGCTGATAGCACTGTAAAGTCCCAATCATGGTCTATATATCCTAAAGTTTTACAACAGCCATTCACGTGCGTGAGCCAGAGAATGGTTTCATTTGTTTCCTTTTTGTTGCTCTTTGTTTAAATAACATAAAATAACAGATATGGACATATGTCTTTATTCAACCTCAAATACTATGTAACTATGTAACCCTCATGTGTTATGACATCTTGCATCATTCAAACTTAAAGTAAAGTTATTTTTAGGCTACAAATGCTTACAAATCCTTAACAAGCAGTAATTAAAGGAGAACTATGGGGTCAGTGTTTTTCCCCATAGTTCTCCTAAGTGTAACGGGAGGACACAAACTAGCGTCCTCCCGTCACCCTAAGCTCAGTATATAGCGAGGTACAGCTCACGGTATACTGAGACGCCGCAGCCAGGACGGATCCCGACATTACTGTCTAGATCCACCCAGCTGCGTGAGTGACAGCTGGCTCTGCCTATCTAGAGGAAGAGCCAGCTGCGTGAGTGACAGCTGGCTCTGCCTATCTAGAGGCAGAGCCAGCTGTACCCACCCCCTCCCCCGTCCGTTCTGCCAGTCAGTGCTGGAGGATCGGAGCAGGGAGGGGGAATTCCTGCAGGGAGCCGTGAGTGACAGCCACGGCTCTCTGCAGGGATAGATCGAGAAGTGAGCGAGTGACGCTATGTGTTCGCTCACTCCCCGATCCATTGTCACAGGTCGGCTAGAACTATGAGGCTGAGTGATTTTCACTCGCCTCATAATTTTCCTTTAAGCTTTAAAACAAGCCCTGACTGACCTTTATAGCTGCAGGCACAGTGGAGTGATTCAGGGCTGTAGAGTTTCTTTTTCTGTTATAGGGTGGCAACGTGGTGTCCCTGTCTCCCAATTGCGCTGATGCGTTGTCACCCTGTCATTCAAGCTTCCGATTGATGCTTCAAGTGGCTGCACATTAGACAAGCACGGTCTGCTCTTGTCACAATCAGGAAAGCCCTCAGAAATCGTGTGCCACCATCATTGGTGTGCATGTAGTCAGGAAATGCTGCAAAGAGGTTGCTAAAGATTAGTAGCACTGAAATGCAACAACGGGTTAAAAAAAAAAAAGTTAAAACAGTATATATAAAGGAAAAAACAGTTGTTTCTGATACACAAATGTTTTTCAGTTAGGGTTTCTATTAGGGATGCACTGATACCGATAGATACTAGTATTGGTATTGGTGCCGATGCCGAGTATTTGGGCGAGTGCTGGTACTCACCCAAATGCGCCGATGCCTAGCCCGATACCTGAGCTTCCGGTATCAGGAAGCCGGGCAGCAAGTCATTACACACTGCCTGGCTTCCTGATTGGCCGGGAAGCTGGCTCAATGCTCCCACGTCACTCAGTGACAAGGGAGCATGGAGCCGGCTTCCTAGCCAATCAGGAGGCCGGGCAGCTTGTAATGACAGCTTGTAAGGAAGCTGGTCATTAAGGAAGCCGGACAGCGAGTCATTACTTTCCCCCCAGCTTTCTGATTGGCCAGAAAGCCAGCTTCATTCTCCCTCGTCACCTGGTGACCTATATAGGGAGCCGGGCGCCGTGCAATGAGTCATAGCCCGGCTTCCTGGTTGGCCAGCTTTTCGACTAATCAGGAAGCCGGCCAATGAGTCATTACACGGCACCTGGTTTCCTGATTAGCCAGAAAGCCGGCGCCATGCTTTCTCGTCACCGGCTTCCCAGGTAATCAGGAAGCCAGGTGGCAAGTCATTATACGCCACCTGGCTTTCTTAATGGGACTTCCGCTATCGGTATTCAGTATCGGCGAGTACCGGGAAAAAATATCGGTACTCGTCTTCGATACCGAAAAACCGGTATAGGTGCATCCCAAGTTCCATCTACTTTAAGACTCGGGGCCCATTTACACTTTGGCAGCACATTACATGCTTTGCAGAGTCAGTCATTATGAATGGCAGTCCAACGCACTATGGTAATGCTTTGCAACACAGCAGAAGACATGGCAAAGCACCATACTGCGGTGTGTTCTGTATCCTGTAACACAATGTTATAAAATGGTCTGCCGTAACACACATTCAATAACCAACCACAAAAAATGGGCCCTAAATGTCAGATACTTGCATGGATCTAATTGTGATTGGTTGTCTTCAAGCAATGGCCCCCGCTTCTCCCTCTTCCATGGCCTTCAGCATCCATGTCTATGGGAGGATCTGAAGACATGCCTACATATCTGACTATATTATCAGAGGTCTGCATCTAGTTACACAGACACATAGTTACCTTGATACATAGTTTTATAGTTGTGCAGATACTGTATATAGTTCCTTGGTTACATTGATACAAAGTTAATAAGTTACAGAGATAAATAGTTACACTATATCACCAAAAGTATTGGGACGCCGGCCTTTACACACACATAATAGCTCTCTACGCACTGTTGTTGTGCCAATCTGAAGGCCACACGAAGTTTGGAGGTTTGGAGGTCTGTAGCTATTGACTCTGCAGACAATTCTACGCACTGTGCACTTCAGCATGCGCTGACCCCGCTCTGTCATTTTACGTGGCCCACCACTTCCTGGCTGAGTTGCTGTTATTCCCAGTTGCTTCCACTTTGTTATAATACCAGTAACAGGTGACCGCTGAATATTTAGTAGCAAGGAAAGTTCACGGAACACCTGAATCCAATGATTTGGAGGGGTGTCCCAATACATTTGGTAATATAGTGTATATTGATATATAGTTTCATAGTTGCACAGATACATAGGGGTCTATTCACAAAGCTGCCGAAGGATCCAGCCGTAGCTTTGGCTGATCCTCCTTCGGCTTGCTTCGTTGAGGGAGCCCATTGGTTTAGTCAGTTGTTGTTGTTGTTGTTTAATGACAGTTCCGCGTCCCCAGGTCATTTGGGGACGCTGATCTGTCATTACAACTGGGCGGAGCCAGCCGTGAAATCACGGCTAGCTCAGCCCAGCTGTCATTTGCGGGGCAAAAGGCCTGGCCTCTGGCAGGCCGTTCGCCTTGCTTCGGCTGACACTTCGGGTCAGTTGAACCGAAGCGAATGCCTTCGGTTCGGCTGAGCTGCTCGGCCGCCTTCAGGCTGCTGTACAGGATATTGTGAATAGCCCGTACAGCAGCCCTGGAACCGAAGGGCTCCGGCGGCCAAAGAGAGCCGAAGGATTAGCTGAAGCTACGCCTGGATCCTTTGGCTACAAAGATGCATAGTTACATAGATATAATGACATGGTTACATAGACAGAATTCCTTGAGATTGAACTAATAGCTTTATTTGTCTGCTGTCAAGCTTTCCTATAACAAAGCGTCTCCTGAAGTCAGCTTTTTTACTTCACAGCCATTTTTATTACCTGTTAACTTGCAGAGTGCCCAGTAATTCTTGTGAGCGGCTCACAGCCAGAAGCCTCTTATCACCTGAGGCGTCCCCAGAGCTGTGACATGGCGCTGAAAGGAATCAGCGGAGTGTGAAGGCCATTAATGGCAGTTAGCAGACAATAACCTGATTGTCCATTAACAATCCATAATGACTGTCACACTCGGCTACATCTGTCCCATTCTTAACTCTGATTTCTACATTTGACTGTCTGATCTGCGAGTCTCAACGCCGCTTCTTTTTTTTTTTATTCCGCCGTCAATAATGTCATAAGAACAAAAGAAGGAAAAAAAAATAAAATCAATGGACAAAACTTTGTTTTCCAATTTTTATCTAATGATCCATCGAGATGAGAGGGACACCAGCTGCCTGTTAAATGCTGCTAACTGTTATTCTGGCGTTCATCTGCTACTGCTGTCTGTAATTCTGAATCTCACTATGTGCATTAGAGGCTGCAGCAAGTCAGGAAGGCTCGGAGCGAAAAAAGTGTATGGGTCCTCTATTCAGCTAATTTTGGAGTGTATGCGGTCAGTTGGTGGTTGTCCCCGAGGCGGTGTGTTGCGGCTGGTTATAGTACTGCCGCAAGTAACGGATCAAAGGCGTGGCCTTCAAAGACCTGCAACTTTTGTTCTGGTAATTGCCTACCGAGGAAAAGTCTACCGAGGAAAGCCAAGATATTAGCGTGGGACCCGGGGTGTGGCAGTAGAGCAGTAGAGCAGGGGATCACAGTGGACCAATGCTGGATTTGATGGGCAGGTGGGAATGTGAATTGAGGAAGGATGAGGGGTTTGGTGAAGTTCCTCATTAATAGGTTATATCTCATTTCAGATTTTAGAAGTTGGGTTGTAACACATCTGGACTACATCTGGCAGGGTGCTTCATGTAGGGCCATCCCTATAATAAGGCAGCCTGAGGTGGTATCTCATTGGGGGGGGTGGCAGTAGAGGGACAACCCAGATTGCTAAAAGCTCTTATCAACCTGTGACACTCTGGCTTCCTGCCAGCTCACTGACATCATCAGTTGCCGGGGAGCTGAGCAGGATGCTCTGGCTGGCATCCCGCCGACCTCCTGGCAACCAGTGACGTCAGTGAGCTGGGATGGACCGGTCAGAGAGCCGCTGACAGCACGACTCTAACACAGACCCCGGAAAGCTCCCCCCCATGCTCTACAGCCTCAGGGGGTATAAAGGGTAGGCATGGCCCTGGTTCATGGACCTCAAGAAAGCTACCTGAACCCAGTCAAATGCTTTCCGAAGCTGGTGGCCATTGGAGTGGCTTCAGATGCATCCGATGCCCGTGTGCGTTTTAAAGCCTCGCGGTTCCAAGAGCTCCAGCTGGCTTCGCCAGCGAAATGCGTTCACACAAGAGGTTAATTACGTAATACGGCGATGTTTTTTCAATTAGAAGATATTATCCGCTCATCCAAGTCACCTCTTATATAGGTGTGCGGAGGGGTGAGAGAGCCGGCCCCTCTCTACATGTAAATAATGATCCGATTTCATAATGAGCTGAACAATCAGCTTCTCGCTAGGTGTAATTATAAACGCATTATTCCTTTTTCTCAAAATCAATTTCCGCTCGGCTGCAATAGGAACGGGGGTAATAGGCACTTTTTTGTCACTTTATGTTCCGCTATCTCGGAATGCATCATGGCCTTGTTACATTTAATTAAAATTTCTTGTGAAAGACATTCCCTTAGAGGGGCGAGAAGTGCGCATTGTGCAACATATCTGATGTGTGTTGCTACAAGCGCTGCCGGTGTATTAACCACTTTGTGCCCATTTTGGACCTTTATGCCGGGAGTAATTCTGAGCTGAGAGTGTTAGGGCCGTCATAATAAAGTATTAAAGGAGCACTATGGGGTTAAGGCTTTCCCCTATAGTTCTCCGAAGGGTAACGGGAGGACACAAACTAGCGTCCTCCCGTTACCCAAAGCTCACTATACCGAGAGCTGCAGCTCGCGGTATACTGAGACGTGGCAGCTGATACGGATACCGACAATTATGCCGGGATCAGCCCAGCTGCATGAGTGACAGCTGTCTCTGCCAATCTAGAGGCAGAGCCAGCTGTACCCGCCCCCTCCCCCGTCCGTTCCACCAGTCAGCTCTGAAGGATCGGACAGGGGAGAATCCAGTCACTCCCATGTCACGGCTCTCTGCAGTGACAGGATCGAGAAGTGATTGAACGCCGGTATGTGTTCGCTCACTTCCCGATCTACTGAGCCGACCTGTGACAGTTTCATTGTCACAGGTCGGCTCAGATTATGAGGCTGAGTGAAAACCTCATAATTCTCCTTTAATAAACCTAAGGCATGTTAAACACAGAGGAGGGTCTATTGATAACCAATGCGCAGAGACATTCGCCCCATGCATCTTTGTGGACCCGAGGAGTCTTTTTTTTCAGGTTGAAAGTATGTAATGTAATACTGCAAGTTGGTCACTAGATGGAGCTGAGGAGTATAGGAAATAAGTACTAGGGAGGCACCGATACCGTTTTTTTTGGTATCGAGTGCGAGTAACGATATTTTTCCCCGGTAGTCGTCTATAACGAATATCGATACCGGAAGTTCCATTAAGGAAGGAATGACTCGCCACCCAGCTTCCTGATTAGCCGGGAAGCCGAGCGGCGTGTAATGACGCCAAGTGACGAGGAAGCATGGAGCCGGCTTTCTGTCCAATCAAGAAGCCAGGGGGCGGGTAATGACTCACCGCCTGGCTTCCTGATTGGCCAGCTTCCCGACCAATCAGGAAGCTGGGCGGCGAGTCATTACACATCGCCCGCCTCCCTGATTGGCCGCAAAGCCGGCTCCATGCTCCCTCGTCACCAAATGATGAGGGCGCATGGAGCCAGCTTCCCGGCCAATCAGGGAGCCGGGGGGCAAGTCATTACCTGCCTCCCGGCATCCTGATTGGCTGGGAAGCCAGCTCCATGCTTCCTGGTGATGAGGAAACATTGAGCCGGCTTCCCGGCCAATCAGGAAGTCAGGCGGTGTGTAATGACTCATGGCTTCCTGATACTGAAACTTACAGTGTCGGGATAAGTATCGGAAGCATTTGGGCGAGTATGAGTATTGGCCCAAATACTCGGTATCAGCGCCGATACTGATACTAGTATCAGTATCGGTGCATCCCTAATAAATATTTTCCTTTTCTATTTGGTACGCTCCTCAGCTCCATCTAATGGTCATAATGCAGTATTACATTGTATACATTCGATCATGTTCCATATAATGTGCGCTGGTCTCCATTGCATAAAGGCGGTACACATCACGCTGTTTACTTTTTATCTATTTTAACTTTATTTAAAATTACCAAGAAAAACACTTCATTGAACCATGGTGGGTTGACATGCTGTGCCGTGCCGCGCCGTGCTGTGCCATGCCGTGCTTTGCACTGCATAATAATGAAGACTTGCTAAATTTTTATGCAATGCACATCAATGCACATGTACGGTGCAAGCAGGACACGGTGAACAATTGTCTTCTATGTACCCTTGCGTTAAGCCCGCATTGATCAACACACTTGAATGTGTGAATGAGCCCTAAATCTAGATTTGTTTGCACAATTGTTCTCCATGTTGATGCTTCCAGAATGGAACGTCCTCTCCGATTCCCTCCCACTATAAAAGGCCCTTTTGGTAGCAAATTGACTTTTCAGTTTACTTTGTGATTTTCTCTCTCTGCAGGACGCACAAAGCGAACGCGCGACTTCCTACCGTCAGAGGAAATGCCGCTATCTCACAGCCGCGAGTAAATCAAACCCATTTCCTCGCAGAGACAGCGAGTATTCACAGGCGGCAGATGTGATAGCCAGATGTGACGGCCACGTGTGAAGATCTGGGCCCGCTCTGGCTTTGCTTGCGCTACAGTGTCACCAGGGGAGAGGAAATGGAGAAGGTTGGATAATAGAAGGGGGCTTGTGTCATGTAAGCGATGGGAGAGACGCCACCCAACTAGTCTCATCCAGTAAGATATATCCAATGCCCAGACACCAAGCTGGCAGTAAGCAGCTGGGTGATTTATTGGGGATCAATAGAAAAGGAAGTATCTTTAACCACTTGCTGACCGGGGTGTTTACACCCCCTTCCTGTCCCGGCCATTTTTCAGTATTCAGCGCTGCGGTACCTTGATTGACATTTATTCCGTCATGCAACACAGTACTGAAATACATTTTATACCATTTTTGGGGGACAGATAGAGCTTTATTTTGGTGGTATTAAATCACCACAACGGGGTTTTTTTTTAAATATTTTTTTTACTAGTATTATTAGTATTTTTTACAACTTTTTTACTACGCACACCCGCACGCAATTACAAGCGATCGGGCGTCTCTACGGACGCCTGAACGCTTGTATGTAAACAGCCATCGCTGGCTGTTTACATAGAAAGGTGATTTCCCGTTCGTGCGCGCCGCCTAGTGGCGGACACGAGCGGGACGGAAAGGACGTCTAAAGACGCCCACTCGCTCTCAAGAAGCCGCTGTCCGGCCGTTTAATTACAGCGGCCGGACAGCAGGTGGTTAAAGTAGAACTTCAGGGAAAATTATTCTTAACCCTTACAGTGGGGCTACCCCCGCTCTGCAAGGGTGCAGTGCTTGTTTTCCTCTAGGAATGAAAATAACAAAGTTTTACTCAGCTGAACCTCGGAGACAGCTGGCTCCAAGGCCAGTCCCTGGAGCCTCTCTCCCCCTCTGCTCCGGAGGTCTAAGGTGCCTGAGTCATCACGCCCTATATAGTGTATAGGACATGAGGACGCTGAGAGACATTGCATTGCTGGAGGAGAGGAGGAGATAGGGTTGCCAGATATGGATTCACCCGTAGAGTCCGGTTTCTGAGTCCAGTGACTGGAGAGCCTGCATAGCCCACCCGAGAGCCCACATAGCCCACCTGAGAGCACAAACAGACCACCTGAGAGCCCGCACATCCTCTTCAGAGCCTGTACAGCCCACCTGAGAGCCCGCACAGCCCACCTGAGAGCTCACACAGCCCACCTGAGAGCTCACACAGCCCACCTGAGAGCTCACACAGCCCACCTGAGAGCCCACACAGCCCACCTGAGAGCCCGCACAGCCCACCTGAGAACTCACACAGCCCACCTGAGAGCCCGCATAGCTTATCTTAGAGCCTGCACAGCCCACCTGAGATCCCGCACATCCTCCTGTGAGCTCACATAGCCCACCGAGTCTACCTGAGGGTCCGTGTAGTCCACCTAAGAGCCCACACAGCCCTGGTGAGAGCCTGAAAAGGTCACATTGGAACAACACAGAGTATGTAGCTTATTATTTTGCATTGCTGTATAATGTATTGCTGGGATTTGTAGTCCTCTATAGCCGGTCTCCTTACTCCCTCCCCTGGCTGCCACTCCTCGCTCTCTTCTCTATATTCTCCAAAAAATACATTGTTGTGCACTACAGTGTTTGGGATTCTCTTGAAGAAAAGGTGGCAAACCTAGGAGGAGATAGGCTTGAGGGACCGGTCTAGGTGCCAGCCGGCTCAGAGGATCGATCCAATTCTGAATATCGAACAGATAAGAAATGAAAGAAAATATAAACGAAAAACGAAATTTTCAGCCATACACAAGTCTAATCTGCACATGGAGACTCTGCTATCTGCTGGCATGGCATTGATGCGACGTGTTCGCCGCTGACAGGTTTACTTTACAACGATTGCCGAAATTCTAATAAAAAAAAAATATATAAAAAAAATAAAAACAAATTGGTGAATTGCCAGCCTGGAACACAAACCCCAAGCGGTGTTGTTATCAGATAGCGCTCCTTACAAGTAAGCAAAGCAGACAATCTGGAGTTCTTCAGTGTGAAGGAAGCAGCTGGATACACGATATATATTTACCGTCTCTGCAAAAGTTTACTTTGTGTCTTCTTCTTCCTAGCACGAAAGTTATTTATAAAGTGGGCGAGCGACAAAAACACGAGACGCGCGATGGTAGGATTATGAAAGCTCAGCCCGCTGGGATGTGTTCGGTAATAAGCGGAAATAACTTTTTTATAAATGGTATAAATCAGGAAACGTTCAAATATGTGGAAGGCCGGCTCCATTGTAAATCAGGAATACAAGAGAGCTCGCCGGCAACCTTTACAGATGATTGACTGTTTCTAACGCATTCTGCCTGCCAGGGACGTGCGGTCAGGGGAGGCAGGGGAGGCGGAGCCTCACTTAGTCTTATGGAGGAAAATGCTGTCAGCTTTAAGCCTGGAGCTGACAGCTTTTTCTCCATTCAGATCGGCTTCTATCAGGTTACAGAGCAGGGAAATCCTCCCCCCTGTGTAACCTGTCATGGACGGAGCGCTGGGTGTTAATTACAGGCGGCGCTGCATCCAGCTTTTGACAGGTAGGTAGGTTACACAGCAGCGGGCTTCTCCACTGCTTGTGTAACCTAACTTGGTGAGGCAAGAGCTGTCACAGCCTCTACTCTGTGTTAGAGGCGTGAGCCCTGTGGATGGCTTGGACCAATGGCAAAGCACAATTGGTCCAAGCTATCCAATCAAAAAAAGAAAAAAAAACACTAAGGCCATCGATCTCGATGCCTCAGCAGTGACGAGCAAGTGAGGGACAGGGAGGCTCCTCCCTGTCTTCTCCCTTCTTCCTCCCTCCTTCCTTCAAACTAGATGGGGCTTCGGCTGGATGGGGTGGGGCTTCGGTGTGCTGGGGCGGGGCTGGGGAATGCCTCACCAAGAAGCTGCTGCCTGCACAGACCTTAAAGCCTATCTCCAGGAAGAAAAATTCCCCTTGTTGGTGGTGCTAGCACCCCACTGCAAGGGTTAAATGCTCATTTAGGGTACCTGTGAAAAGGACTTACCTGATCCCCTCTCCCTCCAGGCACCAAGACCGGCACCCACAGCCTCTTTCCCCCTGCGATCTGGAGGACGGAAGGCCCGCTGATGTCATCACATACAATGCAGGACCCTTAGCTGAGGGACAGTCCACAAGCTGGAGGGCAGGCGAGACAAGGAGAGTGCTGACTACCAGGGGAGCGGGGATCAGGTAAGCAAAACTGCTTCACCCAATACCCTAATGGGTAGCCCCTCATTATTTGGCAGCCACAGGCCCGTTGATATCGTACGTCCTGTTATGAGGTGACAACAATCTGTCCCCTTATCATGCTCCTGTGTTGTCGCCCTGTCACATGGGGGTCTACAAGTGACCATTTTTTTGCATGGAAATGGCCCCCTGTTATCACCATTATGAAACCAGCCCTGAGATATGCCATTCAGCCATCGCATAGGTGCCACCTGTCCTACATCTTTGACCTCTGTCCTGATAATGCCGTGTGCCCAGGTGATGTCTTGGAACCACAGCTTCACCCTTATTTGGGTTACTGCACATGCTCAGTAACTCAATAAGGCATTCATTATGGTGACTGGGGGCGTGAGTGGGCACGTTGCAAATTATTAGAGGTGGTGGTTTTGGGTGGGTCAGTCCGTTGTTGGTATGTATACCATTTGCTGGAGTGCATATAGACAGGATGTGGCTACAAATAGCCAACAAAGGAGGAAAAATAAGTGAACAGTCTTTCTGAAGAAAAAAAAAGCATGTTTTATGGTGCGCTGTGCGCAGAACAATGCAAATGCCATTCCATTAGGGTTTAGATCTACTTTAAAAGCTTGCCCTCAGATGCCGCCACTATAGTGGCTAAGCGGGAATCACAAAGCGGCCTGATGTACCCTCAGTCTTCATTGTTATCCTGGCCGGCTACCTCCCCATGTTCGGGGTAATGTGTTCTGGTCTTCTAATGCATCCATTTTCTGCATGTTTCCAGCCAGAACCTCCGAACACAGTTATTGTCGTGTTTTTCTGACGGTATCGGCAGAGATATCAGTCAAAATTGCCGAGATGTGTCTGTTCACAAAAGGAGTACAAAGTAGCCAGAAGAAGTCCCGCAGACTCAGTAGGAGTAAATGTCAGTACATTTGTGATCACAATAGACTGCGGAGAGGGAAGCGGGTCTGGGCCGAGGGCAGAGATGACTGTTCATTGTCTGCCAGAGACATCGCTGAGGACGCTCTTTGTTTTCCGGTAAATAAGATGAGCAGTCGCTGAATTATAAGCACCATGTAGGTGGAGGAGAACAAGGGGTTCTGTGGCCATTGTACACTTATTAGCACAAGTCATATCCCATAATTTGCAGGTATAGCGGGATTTTTGAGGTGCTATAAAATGAAAGAAACCAAATATACAGTATATAAATATAAAGCATATATATATATCCAAATATACAGTATATAAATATAAAGCATATCTTTAATTTTTTTACATGATAAAAACTTAAAGGCATTGTCCAAATTTTGCAAAAAAGAAATAAACAAACAAATAAATAAATAAATGTTCATACATTAATAAAAGAAAAAATGCGCATTTATTCATTTTCCACATTGAGGGTGATTTGCATAAATGACTCAAGGGAGCATTGCGCGAAGGCTTCCCATGTGTAGCCTAGGGAAGATAGCTAAGGAAATGGCAAAAAAAAAAAAAGATATCCAAGATAAAATAAACATTGCAAATATGTTATGATTGCTTCGACCGGTTTGACCTGTTGGATTTATCTTTCTGACAAACTAAAAGTAAAACGCCTTTTTTTTTTGTATTAAAGAGTGAGAAAGGTGGGACTTTAAATGTACCATCGGCAAGTTATGGAGTCACAACAATAACAAAAGGCTCAATAATTAACTTCAAAAATATAAATATGTAGAGATTAGGGATGAGCTTCAGATTCGGGTCAAGCTGTTTGCAGTTCGCTGAATAGGTGAAAGATTTTACAAACTATCATTTAATGATGGTGCATCCAAGTGGTGATACCACTTAATACAAATACCCCATGAGGAATGAAAATGGCTTAAAGGAGAACTATGAGGGGGGAGGGGAGGTGCTTTTCACTCACCTCATAGTTCTAGCCGGCCTGTGACAATGAGACTGTCACAGGTCGGCTCAGTAGATCGGGAGGTGAGCGAACACATAGCGGCGTTCGCTCACCTCTCGATCCTGTCACGGCTCTCTGCCGTGACAGGGGGAGGGGCTGGATTCCCCTCTCCGATCTGCCAGCGCTGACTGGCGGAACGGACGGGGGAGGGGGCGGGTACAGCTGGCTCTGCCTCTAGATAGGCAGAGCCAGCTGTCAGTCACGCAGCTGGGCAAATCCCCGCACAATTGTCGGGATCCGCTTCAGCTGCGGCGTCTCAGTATACTGCGAGCTAAAGCTTGCGGTATACTGAGCTTAGGGTGACGGGAGGACGCTAGTTTGTGTCCTCCCGTTACCCTAAGGAGAACTATGGGGAAAAGCCTTAACCCCATAGTTCTCCTTTAAGGCTAGGAGATACTTTGGCTTGAAATGGTCAAAACATACATACGTACACTGTGATTTTATGTCTTTTTTTTTTACATTTTTGGTTGTGACTCCATTGCTGATGGTACCTTAAAAGTCCAACTTTTCTTACTCTGTCATACAATTTTATGGGATGTTGTCACAGAGCAAAAGCTCTTTCGAGTTAGGCCCATATACGCATATAATCTTTAAAGCTGAACTCCAGGAATAAATATCTATGTATACTAACATAGGCCCAGCTTGGCCAAATGTAAGTATATAAATTTTTTTACCTAGAAGGTTTCGCCGATCATCCGACTAGCTTTCTCTAATCAGAATTGAGAAAGCTAGTTGAATGACCAGCAAAACATCTTGAATTAAAATACAGCAAGTCCAGTTGCCTTGGTTTATTTTTTACTAGACATGTGCAATTCATTTTGTTCCCAATCAAAATTCGTAAGAATTTTCCGAAATTCGGACACATCCGAATCTCCGAATCCCAACGCATCCGAATGTGTCCGCATCCAAATTTCAGTTTCCGAAAATTTCGGATTCTGTCCGAATTTTGTTTAAAAACGGACATGTGACTTCTCTAGCCAATCAGATGTGTTTTTCTATTGAATGCCTCCGTATGGGTCTGAATCCGAATTCTGGGAGCCTCAGCTTTAGTTTTATGTCTATAGGGCTCCCAATATTGCCGCAACGAATATTAATTATATATACATAATACTAAAGCTGATGCCCCAAGACCCGAATGGAGACCGAATTTCAGAATTGCATTGCTGCTGGGACTCTATTTAAACTTGTAATGCCGACTGGCGGCTTTACAGTAGATGTTCACCGATCCCCTCCCCGTTCTATGGGACTGGGAGCGATGCGGATTGCATCACTTCCGGTCCCATAGCTGTCAGTGCTGGCCGTCTAAAGCCCAGCTATAAGCTATTGAAGTGCGATCTTCAATAGCTTATTTAGAGTGTAAAGGGGACACTGGGGGTCTTTTGGACCCCCAGCATCATCTTAAAGAGTACCTGTCACCACCATCTGCTATCACATGGGGGGGCTTGTAAGCCCCCCTATGTGATAGCAATTAAAGTAAAGTTTAAAAAAAAACAGTTTTTCAAATTAACATTAAACAAAATAAATGTAAAAAAAATGTTTAAAGTCCCCTGCCCCCGGGAGCACGCGCGTCGCCACGTAAACATGCGTCAGGTGTGCTTACGTATGAAAACGACAAACGCGCTACACATGTTGGGTATCGCCGCGCATGCGGAAAGAGAGTAATAATTGTAGGGCCAGTATTTTTGGGTATCTCTAAATTGATGACCTGTGGGGGGCTTTTAAAGCGTTGTCTATGGACTTTTTGAGGTACTGAATTTTGTCGCCCTTTCACGGATGCACGCATGTTGGATATCTATTTACTCGTTGTAACCTCATCTTTTGTATATTTTTTTAAAAAATGGGTATTTTATTGTGTTTTGGGGCATTTAAGTGCATTTTTCACTAACTTTTGGGGTTTGACAAGGAGTTGCGCTAATATCGTGCAACATAAAAATTTGCAACTGCCACCTTTTTATTCTACAGGGTCTCGACTTTCAGAAAATATATCATGTGTGTGAGTTAAAGTGACATTAAACCCTCAGATGTTTTAACATAAACCAATACTGTAATGTGCACCTTACTGTAATCCATGGTTGTTTCCCTTCTCTTTGCTACTCTTCCTTTTAAATCCTCATGTCTTCTCATGCTTGGGGAGAACTTCCCTTTGAAGCTGAGTGCCTCTTCCTGTAGTGCTGGCTCAGGTTACAAACCTATACAAACCTATACACAGACACCATATATATATTCCTGAGACAAGGCAGTCTGCTGCAAAACAGAAGTTCTGCAGAGCATGAGAAGAGGTACAGATTTAAAAGGAAGAGCAGCAAAGAGAAGGGAAACAACCATGGATTACAGTAAGGCGCACATTACAGTATTGTTTTATATAAAAAAATCTGAGGGTTTAATGTCACTTTAACATGGGTGCAAAAAATGAAAAAAGGCCTCGGTCATGAAGGGGTTAATACCTGTATATGGTTTTCTGTGGTAGTCACAACGAATAGTCCTTTGTAAACTCATCCAAAACTAACGAAAATTCGGATTTTGTCCGAATCTGTTCTGGGGGGAACTGAATTGAATTTCTGACCCGAATCCCGAACCGAATGTATCCGCAGCTTGCATGTCTATTTTTTACAGATATAACACGACCTGGATGAATGAGAACCTCGACAGACGTACTAGATCCTCTGGGTCCTGGCTGTCATGGACACGCCCCCTGGCGGTGGGTTGAGAGTGCACTGAACGGCACTCACATGTCATCACCTTTTTCTTTTACCTGGGATGGGAGTGATTGCAAAAGCCGGAGATCTTATTTGAAGTACCAACAGAGTGTTGGCTTTGATTTGCTCGTGTGTGTGTGTGTGTGTTTTTCCCCATAGAATGTTTGCAGCTCTCTCTCTCTCCTCTTTGTAAAGTTGCTTGATAGTGAAAAGATCAGATATTACATTCCTCCCAGAAATATTGTGTCAAAACAACCGCTCAATCTCCGAAATCAATAATCTGCAAAGTGAACACCACAAA